>NW_006443138.1:2718893-2734349 GCF_000325575.1 Pteropus alecto | reverse complement strand
TACAGTACAGCAAAATGGCAACTGTTGTTTCCATCGCTATCCAGTTGCTACCTCACAGCACACTCAGCCTCCAGATTTCAATGCAGCCAATGTGTGACTGCAGCCTCTGCTGTCATCAAGCAGGTTTCCTGACAACAGACAATTAACGATCATTGTTTGGCCACATATACCATTGACTTCAAATAAGTTTTGTAATGTGGACACGACATTTGATTAGGAGGTTCTCTTGGCCACCTTCTGTTACACTCAGACTAATGTTTTCTCAGTGTTTATGTAAATTTTATAAGTGATACATACTCGTCATTCCAAAGAGAGCACTACGTCATCCCCATCTGTCACATGACCTCCCTGTGTTTCATACAGGCCATTCTCTTGATGGGCACATGATTCCCACGTGGGGGTCACATGATCCTGTCGTGACTCTCGCAGGGCCATGCTCTCAGATTAACACTGTCTAATTTGAACAGACTAGGCTAAAGACCTATGCACACTACCAACTATCTTGACCCTGTGACAGAAACTAATGTGCAGTGCATGGCCCACAGATCGAAGCTGTCTACTCTTACAGAAAAAAAAGGAGTTCTCCATTCATGGTAACAGTACTGTCCTCCCTTCAAATTATGTAGACTGGAGACACGGGCCCATGACACAAAGCCAGTCTCTTCCTAACACTAATACAATGGAGTCCTGGTCTAAAGCCACCAAGCCTGTCCTTGTTGAAAATTAGTAGATTGGGGACCTTAAACTGCAAGGCCAGCCTTTCCTCTGGTAAGAATATCTTTCATAGAGAACTAGAACCTTGGTTCCAGGCCTGGACTTTTTGTTAGGAGCGAGAGTGATGACTTTGGCTTGCAGTTCTAATCCCTTCACCTATTCCAGGAGGTAGAGTTGGGACCTAGGCTCACAACATTTCTTCTGTCTTTTCCTAACAGAGACTTGGAACTGCGCTCTTGATTCTAATCCTGTCCTGCCTGAATGAATGTCCAGCGGTGTCCTAGGCCCACAGCAATAAGCCTGTCTCCTCACAGGAACTGGAGTGCAGGCCCAGGTCCCAGGGTCAAGACCGTCTAATTTATAACGGACTAGACAAAATAACTACTCACACTACACCTAAGGTAGCTCCTGTGAACAGAAACTCATGTGGAATATACGGCCCACAAACAAAGCTGTTCTCTGAACAAAACGAAGAATGGAGGTCTCTGTTCATACCAGAAACACTGTCTTCCCTTGAAAGGATGTCTAGTGGTGATTCAGACCCAAAGTACAAAGCCTATCATTTCCTAACAGTAAGTGCAAGGGAGACTGGAATCCATGGCACTAAGACCGTACTCTCTGAAAACTAGTAGATAGGAGACCTTATCCCTCAGGGCAAGCCTGTCCTCAGGTAAGAGAATCTTAACTTGAGACCTAGGACCTTGTCTCCTACCCTGGATTTCTAGTCAGGAACTAGAGAGCTGAATTTGGTTTGCAGTTCCAACTCCTGCCCCTATTTCCAGGAAGTAGAGCTGAGAAATTGGCCCACAGCATTTCTTCTGTCTTTCTCTAACAGAGACTGAAGGGGTAGCCTAGGCCCATGATTCTAAGCCTGTCTTCTCTGAAGAAATATCGCCTGGTTTCCTAGGCGCACAGCCAACAGTCTTGGTGCCGTGAACCGAGTCCTCCTTTCTTCCCTCTTCTAGGAGATGAGAGCTTGGTTCTGTGGGCCAAGGTCTCCCTAAGAGTTTCTGGTAGCAGGGGCCAGGCTGGGTGTTGTGAGCCTAGGTCTTCAGTCTGGACTTTGTTACCAATTGGATGGTCTTGACCTTGTGAGCCTGGGGCTGCCTACTAGCTCCTTTTACGAAGTCCAGGCTTGGGGCTTATTTCCATTCTAGTTTCTCTTCCATAAAGAAGGCTTACTGCTGTGTGTCTAGGACTCCAGGCGACATTCATTTAGGGAAGACAGGCTTAGAACCGTCCCCTTCAGTCTCTGTTAGGGAAAATCAGAAGGAATGCTGTGGGCCAATTTCTCAGCTCTACTTCCTGGAAATAGGGGAAGAGATTGGAACTGCAAACCCAAGTTCAGCTCTCTGGTTCTTGATTAGAAATCCAGGTAGGAGACAAGGTCCTAGGTCTCGAGTTAAGATTCTCTTATCTGAGGACAGGATTGTCCTGTGGGGAAAGGTCTCCTATCTATTAGTTTTCAGAGTGGACAGGCTTAGTGTCATAGGTCCCAGTCTCCTCTGTACTTACTGTTAGGAAAAGACGGGCTTTGTGCCTTGGGCCCGTGTCACCACTCCACATCCTTTCAAGGGAAGACAGTGTTTCTGGTATGAACAGAGGCCTCCATTCTTCCTTCTGTTCAGAGAAGACAACTTTGCTTGTGGGCCATACACTTCACATGAGTTTCTGTTCACAGGGGCTACCTTGGGTGTAGTGTTTGTAGTTGTTTCGTCTAGTCTGTTATAAATTAGACAGTCTTGACCTTGGGAGCCTGGGCCTGTACTCTACTTCCTGTGAGGAGAGTCCAGGCTTTGTGTCACAGGCCTAAGTCTCCATTCTAGTTTCCCTTGCATAAAGACAGGCTTGTTGCTGTGGGCATAGGACACCACTCGACATTCGTTCAGGGAGGACAGGCTTAGAACCGGGATCCCGGGCCACCACTTTCAGAAGCACTCAAGGCAAACAACAGTGATTTGGCTGTCTTAGTTTTAGTGAGGTGGCAGAAATCATCCAGTGTGAGGAATAATAAAACTGTTATTGTGTTAAACCATTAGATTTTGGATTTGCTTGTACTTCAGCGTGCCCTGGCTATGCACCACTTTTTACAGATAAGGGTCAGCTTTGGTCATAAATTTTTATTTATTAGAGTCGTAAGTGAATCATTAGAGCTTCATAAACTGTATACATAAAGAAATTGGTCAAGTGTGAGGGGATGTGTGTATACATGTATAATAAATATTACTATGTGTCGTTCAAATCATACACAAATTTATTTTTCCTTAGGAGTAGTGAGGTTCATAGATGACATTGATGAAAGTGTCTCAGAAGATATATGTGACATTTGTAGTGAGTTTTAGAATTGTCTAGGAGAAAGGCTGCATTAAAAAGGCTGTCCTAAAATACTGTTTTGGATTTTTCTTTTTTTGCCATGTAAACTTCACCTCTTTCTTGGGTAGCAGGAAAGCATTCTTAATTAATGTAAATAAACATTTTACTACTCATAATATTTTGATTTTCCTATACCATTCCATTAAACAAACTTTATTTGTTTTCATAAAAATCAAATTAAAAATGACCAGAGAGAAGAATAGAAAAATAATACAAAAATAATAGTAAAATCTAAGGCTCTGTAAGCCATACTTAAATTGACTTAGTGCTATCATTCTATCCATGAGATTCTTTTATTAACATTTTACTTTAAGAAGATCCTTAAGCTATATCCTGATTCTTCTTAGTAATGCAATTAATTTGATCAAAATCCATTAATGGGATATTGTAGTAGTTAACAAGAAATAATCAGAGAGACAGATATACTTGAAGTACGGGGGAATCCGGATTAAATAAAAATTTCACTCTAGTGTATTTAAATATTTCATATGTGACTTTGATTTTAATTAGAGCATGGCCTGCACTTCTTTAGTTGGTGGATGTGGGAGGCAGCTTCTAACCTGGCTCCAGTGATCCCACTTCCTGGTCCCATGCCCTTGTGCAATCCTCTTCTCTTGAGTGTAGACTGACCTACTGCTTTAGATCACTAAAAGATTGTGACCTCCATCTTTCTTACCCTCTCGTGTTCTCCCATTTGTTCGCTCTGTTGGAAGCCAGATGTTATGTTGTGACCTGCCCTGAGGAGAGACCATACTGAGAGACATGGAACTGCGGGAGGACTCCAGCCCACAGCCCACAGCCCATGAGGGTCTGGATCCTGCCAATAGCCACTGTGAGTGAGTTTGGATATAGATCCTTCCCCAGTTAAGCCTTTAGATGATAGCAGTATCAGCTAAAACCTTGATTGAGACTGTGAGTCCCAGGGCCCCGTAAACTACGTTGACATTCCTGACCCATAGGAACTATGAGTTACTAAATGTTTGATTTAAGCAGCTACATTTTGGGGGTAATTTCTTAGGTAATAATAGATAACAAATACAATGGATAAAAATGTGGATGCAATTATGAAAATTATAAGTCTAATAAAACAACATAGAGGCAAATCAAGGCTGGAGTCTTAAATGTAAATGAAACATCTCTTTAAATAATTTTCATAGATCAGCGGTGCTTTAAGGAGTGTGTGGTGACTATCAGGAGCATGACTAAAGAGAGTGGAACTTGATGGTCTTGAAGTCATAAAGAAGTCTAGGTCACAAAACAAACTAACGCATAACTCACATTTAGATTGCCTTTTTGTTTTGTAATTCTTTGGATGTAAGTGACATTTTCTAGGCCAGGTCATAAATGCTTAAATTCATTTACCTTTCATGTCTATGAAGATAAATTCTCAGAACAAATATTATTATTATATGATTATGAGACTGATGTGCTGCCTGCTGCACTAAGAGGGCAGCTTTGTTATATGATTAAAATAAACTAGATACAAAGAATAATATTAGGTTTCGTCATCTTTTCCTATGAAAGTAATACTTGGAAGGATTGATATTTCACTTAAACATTAACCTATTGCTTTTGACAGCAAGAACATAGAATCTGAAAAGAATAACTCAGGTATGTGGATGTTGTCTCACTGCAACAAACAATAGACACCAGATTTAAAGAATCCTATTTCATTCCTTAGAGTTCTAATACTTATGGTGTAAGTCTGATGGTTGCTGACTTCAGAGAGTGCCTACTATGTTACCGTGCACAGCTCCTGGGTATTTTTATGAGCGAATATCACTTATGTTAACTTCTCTAGCAATAAAATCCTGACTTATTTGATCTATTAAACTACTCAACCCTACTCATAAAATTTAAGCAATGACTGACTACCACATACAGTTGTACAAAAAGCACCAACTTTTTGCTCTTACTAATATTATTGATCTAGACTATGTCTTGCTCCAAATGAACTTGACACAAAAGTCTGTGCCTCCAGTGACTGACAAACTATGGCACTTCTCTGCTTCTCTTTGAGAATGAAGAACTCGATGAGGAAGATGCTATTAACATGTGTAGGAAATGAGAGCAGAAAAGTTCACAGTATTCTACTTGCTTGGAATTCCTAAAAGTACCATCAGGGAAGTAGCATCTTGTAGAAATGGCATAGAACTGGGAGTCAGATGTAGTTCAAATCCATGATTTGTCAATTTCTAGCTACATGGCCGTTAGAAAATTACCAAACACCCATAGGTCTTTTTTATAAGAAGAATAAGGATTGCTGTAAGATTCAAATTATATCTAGGATAGTGTCTATTAGGCATGCAATGAACGTTAGCTCTTATATAGAATGGCTCATCTCATGAAACTGTTGACCACACTTAGCTCCCAGTGATCCTTGGTAACTTATTTGTGTAGTGTTTTGCAGGTTACAAAATGTTTTAAAATCTGCTTTCTTATTTGCTACAGCAGGAGAGAAAGGTCAGAGTCATTGAGAAATGTGTCTATCGAAGATAAAAAGTGGTAGAGTTGGGACTCAGAAGCCCATTTCTGGTTCCAAATTATATATTTTTATCACAATAAAGAACTACTTCTGGGAAATATATACCTTCTCCGCATGCCTATGAAATATTGTTTTACTACTCATTTTGTATTATTATCCATTGCTTTATATAGTAATTTCTTTTTGCGGCTCTATGTTCTGTTTCCCAAGTGAGTAAGGAATAGGCTCTGTGCTTTATAACTCTCTAGTCCCTCAATGTCCAAGCTTAGTGCCTGCTCTGAGAAAACATTCAATAAAATTGGATTGATATATCGGTTGGGGCGTTTTTTTGGTAAACAACAGAAATAGATGATTCTGGCTCACCTAAGCAAGAAGAAATCTGTTGAAACACTTGCACGATATCACATAATTTATGGGAAGCTGAGAAACTGAGCAGGTAACAGCTTCATCCAAGGCTGCTTTGGAGATGGAAGTTTGATATTGGGCTTATTACAGAAAAAATGTGACCAGGACTCTGCTACTTGGGGAAATAATCAAATGTTAACCATTTTCAATTTCTATGTCACCTCACTCAAAAATCATATTTCAGTGACAGTATTTGAATGGTGCATTTTTGGGGTGCAGTTCTGTCTCTCGTCTCCAGGAAGCTAGGGCATCTCAGTCCCATGAGACCATATTCAATGGGCTAGAGTTAATTTCTCAAAGTGAAATTTGGGTACTGTTAGAAAGGAGAAGCTAACTCTTCAGCCTTCAAAAACATATAAACTGTTTACCGCAATTAGTTGAAGTATTTTAGGAAACCTTGTTAATTGTTTTCAATTTTGCATTGGTCCAAGAAAGTAGGATGTGGATAGTGAATGATCTGGATTTATATAGCTTAGTTCCTAGGATGTGAAGTCCTAGATCTTTAGTCTTATCTCCCCAGATCTTAAACCATACAAATGTGTTTGGAGAATGCTAAAAGCACCATTACATTTAATTTGATTGAAACTATACTGTAATTTCAGATAATGGAGATCATTTTGCATCTTAATTCTATCATTTATCATATTGATTTTCCCTATCAATAATCAAAAGAATTATAATTTGTTAAGCAAATACTATATCCCTGGCACTGAACAGGTCTTTTACATTTGTTACTTTATCCAATCCCTAAACTGTAGGATATTGCTGTTAGTTTCATTTTACAAATGAGAAAACAGAGGCAAATAAGATTAAGGTATTTGCCTTAAGCCACTCAGAAATTAAGAAATTCAGTTTGGATTGAAATCTAGGCTAGGAATCTCAGACTTTTCTCACTAAATTATTTTGCAGCTCAATAGCTTAATAATAAATTGAAAAAATAAGGTTGGGTGTGTTGAAACACATTTTGCCACCTTGTTCCACTTACAAAATACATTTCATAGCTGAATAAGAAATTACTGTAACAGAAAAAATAATACTCAATAGTATAATTTATTTACATGAAAAAATTGAAAGGATAATCATTTTATAGATTTAATCATAAATAACACACCATATGAGTAACTTAAGTGCTATATATTTTTGATTCTACAGAAGGAAAAAAGAACTTTTCTTAGTATTTTAAAATTGCTTCAAGGAAATTGTAAATCTGGTACATAGATTTACATATTTATAATTTATAATAAATGAGAGATTTTTCATTCAAGGTATCTAGGCAAAAGAATTTTATTTTTATAGATTTTATGTTACTAAGAAACTTTTCAATGCAGATAACTGATGATTTAAATCTCCAATAGAAGAAATCTTTGCATATGAGGCTTGACTTCCATAAGACAGCTGTATGAGAGTTAATTTTCCTAGGGTTTTAAATGAATCCCTAAGGGAAAAGAAAAAACATTTGTTTTATGTTTCTAATGCAGATAGTACAAGTGGTTTCTGCTTTATATTTTTTTCAGGGGACCAGATTCCCAGTCAATATCCTAAGCATAGAAAACAAACAAACAAAAAAGAGACAACTAGCAGTCAGTAAATGTTTACTTACACACCCTGCTAAGAACTTCAAATAAATTATCACATTCAACACTCATGGCAACTATAGTTCGTTATGAATTCTAAAACTAAACTTTAATTAAGGTTCCTTTTTGTTTCCACCTTGAAAGACAATTCTGTTCAAAGACCATTGAGAATGTTCAGAATAAAGGCAGACTCTGGGCTTCCTTTAAAAGATACATTTAGAGGAGAACAAAAGGGGAGAGGACGGGATGAAGAGGTTTACGGAATTCTTTACTGGCTCTTAGATGATTTAGCAATGCCAACAGAGAAACAGGAAATTCCTAGAAATGGAGAGTGCATGTTTATCAAGCTGTTCTACCTTGGGGTTGGTTTCCTCAAGGTTTTAAATATTTTTGTTTATATGTGTCTGGGGAGTAGAGTGATAGCCAGAAGACTGTGCCCTTGTTCCCAGTTGAACCCCCTACACTGGGTGGAGCTTCTATCCTTATTATCTCTACCCATGGGACCTCCACACCCATTTGCTCTGTACTCTGGGTCTTCTGACTTGACAGATGGTTCTTAGCACTGCATATACTTTTTTTTCTCTAGGCATCCTCTCTCCACAACCTATAATTAACGTTTTTGATTAAGTACTTTTCTCTGCCATAGTTTTAACTGGTTTAGAGAAGTTAACCTATATATCAATCTTTCCTAAAGGAAAAAAAAACACATAATCCATCTATAACAAATTACACACACATACAAACACACAATAACATGGTGTATATGTGTGTGTATATATCCTCCATCGACCAAAAAAAAAAAATCTTATTTTATGGATCAGGAAACTGGAGATCTGGGGTTAAATGTATTACCAAGGATATAGCTAGATAAAGATGGACTTGGGATTTGAATCTAGCTAGAGTAGACCTTTGATCTTACTGGTTTAAACAATGAACAGGTTGCTTAACTACCAAATAATGGATAAATATATATGAACAATAGTACATGGAATAAAATAGTTCCCATACAATTTCTATTTTGTATTTAAGATTCAATCTCCCATTCATTATATCTTAGATCCTTAAAGTTGTACAAGTGAATTATATAACTAAATTTATTCCCAGGAAATGAGTGCTTGGGAATCAGTTTGATGCCTATTTGGGGGTTTAGCATCTTCTCAACAAACTCTGAAAATAAAAGTAATATGGCATATTCTGTACATTCACTTGTCAAATTCTTCATATCACTCTATGAACAGTTTTACTCTGTGATTATAGGAAATATCTACTCAAATGTTTCTCTCATTGGCAGCTACAAATCATAACACATCTGGAAAGCTTCTGAGAAAACTCCCTTAATGAAAATGGCCTTTTAAAGTGAAGATGCTCTTTGTCTTTGACAGTCATATTTAGTCAGAATTTAGTGATATACATAGATTCCTTCAAGAAGGGACCTGGAGGAAGTAGTGATAAGTAAAAAAGAAAAAAAAAGAAAGAAAATGAACATGCTTTATTGACTAAGTTAAAAACACAAGCCTCGAACACATAGCTTTTAATCATAGGATTTATCAATACCACTAGGAGTTAGGCAAGTTTAGATGTATTACTCTGATAAAAAACGAATTTTCTAGTAACAGAGGTAGAAATTAAAAGATACTTTTTCTCTCCTTAAATGATTTTGCCTTTTACACAGGAATACAAACTCACAAAGTATGGATAAAATGAGTAGGCTTTATGGCTTCAGCTCTTTTTTTTGTATCCCAAGCATATCAAACAGAATCTACTTAGACTCTTACCTATAGGCAAGATTAAAGAACATAAATTCTTTACACAGGAAACATGACAGATATTAGTGGTATTTGTATATATCTCTTATAAAACATTATATTCAATAAATGTTTATTGAACATGTATTTTGTGGATAGCACAGTGTTAGGCGATGTGGAAGAAACAGTGAAGATGTCTACCCTTGAAGAGCTTATACCATGGATGGGAGATGGGATTTGTGTACATGGAAAACTCAATAATGGAAAGTTGGCACTAGAAAGGTCACATGATAGTAAATAATTGATGAGAGAGAGAGAGAGTCCCATATTTAGAGGTGGCCTGGCCCAGAAGTCTTCTTGAACAGTAGATTTGATTTGAGGTCTAAAAGAGAATAAAATAAAAATAGAACACAGTAAGGAAGACATTCTGTGAGAAAAAATTGTTACAAAAAGTCATAGAAGTGGATGGAGTAAATCTAACATCTGCAAGGGAGAAGTGGATGTATGTAAAGATAGGAATATAAAGTCCAATTGTGGAAGGATTAGAAGGCGAGGCTGAGGAGTGTAAATTTTATTCTAAATGTATTTGGAAACCACTGAAGATTTTTGAGGACATAACATGGTAGAAGTAGTGTTTTATGAAAATTAAATGATATGAAAAACAGGAAGACACTTTAGAAGGCTTTATTAATAATCTTACAGTAAAAGTGGGCCTATATTAAGATGGAAGTGGGCCTATATTAAGATGCAGTACAGAAATAGAAAACAAGAATCATTTGAAAGAGATGCTCAGAAGGAGATTAGACTTTGGGTGGTGAGCACACAATGGAATATACACATGATGTATTATAAAGCTGTACGCTTGAAATTTATATAACGTTATTAACCAATGTTACCTCAATAAATTTAACTAAAAAAGAAAGATGTTCATAGGAGTTTATTAAATAAGAATGATAAATAAAATAATAAAGACAAATATGTTTCTGAGGTTAAGACCAGGGCACAGCGAATGTTTCATTATTGATAGAATTGTTGGAGGCAGGAGAGTGATCCAATTTTTGGGAAATAGCAAATTCAGATTTGATATATGTTTAACTGAAATAACAGTAGAATACACATATTTTCCTAAAACATTACATGTTACTTTTGTCCATCTAATGACTATTTACATTTATCGAGAGAACTTGCTCTTTTAAGGAGTCTTTGGTGAACCTTTTTAAAAAAGAAGATATTGTAATGTAAATCATACACCTCTTATTTTATAAATTTTAGTTTTCCTTTTGTTGGATTTTTGAGAGTCTTTGGTGAACCTTTTTAAAAAAGAAGATATTTTAATGTAAATCGTACACCTCTTATTTTACAAATTTTGTTGGATTTTTGAAAGCAGCATACATTTGTAAAGTTCACT
Source organism: Pteropus alecto (assembly GCF_000325575.1). NCBI lineage: Eukaryota > Metazoa > Chordata > Mammalia > Chiroptera > Pteropodidae > Pteropus > Pteropus alecto. The sequence continues at coordinate 2,723,645 of NW_006443138.1, read as the reverse complement.
GATTATCATCTCTAAGAGCTAGGAAGAACTTCCCTCCACATCTTTCCTTTATTTCCACCATGGCCCACATTCATTCGCACTGCAGCACTGGTTCTCAAACTTGGCTCTATATTGGAACCACTTGGAGAGTTTTAAAAAATATGCTCATGCATGAGCTCCACTCTCAGGAGATGTGCTTTAATTGGATTTGGATGTGTCTTGGGTGTTGGGAGTTTTAAAAGCATCAGCATGTAGCAAAATTTGAGAACCATGAATTCACAGGTAACCACTATGGAAAAACAAAAAACCCCTTTTTCTGTGGGCTAAAATCTAAAAGTGATCAAGATGAACGTAATGAACATTGGAAATAAGTTTAAGATGAACGATCCCTGTCTCTTTAATTCCCTGTTTGCTCATTTTTCAAAGTTACTACTCACAATCAGGACGGAACACTGATCACTGCAAGGCCTCCCATACTTCAAAGAATTGAAAACACAGAGGATGCCAATTCTCCAGACCCCTGGCACTTGGTGGTACTCAGGGGAATGAAATGGGGAGAAAGAGTTTCGACAAGGAATGGGGCTCCTGGAGATAAATACCATCAGTAAGGGTGATCTATCCTTGGGAGTCTGTCCTCCTGCACTGTTAACTCCCTCCTCTGCCCCAAATGTCCAGAAGCTTGAACATAACATCCAACCACTGTGGCTCCACAATTCTACTACTGAGACACTCAGGATTTTTCTGTGCTACATCCTTTCCTTTTTACATGTTGAAAACAAAAATAATCGAAAAGTCTATAGACTAAAAATGCCTTGCTATATTTTATAATTTATCCCACTTTCTATATCATTTCCAGTTAAATGGGATATTAGATAATTTGCCCTAATATCCTAAGCCCTGTTGATTGCTAGCTGCTAAACAGAGTAGAGAAGAAAGGCACCTTTGGAAAACAATTATAAACAACTACTGATCTAATTAAGATTAAATTAGTTGCCCCATTTGTAACTTTACAAACAAAATAGAATTAAAAATACAGAACAGTCTACTCCGAAGGCTAAATCTAATACAGAAAACTTTTAAAACATACCAAAGTGTCTTACATACAGACATCAAAGCATAATCAATAAGTACAAAAATTTAACTGAGAAATTTTCTTATTCAGTAAGGATAATAAGTTGTTTAAATGTTTAAACTCAGTTCTGGTTAAGTTTACGAGATAAGTGCTACATTACAACAGGAAATATGAGGTCACCTAAGGGGCTTGTAAAAGAGATGGACAAAAGCTCATTTCATTATGCTTAAATTACTCTTCCAAATAAGATTATAAATGGGTTAGGAAGTTAGAGATTAGAGGAAGATATTGGGAAAGATGTTTTGTTCAGGGTGGGTCTCAAATCATCTTCCTGAAAGGCAGAGGCGTGTATGTGTGTGGACTTCTCTCTAGCTTGGAATTACATTTATCCTGTGCTGCCTGCAGGGATGTGAGAACTGAGAATATGGAAAGTTAAGATATGCGCCAGATCCTAAGGGTAAGGGAAGAGTGGTAAGTGACCACCCAGAAAAATTGCTTTCATTCAGAAAAAAAATGCAGGTGAGTGATTACCTGTGACCAGCCTCCAAGAAGACCCAATGAAGTTGCTCAGTGAGAAAACAAATGATATCAGTCAAGAGAGATCTTTACTGTTTCCTCATTTTTTCTTCAAATCACATGCCTCTGATACTAAGAAATCTAGTTACCAGTCTACCTGAAGAGAAGGAACTGGTCATGTCCCCTCTTCCTTTCCTAGAAGGTCCAAACTTAGGAAGAGGAAATTTAACATTTAAGATTTGAAGTTTTTGACTATTTTATTAGATTGAACATATCATTTACTAAACAAAGACTATGTTTTTTTGGCTTAGAAGTGACTAAAAACTTTTTGTTACCTAAAAGTGACCAGCAAAGTGGAACTTGGGCTAAATTTTTCCAAGGTCAGAGAAATATTTAGTCTCACTGAAAGGCAGAGGAGAAAATGAAGTTGATTTTTAATTAGGCACTATGAATTCTTCTTCCTCAATTCTAGGGCTATACAGGTCTGTTATACTGCAGGAGAATTGCTGCTACCAAAAGATAAAACCTACAAAAGGAAATTGCTAAGTAGTAGAGATTACCTACTGGAGACTCACTTGAAGGAAGTAGAGTGGTATTTGAGCACTCCTTCCTAGCCGTTCTCCACTGGCTTCAGAGAAAAGTAAAGAAGATACCCACTACCTACTCATCTCCATGGTGGGTTCAATGACCTTCAAGGACCACTTGACTTGGATATGGTTAATATGACATTGGAAAGTTTGCTTTAGGTAATAGTGGTTGTTGAAGAAGGCAAGGTATTCTTTTCTCTTTTGCTTAACAAATAAGTCAGAATGTCCTTTTAAAAAAATCTCTTGATGAAAGGATTAAGAAGTACAAATTGATAGTTACATAATAGTTATGGGAATGTGAAGTAAAGCATAGAGAATATAGTCAATAATATTGTAATAATTATGTCTAGTGCCAGGTGGGTACTAGATCAATTGGGGGATCACTTACTAGATAATACAAATGTCTAACCACTATCCTGTACACCTGAAACTAATATAATATTGAATGTCAACTTTGACTGAAAAATAAAATGAAAAAAAAAAAAGAATCTTCTCAAGGTGACAATGAGCAAATTTAGGAAACAAATGGATATGAGGAAATAATTTTGACCATCTAATAAACATGATATCTAGTCTCTGGAGGGAAACTGATGTCTCTAATTCTATGAATTTCAAGTCAGGTAGTAGCAGACAGTAGTCCCATGACAGAGATATGGGGAAGATGTTTTTTTCGGCCTCTCATCATACTTCATACCCTGCTAAATGAATACGATGCTGGAGGTAGGGATAGCAATAAAAAAAAAAAAAAAAAAGAGGGGGGCATTCAACATAAGATAGTTGAATGCAAATTTTGGAAACAACCTTATTGTTATTATTTTTAATTTAAGTGGGGAGACATTTTGGAGTACATTCTGGATTTTTTAAACCCCATCCACTGATTCATAGTTTAGTTTTGTCCCTTGGTACTCTTGCTTTTCTACTTCACAGGTTCAAAAAGTGCATGTTATTAAAAAAAGCATAAGTGGTTGAATTTTTAAAAGGCTCTGGGAATGTTTCAGCACTATTTTCTTTTTAAATTTTTTTTTGCTAATCTGGGACATATAATTCAAAGGTAATCATTCTATAGCTCAAGTTTTGTCCACAGTTTATTACTCCTATGTCTTACTTGACAAGTGCTATCTTCATTGAAAGGACCAATGAACTCAGACAGAAGGTCTAAACACATCTTTTTTGACTACCCAGGAAATCTGAGATTAATCCCAGGCCCAATTTAACCTAGAGGTTAATATTGAAATTCCTAATTACCATTTCAATTCTATCATTATGAACAATCTACAAATCATTTATTTTAAATTAGTACTGTAAAAGCCATTCCATTTCTGCTGCAAAAGCTCATTTATTAAAGATTTTAAATTCAGAGGTCTGACCAGAAACTTTCATATCATACCTCTTTTTATGATACCTATCTTCAAAACTTCTATCAAAATTTTTTTGAATAGTTCGTACTCATCTTTGAAGAGTATTAGCTGGCATCATGATAAATTATGACCAAATGTTTTTAAGCCTTGATCCATTTAATAACCTTGTTATAATGCAAAGTATAATAAATTTCCCCTTGACTATCATCTATACTTTAAAAATTTTATTAAAATTTAGTTTCAAGTATACAGTATACTGGTTAGACATCTATATAGTTCATAAAATGTTCCCCCCAATTGCTCCCTCCCTCCTCTGACCCTCCACCTAGCCAACATATTAATGCTAACTGCATTCTCTATGCCGTGCTCCCCATCCCAGTGACCATCTATCAGCTACTAATTTGTACTTCTTTAGCACTCATCCCAGTCTCCCAGCCCCCCAAACGCCCCCCCCCGACCGACATCAAATTGTCCACTATATTTGTGAGTCTGTTTTTGATTAGTTTGTTCTTTTTATTCCTTAGATTCTTCATATAAGTGAAATCATATAGTGTTTATTTTTGTCTGTCTTAAATACCTTCTAGGTCCATCAAAGTGATACCTTTTTCCATCCTCTTTCTTTTCATATATAGGGGTCTTATTTTCTTATCCTGTCAGCCACTCTATCTTTTGGTTGGAGCACTTAATTCTTTTCCGTTTAAGGTACTTATTGATGAGAATGTAGTTGTTACCATTCTTTATTCCTGTTTTTGTTACATGTTTTTATTCTTAAAGAAGTCCCTCCAACATTTCCTAAAATACTGGCTTGGTGGTGATAGCTTATCTGGGAAGCTCTTTATCTGTCTTTCAACTCTAAATGATAGTTTTGCTGGATAAAGTATCCTTTATTGTAGATCCTGGGTCTTCATCCTATTGAATATTTTTTGCCAAGTCCTTCTATCCTCATCGTTCCTTTTGAGAAATCAGCTGCCAGTCTTATGGGTTTTCCCTTATATGTAATTATTTTTCTCTTGCTGCTTGTTTTTATTTATCTTTCTTTGTATTTCACCTTTGACATTTTAATTATGATGTGTCTTGGTGTGGGCCTCTTTGGATCCCTGATTTTTGGAATTCTCTGAGCTTCCTGGGGTTTTATGTCTATTTCCTTCACTAGGTTCGGGAAGGTTTTTGTCATTATTGCTTCAAACAGCTGTTCAACATCTTGATTTTCTTCAGGTACGCTGATCAGATGGCTATTTGG
>NW_006443138.1:2712255-2718467 GCF_000325575.1 Pteropus alecto | reverse complement strand
AGGGTTCAGCTGCAGGCCAAACTTGGCCCAAGCCTCTACCGAGGCCATCTATTACGATTTGGCAAGCAATCCACAGATGCTGTGCTTATAGTCGCCTCAAAAGGCTGCATCAGAAACCGAGGCCAGCTGCCTCCAGTGAGAGTCTAGGTGCTGCACAGCAAGGAGCACCTGATTCGCTGAGGATACACCTGGAATTGACTTGGGTGGGGTCACGAGTTGGGGGAGGCAAGGTTTCAGGGAATCCTCTGGGTGGATTGACCTCTGTTATCCAGTTTGATGACGTCTTGGCTATGGCAGGCTTTATATCAGCACCCTTTATATCAGCTACTTCACCCACCTACAGGTAACGCATGTTTAACTTAGTAGGAATCACTCTAATGAATTCAATGGATCAGTCTGTAGTTTTCCTTGCACTTACATAATACTGTACTGACATATATACATTCACAGAATTTCCAAATACTGGGATTTCTGTCTCTCTCTCCAAAAGTATAATTTTATGTACAGTTTTCTGCTTCTTGCTTTATCACTCAATAATATCAATTAGAAATTTCTCTAAATCATCTGATATATTACTTTGTTATTTTCAATGGCTACATCATATTCTGTTATATGATGTATTTCTCACTCATCTGTTTATTGATGGGCATTCATTTTGTTTCCCTGCTTAAACTATCTGATAAATGTTGTAATAATCATTTCTATAAGCTCTCACAAACTGGCTTTTATGTCTATGGGAGAAGTTCCCAATAGTGCAATTGCTGTGTTAAGGGGTAGTTGTAGTTTAATTTTAGTAGATTTTCAGATTGCTTTCTGTAAAGGCTGAAATACTTCAAACTTCTGGCAATGCATAGGGGTACGTTTTTTCCTACATATCCACAGTAATAAGTTCCAAAGCTCTATTCAACTTTTTCCCTCAGGGCCGATGGGTGAAATATATCTCACTGTCACTTTAATTTGCATTTCCTTGACTAATAGTAGATTTGAGCCTTTTGTTAGACATCTGTTCACTTAAATTTATTCTGTTAATTATCTGTTTATATGTTTTACCCATCCCCCACTGGATTTTGTGTGTGCCCACACTCGTGTATGTGTTCATAATGTGTGAATAAATTATCAAAGAAGAGGAGGGGAAATGAGAGAAAGAGAACCTAATCTGATGTTTAAAAGAAACATAAATAAGAGAGGTACTTATGAGGAATAGAGCTATATCTTTATTTTTACTTTAAAAAATCATGATAGCTTCTGACTCTAAAATGGCATATAATTATTTTTATTTTATATGAATGATGCCTTAATAAATTCTCTGAGTAAAGCTACTTTTAAAGTTGTTGTACCAGAGGGTGGAGGGGTGGAGGGAGGAGGGAGAAGTAGATGGGGTAAAAGGGGTCAAATATGTGGTGACAGAAAGAACTCTAACTATGGGCAGTGAACACACAATGCAATGTATGTATGCCTTACTGTTGCATTGTACACCTGAAACTTACTGGATTTTGTTAACCAATGTCACCATAATAAAAAATAAAAATAAAATAAAGTAATAAAGTAATTGTTGCTGAAAACATTTAAAAAAAATAAAATCATTTCCATTTTTACTCACCCCCTTAAAAAAAAGTTGTTGAGCTTAAGAAAGTATTCATAAATCTGTCATCCTTTAGATAGAATCTAAATCCAATTGGTCTTAAAGATTTGTATATTTAATTCCTAAATGTTTTTCAAATTCTCTTTTCCTTTTTCACTTTTTCCCATCACTACCACTGGTCCAAGCTACCATTATTTCATTTGATCTGCTATAATAGCCTCCTATGTGGTCTCTGTGCATCCATTAGACACCATCATCAATGAATTCTTTGCAATGCATCCAGACTGGTGCTTTCAAATAACAAACCCAAACAATTCAACTTCCTTTTTAAAACTTTTAAATGGTTCACCCTACTCTGAAGACAAAGGCAGCATTAATCGACATGGCCTACCAGGCCCAATATTTTCCCACTCTCTTTTGTTCTCTTTTCCCTTCAGCTATAAGGCCTTGTTTAAGTTTCCTCATATTTGCCAGACTCCCTTCTATTAATGGACCTATGCAGGGGACCTGCTTCCCCTGCATAGAACTCTCTTCCATTCATTTTCCCGATTTTGATTCAAATGTTACTTCCCTCCAGCCTCCTTCATAAACTTCCATTGCCCATGCCCTTCTATTTTATTGTGCTCCTTATAGTTGCAACCTTACTTTTGTGTATAATTAATGGCTGTCTTTACAAACTAAGTTCCATGAGAACAAAGTCCACTAATTCTGTGACCATGGACAAGTTACTCGATGGCAGAAAAAGGCTCTTTCCATTCCATTTTCCCTGTGAGCAGGAGGCCTTATTTTATAGTGTCCCATGTAATTAAATGTGACCATGTAACTGGGTTCTGATAATGGAACATGAATGAAAGTGATGTGATCAATAGATTCTGAGGCTCTAGGGTATGTTAATCTTACAAGATGGAAAGAACTTGAATGCCTTCATGAACACATGGAAAATTGCTCACGTGTTGGACTATGATGTGAGATAGATATAAACTTTTATTGTGTTAAACTATAGGGATCTTGGGTTTGTTTATCACAATAGATGATATTACTTACTCTAACCAAAATGGTTACTATACATGAGTTGACATTTCCTTCAGAAAAATAGGGACAAATGATGTTTATTATATAGGGCTTTGATGGGAATTAAAATAATGTGAGCATAATGCTTTGCATATGGTAGTTATTCAATAGATATATCATCATTATCATAGTTATCATTTTATAGCTCTTCTTTCCTGCTCTCTGGGAAAATGCATTCCGTTTTCTCATGTTTTCCTTATTCTCATAGTGAGATTTTTTGGTAGACTTGGAATACTTTCTTTTTGTTCATTGGAGTGGTTACAGCATTTATATGGTTTTTAAGAGATTTTAAGGGACTGCTCTAGTGACGGACTGTGAAGGAGGTTTCAGTGATTAGCACAATAGTTTGATTCTTCAAAGCCTCCCCGACCCACATTCTGCAAAGAGGATATTTCTTTCTTTGTAGAATTTCTGAGTTCTGGTATGGAATTAAGGATCACAGAAGGATGAGTTAGTTCTCCAAGGAAACATAACCCAGTGACTCCATTTGTAGTGGTAGTAAAGCCTGAGAACAGCTAAAGAGGAATGCACCTTTTATAGCATTTTAATAATAATTATTTGGGATACACTGGGCTTGTGCCTTTTTTCTTTTTCTGCCTAGAGATTCAACTTTTTACATTATTCTATTTGATGAACATTCCTGAAAACTCACTGGGGATTTTGAACTCTATGTTTATTTTACTTTGTCTCTTATCAAACCTGAGCTCTCAGGATTTTTCCACATTTTTTGCTTTTTGTTTTCTCTCCCAGAAGAATGCCAGCACAGTCCAAACAGTGCAAACAAAACCTGCTAAATCTCATTTGCATATTGTCCTTGCCTTCTGCACATCGTTCTGAGTTTGTGAAGCTGCTCATTGCTAATGAGTCTCCCTGAGGGGAATGTATACCCATTGATATTGTGGTTTATGGGTATTTACTCAAGAATTACTTCTGATTATGGAAATTAGTTGCTTTTGCTGATTTGTGACTTTAAAAAAATCTCATATGTAGACAATTCTTATTAAAATACTTTGGTGCTAAGTCATTTAATTTGTCTTAAATTCAAGAAGAATGTTAGATACTATGATTGAGTTTCAAGTTTTCTCTTTTCAGATCCTTACGCTGCTAAGTTTTAATTAAGCTTGGAAGTTCTGTAGTAATTTCAGTCTTACAAATTTTTATGGGTCATGTAATCATAAGATTAATAATGATGATGGTAATCATAACTAAAATTTATTGACCAGTTTCTATGTGCCAGGCACTGTGCAAAAGGCTTTGACTGCTTTGTCTTATTTAATGTAAAATGGCCTATGTAAATTGCATCCATTCAATCCAATTAAATTCACTGCGATGCAACATTTATTAAGCCTCTCCTAACAGTTGTATGCTAGTCACCAAAAGGGAAATGGAAGGTTACAACATGCTTCCTGTACAAATTGGTTCCAAAGCTAATGATCTTTTCTGATTTTATCTTTGTTCGCTTATATTTTGGATGAAAAAAACAAATTCGGAGTGGTGAAGTGACTGCCTCAAGGTCACACAACTTTTAAGGGCTGGAGTTATTTCACCCCAAATGCCCATAGCACTTCACTAAAAAATCTGAAAGATCTTAGGCTCTGTAAGGACTAATAAAAATGAAAAACAAGAAGCTTTGCTATCCCTGTTGAGAATAATGTAAGAGAGATTGCCTTACCATTCTTTTTCTAAGGGCATTTACTTCAAAAAACTCGACTTGTATATACTTTCTCCTCTCTTTGAAATGTATTTAAACCCTTTTGAAGAGGAGGTAGGCCTTTGTCAGCCATATAACCCAGGAATGTCTTTTTCAAGGACCTGGGTGCCATCTCCTTAAAATGTAAAATTAAGGAAGATAGCACTCTCTTCTTCTAGTTTCTCTTGGAGAGTAGGAGCCTAACTCTGGGTGCCTTGCTCAAAGATGCTAAAATACCTCCTGTCATAAAGATATGAGAAGTTTGTTTCTCCACTGCATAAAGCCAATTAACTAACACAGATGGTCACCCCAATTAGAAAATTTAGGATGAACTATGTGTAAAATGGTGTTGTCAAGTCTTCTTTCTTGAGGGCTAGTTTTTATTTATCTTGAAACGTATGTAATGGGTTCTATCATCTACTTCACTATATAAAAGGATGAGGTTTCTTTCTGCCTTTGCAATCTCTTAATGGATTGCTTGTGATGCACCTCATATTCTAGGTTAATGCTTATTTGGTCACGAAAGTGTGTTTTTTTATTTTATTTTTTATTTTTTTTCCTCTACTACCATTGTGGAGAGGGTTTCTGGTAGGGAGAAGATTTAGTTTTTAATTATATTTTCCTAATAGCTCCTGTGGTAATGGGGAAATCAGTGTGCACTGTCATTCTTGTTATGTGTCTAGAGGAGTAACATATGGATGTTGCTGAGGTTTACCTGGTCACTTGTTTTTTCAGTGGCCTAGTTGTTTTTACAATACTATCAGTTTCCAGGTTTAGAAGCAACATGAAGGGACAGTGTCTTGAAATTACTATAATGTTTGAGTGTTTGTTTTATTTTGCTCTTGGAGGATTTTTGCTGTATTTAGAGTTAGAAGAAGAAATGCATTTACTTATTTTAAGAGCCCAAAATCCAATTAGGTAACTAATCCCAGTGGGAAATACAGATTTCTGAATGTAGACAAAAGAATCAGAGAGTACTCATATAACTTTGAATCTAGGGATATAAACTTGAGACCCATAAAATCAACCTCTTTATTTGTCCTCTCAAGTTTTGTTGCCTTTGATATGGCAAGTTACTACATAGAATTTAGTGAATTCCAAAGGGTCACCAAAAATAATCTCCATCGGTGTCTTCATTTAAATCTCTTGTTATTGGTAGTGTCAAGCATGCTGAGAAGGTAACTCTAAATTACTTGGCATGATATCATAGTTTCTTTATTGATTATGAGAAAAATTGCTTTGGATGCCTGAATCTCCTCTTTCCTTGCTAAAATCTCTTGAAGTAACTAACTTTAACCAGATGAAAATTATCTTCATTAATGTGTATGTTTCCCCTGGCTGAAGAAAAAAATTATATTAAGTGTGGAAGGGTTAAAACAGCCAAAATTGTAATATTAATATTTGTGTTGAAAGAGCACTTTACATTTTTGTTATAGTCTTGTGTATAGCATTTGACATATAACAGCATTGTATAGGTGTTTGCTATTACTATCATTCCTTGTCATATGTAAGAAAACTTGGCTAAATACAGTGACAGCCTTATAACTCTAAAGTATCCAATTAAATAGTCAATTGAGACTCATGATCTTAAGTTGAAATCTTACTAAATTTACGCTTAAAATAAAAATAAAAAAGAAATTTAGGTTCAACTTATTGTAAGTCTAACTTACATTAGTACTATTTAGTACTATTAAGTACTATTAAATAGTTGGTGATCAAAGTACTTAAAAGGGAAATTAGTTTAAGTTTAAAAGTTACAATGTTTTAAATTAAGCTTGCAAATAGGACCAAATATTATTCAAAGACTCTGAAAGTTACTATAAAAATTTGTTAATGGATAAAAGAATAAATTTTGCCAGATAAACTTAA
>NW_006443138.1:2678987-2712218 GCF_000325575.1 Pteropus alecto | reverse complement strand
GCATTCCTGTTGTCATCTGCACAGACTTAGGGAAGGCACAGAGGTAATATTAGACAATTACTTAGAGATTTACTTCAAATGAATTTATGGCTTCTGATATGGATTGGGAAGGTTCTAAGAACTGACTTCCTGTGTTCTCCCTCAAGTATCTTTTGCTGTGATGATAAACAATAGACTTGGCAAAGCATGAGTAACCCATGCATATACAGGCATACATGTGCGACTTGATGAGCCACAAAGGGTGGATGAAGAAAATAAGTTTTGGGGAGTGGACACAGATAACAGTTTAGTGGTTACCAGAGGGAAAGGGGGAGATTGGAGAGGTTAGATAAAGTTGAAGGGGGTCAAGTATATGGTGATGGCAGGAAATTTAACTTTGGGTGGTGAATACACCATATACTATACATATGATGTATTATTGAATTGTACACTTGAAACCTATATAATTTTATTAACCAATGTTACCCCAATCAATTTAATAAAAAAAAAATAAAATAAAATAAAAGAAGAGAGGTATTTGTATACCAAAAATAAAAAAATAATAAAGATTTGTTGATTTTGCTGATGTTTCTCATCCTAAAAAGTGCTGTGGCCTTTTATTCTGAAATTGTTTGATTTCAGATTTATTGGTAACTTTATTTCTAGTTGCTGTGTTTTCCTAAATACTAACTAAGCATAAAATCTGATGTCAGATACATTTCTGTCCTTCTCTTCTTCGGATTACTAAAATGTAAATAAAGCCCAGTCTGTTAAAACATAAGTGTTTTTTTGGTGAAATCTTTGACATAATGCATATTCAATATACTTAAAATTCTAATGGAGCAATCAGTGAATTATACTTGGTAAAATTATCATTCAAATAGCTTTTTGACAGGTTGTCAAAACAAATGGAGAATAGTTCATTGCTGAATGGTAATTAAACAAGCAACTGAAACCTGTGACTTAATAAATGTTTTGAAGTTTAATTCAAAGTCTCCATATGCTCTGCAATTATTAGCAAATTCTCTTGTCAGTTAGTTCAGTATTTTTATGTATGTATTTTCAAACTGGAGTCCAAGAATTTAAATTTTCTCCAGGCTTACCAAGTCAGTTGAAAAGTTGAAAAATCCCTGCATGTTTTGATTTCTAATTCTGTTTCATAAAAATTATTTTCCAGTCAATAAACTAAAAAAGTATTTATTGAGCATCTATATTGAGGTCTTAGAAGAAGTAGCAACATATTAAAATTGTTTTTCAAATGATAAAACTACATAGTGGCAATTGGGAATGGACAAGAATTGGGAACAATTGATGAGGGAAAGACAATAGGCCATTGTAATAGTCCTGACATTTTAAAGGCCTAAAATGTAATGACAATAAGGAAGGAGAGATTAGCTATGAAAATCAGTTCTGTTATAAAATTGACTTTAGTGCCTTGTGAGATATAAATATTGAGGTGAAATAAAAGTTGAAAATAATATTGATACATCTAGTGTGGGTGACTAGGTGAATGGTGATGTCTTTTACCAAAAGAAAAATTTTATAAGATAAGATGGGTGGGTTCATGAAGGAAAATGAATTCAATAAAAATATTTATTTTTAATTTTTTTATATGGAATCTAATGAACAAAAAGGACAAACTAATTGAAAACAGACTCACAAATACAGAGGACAATCTGGTGACTGCCAGAGGGGAGAGGGGTTGGGGGCTGGAAGAAAGAGGTAAAGGGTGAAAGAAATACAAATTAGTAGTTGAGAGATGGTCATGGGGATGGGGAGCATGGCATAGGGAATGCAGTCAGCAGTAATGTAAAGACTATGTGCAGAGCCAGAGGAGAGAAAGAGCAATCAGGGGGATCATTTCATAAACTATATAAATGGCTAACCAATGTACTTTACACTTGAAACTAATACTAAAATAAAATAAAATGCCTAAAATATTTATTTTTTATAAATAGTCCATTATTCCAAGAAAAATGTAAAACACAGAAGAATATAAAGCGAAAGTAAGTTTCAATACCACATTTGACCTCATTTCTTAATTTCCCTCCGTGGAGTCAACCAGTATTACCACTTTTTGTTATGTCTGTATGATAGAACAATTCTATCTTTCTTCTTTAGAGATGATCTCTCTCTCTCTTTTTTTTTTTTTGGAGGGCTCAGTAAAAATTGATTTTCCAGCTTACCTTACACTTAAAAGTGGCTATATTACTAAATTCTGATCGATGATATTAAACAGAAGCTATTAGATTGGATTTATGGGAAAGTTTCTTAAAAGAGATCAAACAGCTCTTGCCCTTCTTCCCTTTTTCCTTCATTTCTATTTGGCCTGGAAAGTGGATGTGATAACTAGAGATCTCGTAACCATCTTAGGCAAAAAAGCAACCATGAGGATGGAAGCCATTCACTATTGATGGTGGACCAGAAAGATGAAAGTGTGCCAGGTGTCTAATGACTATGTGGCCAACTTACTAGTTCTGGACTACTTACTTATTGATGTCTTTAGCATTAAAGAAATGTAAACTTGCATCTTATTTAGAAATTTCTGTCTACAGCCAAACCTAATCTTAAATGTTATACGATTCTTTTATGAATTTCATTTTGAACAAGTTAAATATAAGGACATCTGGGTACAAATACCAGGTGGATAGTTAACATATGCATTGTAATTTCTTCAAGTGCCTGAGACATATATAGTGTATGCTCAAAAAATATTCATTTAATGAGTTCAGGAGAGTGGTAGTCTCCTTCCCTCCTTCTCTCCCTCTTCCTCTCTCTCTCTCATCTACCTATACTTCCTGTTTTGGCTTCCATCCACAAATTTAATGCCTTTTCCATCCTCACTAAGCACTTACTTTTTCAATTTGAGCTGTGACAACAAAACTAGCACATTTCCCCCCTTTTTCACAGTTTCATAGATAGAAGATTCATTCTTATTGTAGATCTTCACAACCTTAACATACTATGTTTTCTTCCCTAATTAAGTTGAGAACTTCCATATTTTTATTTAAAGGAAGCACTTTAAAGTTTCTCTTTGGCATATTTGAATTGTCAGCATCTCTACTTTTGTCCTTTGGGGCCATTATTAAGTAAATAAGGGTTACTAGAATGCAAGCATTGTGACACCGTGACAGTAAATTCAATAGCCGAGCTGGCTACTAAATATCTTATAAGCAGTTTGCTTACTCAGCCTGGATGTACCAGACAATGGGATGATTTACATCCTGGCATGATGAAGGAGACGGTGCGAAATTTCATCACGCTACTCAGAATGGCGTGCAATGTAAAATGCAGGAATTGTTTATTTCTGTAATTTTCCATTTAATATTTTTGGACTAAAGTTGACTACAGGTAATTAAAATCGTGGAAAGCGAAACTTTGAATGAGGAGGCCCAACTGTATTTACTTCTTTAATTGAAATGCTTCTAACAGCTCATCATTAAGCATGACTTTGGTTAAAGATTTTCTAGAAGGCATGCTTTATCAAGTTAGAAAATCACCTTATTATTTTGCCAACAAACAATGCGTTCAGCTTCACATCTTGGATCAGCTTCTTGTTTCCATCGCTTCTAGTCACACAGCAACTTTGGTATAGCTCACATCTAAAGATGCACTTACTTGTGTGCACCTGGGCTGCAATTTCTCTCAACATGACCCTATATGCTTTCAAGTATTTCACTAATTCCTCACACTTTCTGTTCTGCTGAAAATTCTTCTTCTTTAGAACATCGCTATGTATAATTTTTATTATTGTATCTTTTGTAACATTCCTAGGAATGTGATACAGGGAAGGAAGGTTGAAGCTTGCATTACTTCATAAATATTGACAACTGACAGTTTGCATAAACATAGTAAATATTTATGAGAATTTAATGGATTTGAAAATTTAAACTTTTATAATATTTAGAAACTTTAAACATTAATTGTTAAATGTTTGATTCCTACGTAAACTTTATGTAATATATCAAATGTTTTAAAAATAATTGCACGCATTTTTAGCAGTTATGGACAGAAAAATTCAATGTGTGTTTTTGTAATTTTTTTTCTTATTCAAAACTTTGAAGTTTTAAAAAGTATATAGATTTCTTAATTATGTAATTTCTTTCAAAAGAGTATTATGTTTCAAATGGCTGATCTCTTCTTTTTTCACACTATGATGAGTGAACATAGGCTGTATAATAATAATTTGTTGAAATTGTTGAGATTTCATTTGTGGTCTTGTTATTCTGTCAATTGTTGTAAATGTCAGTGTTCAAAAAGAACATGTGTTAAATAAACTTATTGACTGCTAATAATTTTCTCTTTAGTAATTATGTTTTTGTCCAATATTTTGGGAAGTTAAGCTGTGCTCTACTAATAGTAATTTTCTCAAATTCTCTTTATAATTCTAAAAATTTTGTTATGCTTATGTTGAAGCCATGTTATTAATTCTACAAATATTCACGATATGTATTAATCTTAGGTTAGAAAAATTTTATTACTGTAAATTTCCAGTATTGTTTTCTTTGAATTTTGTCTTACTTGATTTTAAAATGCTTTGCCAATCTTCTTTACATTAATGTTTCATATTATATTTTTTCCTGTTACTTTATTTTTTGACTTTTCTATATCAATTTATTTAGTTTATATAAAAAGCATTTGCTTTAATTTTTAAAAATTCAATCTAACAATCAATTATAACAAGAAAGTACATCCATTTATATTTATTTTGATACCTGCTATGTTTGTAGACATTTAAAAAATGTTATTTTATATTTTATACTTACATGATTTTCTTATTTTTCTATCCTGATTTTAATTGGAAATTTTTCTTTGTTTTTTTTTTTCCCTGTGTTAGATATGTGTGTGTATATTTTTCTAGAAACAATTACTATAAAATTCTTCTCATTACAAGATGAAAATTTAATATTTTTTTACTTCCTTTTGTTTTTCACTTCCGCTTCCTTTCTATCTTCAAAATTAAATTTTGATACAATCTAGACTTTTAGATTTAAATTTTTAAAAAAGATCAAAGATGGATGAATTTTTCTACTTAATGTTTTACTCATTTCTTTCTCATTTAACAAATGAGAAAGAAATAAGAAATTAATAAAATTTCTCATTATTTATTGCATTCTATTATTCCTCTTAGAGTCATTTTTCCTCATTATAAAACATTTCTTAGTAACTTTTCTAGACATATTATGAGTATTAAATAGTATGTGAATTTTTGAAAATGTCTGCATTTTATTTTGAATGATAGTTTGGTTAAGTATAGATATAGTAGATTGCAAAAATGGCTCTAATTCTTTACTCTTTCCTGTATCTATGCCTTGATTCTGGATTTAGGTTCCATGGCTTGCTTTGGCAAATAAAATGCTAGCAAATGTAACACTAGCAGAGTATTGAAAAGCACTTGACTTATAGCTCTTGTCTTCAGCCATTGCCATGAGAACATTCCTGGGCCAACTTACCGCAGTTAACCTGTAGAGAGCCATCCTAGATTAGCCAATAGCTAGCTGATCCCAATACATGAGGGTGAGCTCTGCTGAAACCAGAAGAATCACTGAGCTGAGTTTAGCCTAATGTGAGGATTTGCAGACTAATGAGCCGTATAAATCTGTATTGTTTCAAGGCTCTGTTTTTAGAGTGCCATTTTTGTGGCAAGAGATGACTGATACAATAGGTGTTTTTCTTTGTCACTTAGAAAATGTTGCTTTATTATCATCTTGCCTATAGTGTTGCTGTTGAGAAGTATAATAGACATGTGATTTTTTTTCTTTGTAGAAAAACTATAGATAAAAACTATAGATAAAAAATTCAGGGCTTTCGCTTTGCTTTGATGTTCAGAAGTTATGTATATTACTAATATAGTGTCAATAGATGCATGTATAGGTATGTCAATACAAAGAAAAATTTATGTAAGACTACCAGATGCAGCTTGGGAAAAGAGAAATGTCATTTTAACTCACCACTTCGGGCTTGTACTAAGTTATAAATCAAGATTCAATTGGAAGAACTGAGGGTTAGAATATTGAAGCCTACTGCTATAATACAAAAATTTTTAAATTGGCATAGAGCTCCAAGGTCCATAGTATCATATACATATTGGTTTTGGATACCTTCCTATAGAATTGCCATTAGAAGCTGATAAAGCCTGGAAGTTAAATACTGGGATTTATTTTAGTCTCTACCCAAAGTCCCCAAATCAATAACAACAAAAAGAGTTGCTAATGTTAAGAGAAATTCTCCCCATGCCTTTCTCAGAAGTGATCTTCAAGATCAATGAATAAGAGTGATCTTCCCAGAGAGCAAAACTAAGGAACTTGTATTGGTTGGCAGCCTTTTTTTGTAGCTTCCTCCTCTCTAGTAAGTCAGTTACTAGTTCTATATTCACTTTCTACCTTCAAAATGATATATCTCTAAATGATTCAAAGAATCAGTTACTAGAATTACTAGAGTATGAGTTTCATTAAAAGGAAAGATGATTTAAAAATTAAACAACAAAGAAAGCAAAACGATATCTCAGTTTTTGCCATCTATTAAAAAGTTGAATTCATGGAATTTTCCTTGCTCTTTTGTTCCTATTTCTTTTATTATTTTTTACTTATATATCTGTTCTACCGAAGTTCTTTAAGTAAGAAAAAGTAGCTGTAGCACACTACTTATGCCAGCAACATTTACAGGTGATAATAATGTAAGCATCAACTATGACCCCACTGGGATAATGAGGGAAGTAAAGAGACCATATCAAAGAGTCAAAAAATAACAACAAAACCGATAAATCCAGAAGTGGTAGCATACACACATTTAGAAATACAGAGAAAATAAAAAAGAAAACAGCCCAGGAAAATGTTTGCCCCTGGGAGCAGTAACTGGGAGTGGCATGTGGAGAACTGATCTTTTTGGATATATATTTTGGTGGTATCTGATTTTTAAAAGCCATGTACAACCATAAAAATGATTACAACTATTTTGAAAAGAAATCTTTGATATTATTCTACTGTCTATATAAGAAAGAGCTATTTTCAAAGCTATAACAGAAGAATATAAAGGAACTATAAGAATAAATCTGAGACAGTAAAAAAAAGTAGATATATTAAAGGACATACTATTAACTTCATTTTATAAAGAAATATGAAGATGAAGGAAAAAAGCAAATTATTTTAAGTTAACATAGATGGACGAAATAAAGTTAAAGATGACTTTTCACTTTTAAGTTTAAAACAGAAATCCAGTTCTAGGCATTCTATTACTGACATAGAATTAAACTCCAGAAGATTTTGGTTCAGCAAAAGCATTTTGTAGAAAACTTCGATTTTATATTCTTCATGTAAGTAGATTATATTTTGATTTTGAAGAAAATGGAATTCAAAAGATTAAGAAAAAATACAGAACAATGTTATAAGAATCTCATCAAAATACTGCTGATAAAGTTAATGAAATTTAAAAGACAATAAAAAATAATTATTTGGAAAAGGAATTATTGCCAAAATCTCTAGAATGAAAAGGTCAGAAAATAGAAAGATAAATAGTAAAGTGCACTGAATCTAAAGAATAAAAATGAAAGAAAATGATGTAATTTAGAAATTCTATTGTACCTCAGAATCAAAAGCCCATTGACAGGTGGGGTGAACCCAAAGAAGAAATTTTTTTAATGAAAACATTTTGTAATTATTGATATATTTGGGTTTAAAACCATGTATTTTTGTGCTTGCTGTTATGTACTACCCTCTTCTATTTTCTTTTTGTCTCTTTTATTGCCTTATTTTAGATTAATTACTTTTGGTCATTCCATTGTTTTCCCTTTATTAACTTGGAGTTTAATAAATGATATATTTTAAAAGTAATGGTGATACTAATATTTCTTTTTTGCCAATTAAGAACGAAAATGGGTAACATTAACTTGATGTCCAAGTTATCTGGCTATTCTTATATGTTCTATCTGGATACACTTAAAAAATTGTAGCATATGTTTGAAGTCAGTCTAGCCTACTAGCAACTCCAACTTCCTTAAAGAAGTCTATGAACTAAAAATCTATATCTTGAAAAGGTTCTTAAAATCTCATTTGATACAATACTATGCTTCTAGACCAATGCCATTGTTCTCACTTTATTTCTGGAAATATGGAGTTCTAGAGTAGTTAAATTCTTTTTATTTTTTAGGCAAGGCAACACTTGGTTGACCTCACAGATTGCAAGGACCTTGTCAGCTTACAATCCTTATTTTTTATTTTTTACGCCTACAGCACCTGGTCTTCCTAGGTGGTCTCCTATCCAAGTACTAACCAGGCCCGACCCTGCTTAGCTTTCGAGATCAGACGGGATTGG
Organism: Pteropus alecto; assembly: GCF_000325575.1. Classification (NCBI taxonomy): domain Eukaryota; kingdom Metazoa; phylum Chordata; class Mammalia; order Chiroptera; family Pteropodidae; genus Pteropus; species Pteropus alecto. Next base: position 2,703,929 of record NW_006443138.1, on the reverse strand, counting down.
GCTTGTTCAGGGTGGCATGGTTGTAGACTTAGAGTAGTTAAATTCTTAGCTTAAGTTCTCACAACTAGTATGTGACAAAGGGAAAAGGGGGAACTGAGACTCTTAGATTCTTTCAGTAAAACATGCTGATCCTCTTTCAGGTGTACTTAAATCAGAAATCAGGTTGAAAAGCAAATAATCCTAGATATGCATTAAGGTAACTGGTTTTCCATATCCTCAAAGTCAGTATAACATAGTTCATTTATCCCTCCTCCAAACATTAAAAAAAAAAAAAAAAAAAAAAAATGAGAGAGAGAGAGAGAGAGATACTCTCTGGTGGAAATGATTTCATTCAAACTGTGCATTTCATAATTTTCAAACTCCTCCTGACATTTACTGATCCAGGAACCAGAGGAAAATGATAAGAGTAGGATGGGGTCTATTTTTAGATGTCTTGGCATATTTCCTGTAATTCCTCTTTCAATCTCTTGAGTGGCACTTGTATAATTAAGTTCAACTGTGTGAAGTTTAATACTTCAACATATTCTAATATACATGTGTTTTCAATAGATATTTGATTTGATAGATGCTATTTACAAAATTCTCCAAAGGACAAGTGAGTTGTTTTCTTGATCTCACCATATATATTTGTAACTTCATCGGTAAACACACAATTTTAACATGTCATATCGTTTTGGTTTTCTTTTATTCTAATTTATAAAAAGTGCAATTCAACAAGAAAAAGAGGGTGCAGTTCAAGATTTGAGTATGAGTAATATTTAGTTTGACTAAACTTATTTACAAATGAAGATACATACTTGGATTTCAGTTCGATTCTCCATTATACTACCCTTGAGAAATTTGCTTTAAAAGTCCTGCTCCATTAGAAGCTATTTATTAGTGGCCTGCAAACCTTATATGTGCCAATAATTTTTGTATTTGTTTTGGTCTGGAATGGACAGATCCCAAATAAGGTTATTAATGTCTTTGTGATTTTTTTTTTTTTTTTTTACAAATGTTAAAGATTAACAAACCAGTGTAGTGGGCGATTTCATATTTCCATGGCAAATCAGTATTTAGTACTAAACATCACCATTCCAATACTGTTGGCACTCATAGCCATTCCCACAAAGTCTATTTCAAGTTTTCTGTTCACATTTTAGTTTTGGCTAGGCTTCAAGAGTGTCACTTATGGATGTAATAAAATATTTCAAGATTAGCTCTTTCCTGGCATGGCCTAGAATGGTTATTTCTCAAACTGGAATCCCAGACCACTGTGATCCACAGATATATTCTCTACAAACATTTTTAAATTTTGTATTTTCTTTCAATGAAAATGTTTTTAAAAATACAAGTACATTTGGGGTTGTCTGCATGCCCATCTTATAACCAAAGATGGAAATTTCAGTTCTCATTTTTTGATTTTGTGTTACTCTTGGGATCACCTTAAGTGATGGTCCTTACATTTTGGTGGGGGAACAGACTCTTTAGTCACTGACCCCAAAAGATCGCTACAGTCAGTAACTATATTCTCAAGGTAAAAAAACTCTCAAGTTTGAGATATACCGGTCTGGTTCATTAGAAATGAGGGCAAAGCTATTGCCTTCACAGATCAGTACTTCTTTAAAGAGAAATCCGTCAATCGATAGATATTTAATTATACATTTTTGGGGGGTGTTGTTTTTTCTAGTCATTTTCTAAAACATATTTTTCTTGGGCCGTATAATGCTGCTTAATTAAAAGTGTGGATACTTATATGCAAAAGATGAAATTAGACCCATATCATATATCTTATATCAAGATCTTGAAGAGATATTAACATTCCCATGTTCATTCACAATAGCCAAGATGTAGAAATAACCTAAGTGCCCATTGACAGATGAATGGATAAGGAAAATGTGGTGTGTACATACAATGGCATACTATTCAGCCTTTAAAAAGAAGGAAATTCTACAATATGTGATGACATGGATGAACTTTGAGGAAATTACGCTTAGTGAAACAAGCCAGTCACAGAAATACAAATACTGTATGATTTGACTTACGTGAGATGTCTAAAATAGTCAAATTTACATAATCAAAGAGTGTAATGGTGGTTCCAAGAACTGTGGAGAGGGAGAAATGTGGAGTTGCTAATCAATGGGCACAAAGTTTCAGTTAGGCAAGACAGATAAGCTCTAGAGATCTGCCGTGCCAAATTGTACCTGTAGCTAATGATAATGTATTGTGCACTTAAAATTTTGTTAAGATAGGGGAACTCATGTTACATATTCTTAAATACTTAACTTAAATTTTAGTTAAATACTTAACTAAATACTTAACTAGATATTTAATTTAAGTTAAATACTTACTTTTTTTTTTTTAGAATTAAAAAATCTAAAACCCCCCAAAGTATGAGGTTTTTTTTCTAATCTTAACACTATTCCTCTCAACTGGGTATGCCCTCTTTCCTCCAAAATCTACCCATGATTGAAGACTACCTTTTGTTTCTCACCTTTCTAAATGACTGAGTAAAGGTGATCTCTCTATTACTTGTTTTGTAACCATTTTCTTAATATCTTCAATTCCATTTCCTTTGAAATCAAAGTGTAGTTTACTAACTTTTATGACTCTGCTGTTATGGTAATGATTCATGTTCTGCCTCATGGCATATATTCATGGATATTACAGCTGGAAAGGATTTATCAAATTATTTGCCAAGGATACCTTAATGATGCCTGTTTAGTTCACAGTCAGATAAATTACTGAAACTTCCATTCAAGCCCTGAGAATGCGATGGACTTGCCTGAAGCCAGAAGCTAACCAGAACTCACATTCATAGCTTTCTAGTAGAACAGAGCTCTTTCTAGAACATCAAGTTCCTGATCTAAAAAGGAAGAATGAGTCAAAACATCCTACTACAACTGTTAACATTTATTGCCACTTGATGTTGAGACACTGAGTATAGTGCTTTTTGGGTGTAATTAAATTTAATATTCAAACAATGCCTAATGAAGTAGGTACTCTCACTATCTGAATTCATTATGAATGATTCTAATCTCCAAGATTTCCTACAGTTACCACTTTGTGCATGGACAGGTTTGCTTATAACTATGAATGTGAAGTGGAGAAAAGTCTGATCAGTCTTGTCTGTGAATTACTATTTTTTCCCATGGCTTTGTTTCCCTTTATTTTTCCAAATCTTAATTTAATATTCCTATGAAGCTTCATCAGTGTCATTTAGAGTAGAATGCACGTGCGCGCGCACACACACACACACACACACTCCATAACACTCCATGATTTTGCTGAGACTTAATGGCTATAATTTGTCTTTCCTTCATTTTCCTAATATAAATTTATTTCAAGTATTCTTTTTACATTTTATATTTATGGTTCTCTATCCAATATTCTGTGGATCCTCTCCCATCTCCCAACTCCCCAGGCTGAGAAATCACTGTTTAAAGGTGTTAGGCCCTCTCTCAACTTTTCTTTCTTTTACTATTTACTTAAATGGAGTGGTCCAGTTTACTTACATAGGCTGCTCCTGATAAGCTACATATGATTTCTATTACTAGATGGGATTTAAAATATTTTCTCCACTTTAATAGTGTAGTCTTTTGTTTCCCATTGTCCACTGACACTGAAAAGTCCTTTTATTTATAAACAGAAACTCTGGAGAAGGTTGACTGGCTCCACAGAGAGAAGTTTTTATAGAGGAAACAAAGTATACTTGCAAGAACAAGTATTCACTGAATGCTCATCATGAGCTGGAAGTGTAGCAGTAAACCTAACACTCAAAATCTTGCTCTCAGAAATCTTTATCTACTCTAATCTCATTGGAGGCAAAGGTGAGAATTGCTTTAATGACAGTGGGAGGTGACCTTAAAAGGTAACTTGGTTCATTCTCTGGCTTCTAGAAACTTTAGAGTTAGAATATCATTTACCTATTTACAGGTTTAAAAAAATTGTAATATAATTCTGGTTTGGATTCTTAGATTGCTAAGTTTTCATATTTTAGTTCTTTTTCTCCCAAGGTTAGTATGAAGTACTTTAATCTTATTCTACTAATTCTTTCTGTAAATCTCTTCTGCTCGATCTTAGAAAACACTTGCTCATTTCATCCAATATTAAATAAAAAAAGTTCTCCGTATTCTCCATGTTATGTAGATGTGATATTTTAGAACTACTTTTAAATTCTACTGGTACAATCTAATAAACATGAAGGACGGCTATAAAGAAGAGTAAATCAGTTTTTTTAAGTGTTAAAATAAATTGAAGTGACAGCTAAGAGAAAAGTAAAATCTGTGTCCAGTTGGTGATAAGATGGCTGAAAGAATCAACTTTTTCCATTTAAAAAACAGAAACTGGAAGACTTGATTAGAATTGAAAGGTGAATGATATTCCTTTCTTCCCAATAATTTTTGACTAACAGTAATAAAGTCTTCTGTGAGGTACGTACACTAATTAAGTATGACATATGTAAGAATGACAAACTATTATGTAAAAAGTATTTCTCTTTCCTGTACATCACTGTTAAAATAACCAGTTCCAGCATCCCGAAGGAGAGTTTCTTTTCAGAGAGCTGTTGAAAGTTTATAAAAGTTGTAAAAGTTATATTATAAAAGTTTATAATGAGTTTTTCCTAAGATATTCAAAGAGCTCTGGGTCTCAGAACAGCAGAGACCAAGGAATTCCTCCCTCTATTGAAAATTAGTAAAATGTAACTCCCCATTTGTTGTATTGCTTTTCATTTATTACAGAATCATTTTTAAATATTTTCTAGTATGATGAACTATTCTGTCAGAACAAATAAAACTAAATAAAGGCTTTCAGATTTCAAGAAGTGTGAAAGGTAGTTTCTACTCATTTTGGCAGCCAGTATTAATGCCCTGGATTTAAACATTACGCACATTCACGCACAAGTCTCTCAGAGTTATCATTAGAATTGTTATTTTTACACTATAATAGGACTCAATTCGAGTTCCCTATGTTTGTCAGTATTTTCCCAATTTAGAAATGTCCCATTTGATACAGGGCATTAAACATTTATATAGGTTTTTATTTTATCTAGAGATGTGCTGTCCATAGAGTAGCCAGTAGACACATGTAGCTATTTCAATTAATCAAAATTAAGTAAAATTAGAAATTCAGTCTTTCAGTCACACTAGATACATATCAAGTGCTAAATAGCCACATGTGTCTAGTGGCTGCCATATTAAACAGCATATATAAAGAACATTTCTACAAATTTCTATTTAACAGTGATGATTGGAAAACAACCCAATAAGTTTTTTTAATGGCATTTTGAACTATTTCTTTTGTTCCCGTAAAGCCTAGGGGATAGATCTACAAAATCTATTTTTAAAAAATATATTAATAAACTTACTAATGCATTTATAATAATGTAAGTTGCATGAACTCTATCTGATCATTAGTTGCTCGATTGTTAGTAAATGTTGAGAAAGTCATGTTGACTGATTTGAATCAAAATTAAGTTTCCGTTAAAATTAAAATCAACAGAGATGGTTATCAGCAACGTAACTGACCAGACGATTAATGGACTGGAGATCTCAGATTTTTGATAGCAAAGAAATTAGAATGAGGTATTTAGAAAAGAGGGTAAGCATTATGTCACATAATCCTTCTATCCCCATGGATTAGTACACATAATTTTTTTAGAAATGCTTACCAAAATTGAAATTAAGTGCAAATAATTACAGGATCTTCAGGATCCTAATACTAACTGGAACTGGATGACATGACTGTAGTAGAGAATAGTCTTGGTCCTTTACTATCCGTTTCCTCCCTTTTCTCTTTGTAATAGACCCTTTGAATTTCAGCTGGACACATGGTCGCCCTGAATAAAGAGCTTAATTACTAACTTCCCTTGCAGCTGCTTGTGGCCAACTAAATTTTGCCAACAATACATGTGCAAGAGTGATATGCGCCACTGCTTTTTTCTTATTCTTTCCTGCTGGGTTTTCTCCTCTCCTGTTGGGTCTACCATGTTGGTGAATATGACACTCAAGTACTGAACGAACAATCATGAAGAAGGAGCCTGAGGTTTTGACACTGTATTATTCCTTAATTGTTTATGCTCAGATACTTATATAATAAATAAATAAAATTCTACCTTATTTAAGTCACTATTATTTTATTTTGTTTTAGCAGTTAATAGAATACAATGATCAGTAGAACAAATACAATAGAACTAATAAAATAATTAATATACTACTGGAGTAGAGGGTGAATAGAATGGCAAAGTTTTCAGATTTAAAAAAATGTATCTATCCTCATTGTTCCTTGTGGATTTTATTAACCAATTTATTTAAAAAAAATTTATGTTCAGTTTCCAGTGCAAAGGTCTCTTTTCTTTTCTGTCAAGGTTAATAGATTCTATTTATGATAACATTTACAGATAAAATTGTGAAATTACACTTTGAAAAGTCACTCTTACATCTGCTGTTTTAGTCTTTGCACAAGTTCTATAAAATACGATTTTCTTCATTTTATAGATGAGGAGACAGAGACTGAGGGTTTGAGTGACTTACAAAGTACACATTGCCCGTAAGTGGTGTTAAGTCCCCAGCTCAGAGATGAAACTCACTGTGAATTCAAGTAGCATGTAATTATATTTGTGTTATCTATAGGCAAATTTATGATTGCAAATAAAAGCTGTTATTTAATTGGTAGAAAAATAGGAAACGTTCTAATTGGGACATGATAGCTTCTATCCCAATAGTTAGTGCTCCTCAAAAGGTTCCTTAGAATACTATCATAAAAGGGATTCTTTGTCAATGGTTTAGAGAATGCTGGAAACTCTATTTCTCTTCTGAAGATTCAACAATTCACATGTATATATTAAAAGGTTTCAGAAATCCCATTGTAAAGAGACCTTTTAAACTTCAATTCAGACTTGATCTAACTCACTCACTACAGAACTCCCCTTTAATGTATATATAAAGGCAGAACTTTTTTAGGAAGCTCTGCCTTACTATCAGGCAGTTCAGTTTCTGCTAGAGACATGTAATAGCAGTCTAAAACTTGAAGTCATTTTAGAAACAATGATTTAATGGGTTTCTTAAACCACAAAATCATATGCCCACAAAAATGCTTGGGGATTTGAGGTATGTGGGAAGTAGACAACTCATTCATTCTTGGACTTTTATGGACCCCAATTCTTGGAAAGTTCTTTATATGGATTTGGCACTACCAGTTACTCCTCAGAGAGGTTGTGTCTGCTACACATCCCATTCTGGATTACTAACTTTTTAGGTTTCTCTGACTCACGACAAGGCATATATGTTTAAGGTTAAGTCTTATAATTATGTTATCCTAAGGAAAAGTCTTATAATTATGCTATGCTATGGAAAACTATGAAATAAGACACTACCATGATTAGAAGAAATTTTAAAAATTGTAAAAAAAAGGTCTACTAGTTTCTCATATAGAAAGAAAATTAAAAAAACACTAATTCCTCTCAAAATTCCCAAAGCTGAGAAATGCTTATTAACTTTACTTTAGATTTTTAGCTATTTGATATATATTATTTACATATTAGATCTTTTTCTCCAAAGAAATATGGAGTTTCTGAATATTAATGTTAGATACAAGATATTGAAGTCAACCTGGTTATTAAATGAAAATAACAATAAAACCAAATTATTATTATTATTATTTATTATTTTCATTAACTTTAATGGACAGTATGTGGCCATAGCCATGTTTATTAGGCCTAGAGACAGTACTATGAAACATTCCCTGAGAATTTTTCTTTAGGCTTGTAGGTTAATAAAAATAGTCCTGAATCACGGTAAGATGATTTAGGGTTTAACACAAGGATATGCAGCAGAAGAGCAACTTTTAAAATGTAATTCTCTGCAAAGTAATTCGTATGTTCAGAATAATTCTAATATAAATCTCAATAGACTTTTGAGGTTTGAAATCATTTCTAAAATCATTGGGAAGAATAAATGGATGAAAATTTCTAGGAACATGTTGAAAAAGGTGATTTTTGTATGGGGACTTTCACTATCAAATATTAAAACATTATAAAATTTCAGTAATTAAGGTACCACACTTGTGATAATAGAATAAGATAGATGTAGACTAGAAGGCAAGAAACAGACTCTGCATAGAAATTTATACCAAGATAAGGGTGACATTTCAAATTGGTGTGAAAGGCAAGATTATTTAACAAATTAAACAGTGGATACAGTATCATCATTTGACAAAAATTTCCTCTCATATATATATCAAAATGAATTCCTGAAGGTTTAAAGTATACAGTATCATCATTTGACAAAAATTTCCTCTCATAATTATATTAAAATGAATTCTTGAAGGTTTAAAGTATTTGAAGTAAAATTAAAATTAAAACTCTATAAATATAAAAGTATAAGAAATTTTCCAAGCCTAAAAGTAAAAGAAAACATAAAAGTGAAATATTGCTAGATTTTACTACATAAAATTTCTAAATTAAATGGCAAACAAACTGGGAAAGTATTTGTAACATATATGGCACAGTTTATTATCTTTAATATAACAAAAATTCTTTAAAATTATTAAGGGATTCACTCATTGATGGGCAAATGCGTGAAGAGGACTTTTAAAAAGAAGAGATATAAATAGCGAAAGATCATATGAATACATGTATATATCAGTACTCATAAAATAAAAAGTAAGACAGTAAGGTACAATAGAAAAATACTAAAGATTTTTTTAAAAACTATTTTTGGTGAAGGTTAAGTAAAATGGGAAATTCTTATCATTGTGATGGAAAAGTAAATGGGCATAATCTTTCTGATGGTCAATTTGACAATATACAGTATATCAAGAATCTTATGTATGCTCAAATTCTCAGATTTGTTAGCTCTACTTCAAGAAATTCTTCCTAACAAAATATTTTAAAATATGCATAAAATTTATGTGCGAAGATTTTTATTGTTAAAATTTGAATATTCCCTAAAACATTATTATCCCAGAGAATATTGTGCTTAAAACCATCAGCCTCGGAGGACACAGACCTGGTTTGAACCCTAATTCTTAATAAGCATTATGTCTTTGAGCAAGTCTCATTTCTCTGAGACTGTTGCCTGATCAGAAAGAGGGATGCAAAAATGCCTGCCTCACGAGGCTGTTCTAAGGATTAATTGACAATATAGGTAAAGTGTTTTGTACAATACCTAGAATTCTGCAATTGCAGAGCTCAATAAATGGTAGTTACACTATAATTACTATTATACATAGATGGAAACATGTTTTTGGAGAATATTAATGCCATCAAGATATATCTATGATAAAATATTAAATGGAAAACTCCAGACATGAAACTGTGACACACACACACACACGATAATAGGTGTGACAATTTTAGATGACTTTCACACACACACACACACACGCGCGCGCACACACACGATAATGGCTGTGACAATTTTAGATGACTTATCTATTTTCTGTATTCTTATTTTTTAAAAATGTACCTGTAACAGTTTTATAATTTGAAAAAATGCTTTTTAAGTAACTTTTAGGGAGCGTGTCTATATTGTATTAAATGAAATATGTTGAGACAGACCCTAGAAAATTGCATCTAAGAGTTCTAGAATGAAAGCTAAAATCTATGCTTTTTAGTCTACATTTATTTTCATAGACTGTTATTTAACATAGTGAAATGTTATGCTTTACCTATTTTGCTGACTCCTTAGGATTTGACTTTTTAGGATTTGATAAATATTTTGACCACTTTGTAGAGCATCGTTAAGAGGTTCTACCAAAATTTAAATATGAACAATGAGAAAAATATGTACTATGTGAGTATATACACAGATAGGCCACAGATAACCCTTCTATGTTTAGTCAACTAACCTCTAATTATCCATGTGTATATCAGTCATATTGTATTTGTAGTCTTTTAAACAAACAAAAAAAAAATAGCTCCAATGATACCAAGTATAATATAATTGAAATACTTTTTGAAATAAAAGTGATACTTTTATAGGTTGCTTCTTTTCATCAGTTTAAGAACAAAGTCCACATTTGTTCACATGTGTATCAAAATTGGTACTTTCTTCAGTCGCAGCATATTTATCATCTCTGAGATTGTCTGATATTAACATATAAGAAATAAAGGGAGAGAATATGTACTTTCATCCTCAAATTCTTTAAATTAGTTATTGTACAAAAAATAAATATCTAATTAAAGAGCTCTTTCACCTATCTACATCAGTTAGGATAAATCATGTTATGCAGTGGTAACAAACATTTTCCAATATTTCAGTGACTTAAAGCCATAGAAGTTCATTGATTTTTGCCACTGTTACATGTTTGATGAGGATCAACAGAAGTGACCTTCTCATTAGTCATTCAGATCCCCAGGCTGTTGGGCATTTCTATTCCTCCAGAACAAGAAAGAAAGAACTGAAGTGGAGCCATAAGCACCAGCAATTAAATATTGTACTTCTACATAATGACATACTCCACTTTGTTCAAATTTATTGGTGAAAGCAAGTCACATGGCCATGGTGTCAGGGAAGAATAATTCTCTTGTGTGACTAAAGGAGAGAGGAATCCCATGTTGCTGACAAGTTAGTAATGTCTACCACACAGGTCCAATAATATTACAACATCTATGTTGAAGTGAATTCTAATCTCCCAAATCACAGGAGGAGAAAGTGGTTATTAGGAAGCAATAGATTGCTTTGATGGAAGTGTTAACTAATTTCATTGTGGTAATCATTTCACAATATATATGTGTATTAAGTCATCACATTGGACACCTTAAACTTACACAATGTTGTTTGTTAATTATATCTCAATAAAACTGGGAAAATACTTTGTGATGTGACTAATCAAATATAACAATTATGAATCCCAAAGTTAACAAAGATATAATACTTTTTTAAATTATAAAAATACATGTTATCCATTCTATAGGAAAAGATTTCTCAAATACTAAATTTAAGCAGAAAGAGAAAAGTAAGTAAACTTGTGGTACAGGGAAAGCAACACTTTTTTTCTTTCTGCTTTTTACATTTCCTTTTGATGCGTTACATACTTGTCGTCTAGCTATTTGAAACCAGGAGATGGAGCCATGCAGCTGAAGACATTCCAGCACCCAGTTGCTCTGGGTGTCTCTGAGCAAACTCTACCCACTATTCAAGAAGTAGCATTTAATTTGCAAGCTTGCAAGGAGGAAAGAGGTTTATACCAATGTCTCCTTCTCTTTACAAATAGATTAATTTATAAAAGATAAAAGTATAGCTGGGCCATTATGTTCAAGAATTATTTTGCAAGAGTAGTTTATTTTTCACAAATACTTCTGTACTCCTAGCCATGTGATTTTTATATGTACTTCATATTTATTTTATTTTGCTTGGTTCCATAGAAAGTATATATTAGTCTGTATTAAGTAGAAAGATTCTAAGTCTGAATCATAACTAAACCTGATATTTGAATCAAACCTTAAATCAAGGGTGGGTATCTTAACTGCCAAGATGAGCCAGGCATGTATAGTGATGACTGATGTGGGCTGGCTGAGAACTGTCACAAATAGAGTCTATGAGTGTGTGTGATGGGAGCTGTTATTCATGTTGCTGATCGTGGCTACGGGAAAATGAAAAACCTGTACTGCCAGGCCTTCTTATTTCTAAAGAGAACTGAAACCCTAAATATTTACGTAAACTATCCAGATTTTTATAATTTTAAGCTATTTAAATAAATTTTAAAAAATCTCTCCAGGCTAAACTAACACCTTGTGACTACCAGTTTATGTCCTTGTCTTATATAGATTAGAGACAATTTAACATTATTCCATTGAATCCTGATAAGAATGCTATGAAGTACTTTTTATTATTGCTATTTCATAATTATGGATGAGACTGAGCACAATCAAGTAATTTGCCCAAAGTCACAAACTTGTATGTAGATCTTCTGATTCCAAATTCCATCTAGAGTTCTTTCTACTCTCTAAGCTTTTTAGAAAATTCGGGCTGCTCTATCACATCTCTGCTGGTGACAACCTACTGCTGTCACCGTGGTGCTCCATTTTCAGCCAAAGCCGAAACTTAACTTAGACCCTGAATCAGCCCCTTCTCCACCCGGCACTCAGCAGTTAATGACGCCCTGAAGTTCTTCATGGTGCACTGTGGTGATGGCAAGGCGCCATAGACCATTGCCTAGCACATAGACCAAGCACATCCAGAGCAAGTGGAAAATTCGAAAATTTGAAGAAAAATTTTAACAAGAAAAGAAATACTGGCCTTCACGTGGTGCCAAATTTCTAATCCTGGAGTTCTGACATGGATGAATGATTTAGCTAAAGGTTGTAAACAGCACAAAGAACTAAAAGCTGAAGCTGTTGGAGGAATAAGGGAGTGCTCCCAAAGGCTCACCTGGAAACTGGTCCTGTGAGCAGTCCACAGTCCCCAAAGACAATGGGAATCCAGAAGCTATGGTCCCTGGGCCAAGCTCCTCTGGAGAGGAGATTCCAGATGCTGTGTTGACACTCTTGAAGGAGAAGAGAGAGCAGCTTCCCTCTCAGGAAGATTCTAAGGTAACTAAGCAAGACAAGAACGTCATAAAGCTTCTTTATGATTGAAGCAGAATTATCAAGAAAACCTTGTCTACACCTTCCCTTATTAAAATAATTCAGGAGGAAGAAGACTCTGGTAAAGACTGTCCACAGGGCAACTAACAACCTTCCTTGCCAGTTCCAGCATCTCATCTTCCCGTATGTGATCACCTAATCTTACTGAAACTTCTCTCCTGATAAAGTGGAAAATTGCCCCTGCTCTTATCTAAGCTCTTACTCTCCACTTAGATTCCATCTGTCTCACCTATATGAAACAAATGCTCTCTCTTTCTTCACAAAATTCTCCCTCCCTTTGCTCTCATTCTCATGTCTTTCCTTGTATCTCTACTCTGCTATACAGCAAAACATCTCAAAATGTGATCTGCATTTATCTTTTTAGTGACTTCCTATATTCTTCTCAACCCAATTTTATTTGGTTTTCATCCTTACCGTTGCACTGAAATGATTATTGACTACCTCTTCAACCTTCCCCCTTGTTCATCTAATAAATATCTTAAATAAGTTGGAAACAACGCATCCAATATATCGCTTTATTTCCCTCATGTGAAACATGTTCCTTAAATGCTGCTTTGAATTGAGATATGTTTTATAGACAGTTAAATTTATAAATATTAATTGTATAGTCTGATATTTATCTACACATAGTTCTGTAGACGCAGAACGTTGTCAACAATCCCGAAAGCTTCCCCATGCCTCTTTTCCTGTCAATACTCCGGCATGTAACCTGATTTCTACCTTAGGTTAGGTGAGCCTACTTTTGTATATAGATAGAATCATACAATGTTTACTCTTTGTGCTAGCTGTATTTCTTTCCAAATAAGATTTTTGAGACTTGCCAATAGCTCTTTCTTAATGATGTGCAGTATTCACTTATATGAATAAGTAATATATATACATATGTGAATATATATGTGAATATAATTGATTTATTCCTTCTCCTCTTGATGAACATTTTTCTATTTCACTAATTTCTTATCTTTAATATTTTCTTCTTTCTATATTTTTTTCATTTAATTTGCTCTTTTTTTTAGTTTCTTGAGATTAAAGTTTCTATCCCTGATTGCACACTTTTCTTTTCTAATACATACACTTAAAAATAGAAAATTACTCTAAATCATTATTTTAGCTGTATCACAAATTTCGATATGCTATATTATCTTTCAGTTCAAAATATTTTCTAATTTTCATTTTGACTCATAAGTTACTTAGAATGTGTTACTTTTTAAATATTTTAAGTTTTTCTAGCTATCTTTTTGTTATTAATTTCTAGTTTATTTCATTGTGATCAGAGAACATACTCTGTATGACTTTAGTCTTTTGAAATTTATTGAGAATGCTTTATGTCTCATATATAGTCTATTTTTGTTAATGTCCCATGTTTACTTGAAAATATTTATGAATCTGTTTCTGTTTTGTTTATTTTATTCTTTAGATTCTGCATATGATGAGATCATATGGTATTTGTCTTTCTCTGTCTGAATTATTTCACTTATCTTTATACCGTCTAGGTCCATCCATGTTGTTCAAATGGTGAGATTACATTTTTTTTTAATGGCTGAGTAATAGTCTACTGTATAGACATCTTCTTTATCCAACTGTCTATTGATGGGCATTTCGTATCTTGGCTATTGTAAATAGAGCTGCGGGGAATATAGGGTTGCATGTATCTTTTCAAATTAATGTCCAAAACACATTTTTGAAAATACTTTTACCAGAGTTGTGTTTTAGAATCTAATACAATCATGCCACTTACTAGAAAATTATTTCATCTCAGTTTCTTCAGTGGTAAAATATAATCATAATATCTAAGAATACAACATTATTCTCTGATAATTGAATGAGATAATTTATGTAAAGCACAATACTTGTATAGTATATAGTAAGTACTCAGTAAATAGTAGCTACAGTTATTATAGTCATAGTATCTTTTATTTCTAGCTCGATCCTGACTCTTATCCTCCCTTGACAAGAAATTAGGGTTCAGATATATTAATTCAGAGATAGCACGTCCAAGTTCACACAGCTAAGGAGTCCAGTGAGAGTACAAAACCACAATCTCTTACCATCTCTGCATATCATATCCCTTAGTGTATATATGGTATTTTAAAGAACTGGCTGCACCTAACTTTCCAGGATCACCTTCTTACCGTTTCCTCAAATCCTCAACTTCATGAACCAATTCTTGTCTTTACACACAGCAGACCCCTATTACCCATGAATATGTAATAAATTTTCTCTTACATTCCTTTGGCTTTGATGTTCTCCCTTGCCTCCAGCTTTGCCCATCTCTTGAAGCTCAATGCCACTGTCATCTCTTTTGCCAAACTATTCTAATATCTCCCTGCTCTCTGCTGCTGCTCCATCTCCTGCTACCACATCTTTTGAAACACACATGATTGTAAGACTATTATTTTTTGATCTTTCCAGTTCACTGAGCTTCTCCAGGACACAGATTAGAACTTATTAATTTTCTAACCCCTAAGATCTGATATGATTGGTACTTACTCTGTTCCTGGAAAGAAAGAATAAATGAATTAATGAAAGAATGAGTAAATGAAAAAATGTATTTAAAGGCTTTTGAAGTTGAGAAGGAATGAGATCCGAGAAGAAAAGTATTTCACCTCTCCCTTGTGTTTCTTCTTGTGAGGCTGGGTCATTCAGTGAGTCTCCCATGATTATCAGCACAGTCCATCACTCCAGTGCTGTGGGTTACACAGGACTATTTTGGCCTTCGTTTCTCGGTGATTACTCAAATGACTCAAGAAAGTTGAGATAGCCTTATTGGGTAGACCTTACTGTGCATTTTATTGTCTTTTCTCAGATGACTGCATTAGTTGCTGCACGCCAATTGTAAAAGGTAGAACTTACCCAGGGTGAGTGCCCCACATACCCTTTAAGTAATTAGAGTCTAAAAACTTTCAGGGTATATATGTATTTTTTGCCTGGGCAGGCACTGAAGTATTTCCTAGCCTGGAAAACAGGGACATGCATAAGAAGAACATTGGGCCATGGAATACAAGACAATTTTAAACAATAAAAAAGAAAAATGTGTCAAGGGAAAAGCTATAAAGCCATAATCATGAATAGCAAAGGAGACATCAGACCACACAACTTAGGGCGACTCAGGAATATGAAATCAAAATGCACATGAAGAAAATTCAAGAGGAATTAAACTAGACAACATGAATATTAAGGAAATTGGATTTCCAGAAGTGGCAAAATATGAACAATTTAACAAGAATGGTTTGTGCCAATGAGCCTGTACCCCCAGCACTGTGGTATACGAAAAGAAATTAAGAAATGTTATTACCCCACCCCCCTTACTGCTCCTCTCTTTTTAATAGGTTATGCTAGATAAACCAAAAAGGAAGGGATTGAC
Organism: Pteropus alecto; assembly: GCF_000325575.1. Taxonomy (NCBI): domain Eukaryota; kingdom Metazoa; phylum Chordata; class Mammalia; order Chiroptera; family Pteropodidae; genus Pteropus; species Pteropus alecto. The sequence continues at coordinate 2,687,997 of NW_006443138.1, read as the reverse complement.
ATTTAAAATCTTTACTCTGTCAAGTAGTTTACATAAAATATCTCATTGAGTCCTCCCGACAATTTATAAGTATTATTATTCCTATTGGCTCAGGGTGGTCAAATAATGTTTTTTTTGTCACATGGTACAGTAGTAGAGCCAGTAGAGCCAGGATTCAAACCCAGTTCTGACCTCAGATTTTACCCACCTATCTTATAGTGCTGCCTTCCGGAATAAATTCGTTATAGGATAATCTCTCCTATATTTTGGTACTATTGCATCGAATCCAAAGACCGCATGACAGTGAGGTTCTTAAGTAATAATGTGGTCACATTGCCAGTTATAGAACATCTTCTTTTCTTACAGAAAATTTTAAGATTGAGAAATGTATCACAAACGTTGTAACAACATGTATGCATTTACAGAACTAATAATTATTAACTATCATTTTCCCCTATGAAACAATACAGATTAAGTTGAAGTCTTTTTTGTTGTTCTTTTTCCATTCTCCCACCTCCTGACCAACTTCCATTCATAGAAAATCACTAAATTTGGTGACTTACAGATGGCCAGGCGTTTGCTAAAATTCCTGCTTTCCTTTTCATAGTTTAGAGTTATCACTGGGAAATGGTTGTCTAGCCTGTAGCTCCATTTCCAAATTCCTCTTCTATTTAGGTGTGGCCTTTTGACCACTTCTCACCAAGTGATCAAAAGTCACTTCTTGCCAAAGTTTTAAGAAGCAGATGTGTTCCTTCTACATCTCTTTTCCCTTTAGTTGGCCAATGTGGAGGACAAGGTCCTAGATGTTAGAGTTTAACTTTTTCTTTGGATGTTAGAGTTTAAAGATTAAAGGAGTCTGAATCACTTCATGAGGAATAATATGTGATGACAAGGAAAATTTACACTGGACTGTTTTATGAGGAAGAAATAAATTATTGGGTTAAGCCACCGACATTTTAGAATTATTTTGTTATATTACCCTAATTAATCATTCTAATCAATTACCTAATTAATAACTCTAATTTCATATTTTATTTTTGCAGATATATTGTTCTAATTAACCTAATAATCTTATGTTATATACATTTTCCTAATTAATTAATCTAATATTTATTCTTTTATAGATATATTAACCTTACTTTATTAATCCAAATATTTTTCTAAATCATCAATTTCTCTTTTGTGTAGGCATTTATAAATAAAATAATTTTTATTTGTATCTTTTTAAAGAAATAATATATAAAAAATACTGTGTGAATATTGAGCTATGAATTATTTTTCCCCAGAAGTGTAGGTTTTAAAAGTCTTTCCATGTTGATATACATGTATGTACATATACATACATATCTGTATAAAAATAGATCATTTCTCTTAATTGCTATATAAATTCTATTTTATGAATATGCACTTTATTCACTTCTGATAAGCATTTAGTTTGCTTTCTTTTTTCTTTCTATTTTGCTATTATAAACACTGCTCCAGTAAATAGATTTCTACAGTTTCCTTGAGCCTAAATGCAGGAACCATCCTAGAATATATACCTATACTTAAAATTACATTTTAAAGCTTTATGAGAATTTTTATTTTCCAAATACCTCAGCAAAAGTCAGGCCATTTCCTCTTATGAATATTATCTGTTCGTATTTTTTGTCTATTTTCTGTGGGATTGTTTTTCTAATAGTTTTTTGAAGGTTTTCAAAAAATATTCTGTATATGAATTTGGTTATCTGCTGTCTTTTTGTGCCCCTTGCTTTCAACTTTTATTATGTGTTTTGTTGAACAGACATTTTTAATGTTGATGTAAGATTTATGAAATGTGTTTTTATTATTTTTTCCTTTTTTATATTAGACAATCTTCCTTACTACCAGTATTACAAATTTATTTCTATATTTTTTTCTAAATGTTTAAAATTATATAATTTACAAATAGATCTTAATCTAGCTGGGGCCCATTAAGATAAAGATCTAATTTATTTTTTCCATGTAATAAACCCACAGTCCTAATGTCCTAAATTGAATAATCTTCCTTCCATCTCTGATCTGTAATGCTATTCTTACCACTTTCTAGCTGTGTAACTTGGGCAAGTTACTTAATGTCTCTGTAAAATGAGAACAATGATTAAAAATAATAAGTTCCTTATAGGGTTATTGTGAGTAACAAACTACATATATGTATCATTTGGAATGGTAACTGGCATATGTTTAGTGCTATGTATATATTAGTCATTATTGTATGATGTTATATCAACAATCCTATTCTTGAAATCAAGCATGTATTGAAAATCTTTAGTTAAAGAATATACCCTTGTTATGGGCAGTGCGTATTATCATGATGAAATAGCCCAACCAATAGCTGGTCCTTTCAAGAGCCAGTCACTTTAAACTTGCCCTACTCATCTGAAATAAAGAAATCACATTCAACATGGCTAATATGCATAAACTACAAAACATCTTTTGCGTACAGAAACACGCAAAATAATTATTGACTAAATATTCTTTTAGCTTGAATGAAAATGACAGTTGAGTTAATGTGAAAATATCCAGCTGTTCCATTTCAGAAGCACTAAGAGATACCAGCAATTAAATCTGAATTTGACGCAGTAATGAAAATTGCAGATAGAGAGGGGGAAACATAAGTCTTATGATGACAAAGGGACAATGAGCATTGGAAACAATAATATACACTAATGAGCACACATGAAAATTAGGATGAAAGCTAAAAGAATGTAAAACTGGAAGCAGCTGAGGCTCCTAGGTAAATTGTTTCATCCTAGGTCTCGGACATAATAAGGGCAGAGGAAAGTTTTGAACCCAGCTTTGTCTGACTTCAAAATCTGAACTCTTAACTAAACTAGATCCCCTCTTGTGTATAAAGTATGTAGAGAATGTGAAAAATAAGTGAGACAAGGCATCAGAGGATTTAGATTTGAATCCTGCCTGTGCCGCTATCGATCTGTTACCTTGCCTAGTTTTCTTCTCGCTATATTGGGAGCAATAATAACTACTTTCTTAGTCATTGGAAGAATGAAGATAATGTTTGTGATGCTCCTGACATGTCCAAGAGCCTAAGCAATGTTCGTTCCTAGCTCCTTTCCTGAGAAATCTGTTATGGCTCATGATTAATAGTTAAATCATCTTCAGCTTCCTTATATAAATTATTTTTACAGAAAAATTGGACTCACTTAAGTTTGTATTTTTTTAACAATAAAAAAGTTGCAGCAAAATAAAGGGTGACTTTGTGACTAGGAGATGGAAACAGCAGCCTAATTCTGAGCACATATAAGTACATACACACGTCTGGTGTCCACAATATTGTCTCTCCAACTCACCCCCAAGATTGTGTCTCTTTATCAAAATGTGTTCCCAGATTATTAAAAATGCCAGTTCTGAGATGATTCAAACTTTAGCAAGGATCAAAGATTCTAGAATGACAAGAAAAATATCATGATATTCTCATATGATGTTATGCTATGACAATTTAGTTATAGGTACTAGTAAACAGGAAAGGAAAGTGGTTGAAGGGAAGAGAAGGTTCCCCCATAGACCTTTGAAAATATGATTTCTAGACTCCTTTTCAGACAAGAGTGAATTTGGGTTGGTCGACCTGATCCATGGGACAGAATTTGGAGTATAAAGGTGAGGATAGTCTGAATATTGTATTAATGTGAAGACACTAGGTAGGGAGACAGAATCTAGGTATGAAGAATGGGACAGAAATTGAGCACAGGAAATAAGAGTAAGAGGATTCATGATAGAAAGGAAGAGGTAGAACAGGAAATATATCCTGAGTCCATGGAGTATGTTCACACAGAGCTCAGTGTGGAGAGGATGCCTAGAGGAGTCTCAGTTGCCTAAGACATGTGCCACCACTGAGTAAGTTCCCTCTTGCACATAGTGCTATAAAATGGAATGAGAACCATCAACCTGATGCTGGAGAACACAGGGCACATCCTTTCTGAATGATGAACTTGTGAAATGAAATAGCAGAATGTCTGCAAACTGCTCTTGGAACAGTGAGCACATATTGTGAAATAAATGCCATTGTCTAAACAGCAATAATGAGATTTTTATGGATGCTAAAGTAAAAAAATTCAAAGCCTGTTTTGCTCTCTGTGATATCCTTTTTTTCCCCAGTTATTTTAAATAAATTAGTCGCATAATAATTTCTCACCAGAGTTGTAAGTTTTGTGTCCAGCATGTGTCAGTTCATAGCTTTTTTGGACATTTGTTGGCAACATTATGCCACTTTATAGCCATACCTTTTTTACAGTTGAAACCCAGTTTATTCATATTTAGTGTATATTTCTCTCTTTTTATTTAGGAGCTCCCTGAATATATAACAAAGCACATTGTTACAGACAGAAAGCAAGGACTCTGATCTTTACAAAGCAGGAACCGCATGAAACACACACAAGGGGAACCAGCAAGATACGAACTATGTAAAAAGAAAGAATATAGGCTGCATCAGAACAGAGATGAATCTTTTACATGTTACTCATATTTCACTGTGTAGTATTCAGGGTAGCTATTTAATAAAAGTGTATACATTTTTTATTTCATAGCATGGGTTCAATCATTCTCAACTAACCTATTATTTTCATAAAAACCTCAAGGAAGCAAGCCCCCCAGCCCACACTAGGAAACAACTCTTATACGAGGATGTGCTCTATATTGCACATTTATAATCACATATGTGCCCAATTGCCATATTCAGGCATGGGCTTTCTGATAGCATTGAGTAGTATCTTCTACAAGTTAGAAGTCCAAGAAATAAAAAAAAAAAAAAACCTACTCTTGCTATACCAAGAAGTGAAATGTGCCACAGTTATTACGCTTCTTTGTATCATGTAAGGAGAACTCCGAAGTCATTCTTGATTCTGTCCATTCCCTTATCACCCACCACCTGACAATCTATCAGCAAGTTTCCTAGGATCCGTGTCAAAAGCACAACTCATTGACCCCTTCTTGTGAATTCTGCTGCTACCATCTCTGACCAAGTGATCCTATGGCAGCCCCCAATGGTCTGCTGGATTCTGATTTTGCCCTGTATATTCTTTCTTTTTTCATGAGCAAGTCAAAATTAAATTTTTAAATTAGAAATCTAGAAATAAAATTGTATATATTTAAGGTGTACAACATGTTGGTTACATGGTGAAATAATTACTACAGTCAACCTAATTAACTTACCCATCTTCTCACATAGTTGCCATTGTGTATGCATGTGTGTGTATGTGTGTTTGTGTGTAGTCAGAGCATCTGAAATCTATTCTTAGCAAATTTCCAGTATACACCCCCTGTATTTTTTTCACCACACAGCAAATGAAATGATGAAAAAAAAAATAGCAATCATATTGTGTCACTTCCCTCCTAAAAATCTTCCAGCGGCTTTCCATTATAATTTTGAGTATAACTCAAACACCTTGCTATAGCCCCCAGATGCCTCTTCATGTTCTGGCCCCTGCCTCCCTCTCCTTGATCTCTTAGCCCTCTCCCCCTGGCTCACTACTGGCCAGCCACAAGGGTATTCTTCTCGTTTCCTTTGACCGTGACATACCAGTTCCCTTCTGAGGATCTTTGTACCAGGGTCTTCTCTGCCTCCAGTGTCCAAGATCTTTGCATGACTACCCTTTTTTTCAACTTTCATGTCTCAATGGAAACCTCACCTCCTCTAAAAAATACTTTCCCCATTCACCACATCCTTAGTACCCACAGAGAGCACACCCTGTCTCACTACATAGTTTTGTTGTCTGCTTAGTAATGATCACATGTGTTTGCATATGTATGCGATTGTCGTCTGTCACCCCACTCTCCCACAGAATATAAGCTTTGTGAGGGCAGTGACTTTGTCTGTCTTCTCTATTACATCCCAGTACTGAGGACAGTGAAAGGCATATAATATGTATCTGGCAGATACTAGAGGCTTGGTAAATATGTGACTGATGTGTAGAGCATATTGATAAAACGACGTAGGAAATTTTACTCCCCACAGGTTTTTTTGGGGGTGGGGTGGGGAAACAGATTATTAGTACAGAAAACACTTTAATAAGTCATTGCTGTGAACAGTGCGATCCCAAGGACATTCTTGAGCAATAAAATAGTTTCCATTCATGAGGCAGATAAGGATTCATCTTATTACTGAAAAGAGACAGAAGTGAAGCAAAAGAAGGACTGAAAAAGAAGACTGAAGGCTGAAATTGTCCATAATCCTGCTCGTCTCTTTGTGATTTGCATATTTTCATTTGATATTTAAAATGCTTGCTAGAAATGGTTTTAATACAGAAAACAGTGAAAAGGTCAACTTGACATCTGAATCAATGTAATGTGCCAGGACTTGGAGGCAGAAGGTCATGAAAAAATAAGTCTCAGAAAAGCTAATGAAATCTAGAGAGAATGTTCAGACTTTTCCAGGTTACAGAATTCGTGGAAATCTAACCATACTATACTTCAAGCACCTAGAAGCCAAGGGCCTGGAATCATACCTAAATTTTGTTTATATTTCTCATGTGCTGATTCTAGCACTAGGTTCACTGACTGCTTCCAGTGGTCAATCATGAATTCTGCCACAGTCTGAGCTTGCAGGCAGGTGCTATTTTCATAATGACACATTCTGCTGCCAGTCCCTAATAGGAGTCAGTATTCTCCCATTGTCTTTCAAAGTAGTTAAAACACGTACTAGAACTTTTTTTTAAAAAAGCATGTTTAGAAACTGATATCTTTGGGTATCTCTTTCTAGAGTTACAATTTTGAAATATGTGTAATAAAAACTGTGAAAATTTAGGAAAGCAGTTAGTAGTCATAAAAATAATAAACTTACAAATAAAAAAATTACATTTCAAAAGCCCTTCTTGGTTCCGAAGATCAGTGAATAAAAGTGCACATATATATTTAAGTCTATGGAATGTGTAAATATTTGATGGTTTTTTTTGAGATGGTTTTTCTGAGGATTTTAACTTCATCAGAATTCAAAAAAATTAAATTCCAAGACTGGTGAATCGAGAGAGCAGAAAGAGAAAGTGTGTAAAAGCGATTTGATGCTATCTGAGTGAGGTCGCTGTGCTTTCCCAGCCCTCTACCATGGGCTTTGCTCCAATAACAGTATTTTAACGTTAGCATAAAAGAAACTCAGTTTATCTGTGAAATCACAAGCAATTATCCACTCTTGGATATAGCTGAGTTAATCTAATGCACATAAGTATTAATTATCTAGGTAGGGGTGTGGGATGGTTGCAAATGTTCATACATTTAAAGCTTTATGCAAATTTGAAGGGAACTGAAAAAACAAGCATTTTTCTGTATAAAAGCCATAGAAGGTTACAGAAAACTGGCTTTATGAAGGCAAATTTCACATAAACTTTATATGAGCTTAAGTTTCATTGGGCAACTTTGTTTTTAATTATCTGTAGGGTTACCTCCCTGGTTTTATCCTCTTTTTCCATTCTATTTCAATGCTATGTAGAAATGTAGGAGTATTTTTTAAAACGGACATTGAAATTGTTTCCTAGACCATACCAATTGGGTTAAAATTAAGATTCTATAGCAGAAAAAGAGATCTCTCAAGGTCAAGATTCATGCTCCTATTATAAGGCCTCTTTGCCTGGGTAAGGACCTATGCCATAATCATGCCTCTCTCTGCATTTCTGCATTTTTCTGAAAAATCTTGGGGAACACAGTGCTCTGTGGGGATGTCTGAGATCATCTGCGTAGATAGCACAAGTCGATATTTCTTTTGCTTCTAAAACATGCAGAGCCTGTGGGAAATTCTGAAGTCTTGCCTTTTCCCCCTGTCCTACCCAGGAAAGTGGTATGGTGACTGTTTTATTCTCCTAGGTCTTCAGATCTATACAGGGTCCTATAATCTCCAACATGTTATCAACCCTGGCTTGTCTGGGAGAGAAATAGGGGAACCTTGAAATTTTCCAAACGTTTTGTCTTCTCTCTCACTTTTTCCATTTTCACCAGACTCAGCAACATTCTAGCCATTTATTCCTATTTGAAATCATCTTGTTTATTATATGTTGATTTGTTTATCATCAGTCTCTGATCACTACAAATGTACTAAAATCCATGAGATTGAGACTCCTGTCTCATATACCTGTTTATTCTCAGTACCTAGAATAGTGCCTAGCACATAGCAGGCACTCATTAAATATTTTTTGAATAAGTTAATAGGATCAAGGAGACACTTTCTTTAGTAATGGATAGAATGGCTTAAAAAGAGCAAAGAGGATAAGAAAATTTTGAAGTTTATTTCGTCTGATCTTAGTACCGCTGTTCTCACTTTTCTCTGAATGCCATTTGCTTGAAATATTTTCCACCTTCTCACTTTGAGTTAATGCCATTTGCTTGAAATATCATTTTCCACCTTCTCACTTTGAGTTTATGTTTGTCTGTGGAGCTGAGATGTGTCTCCTGGAGGCAGCATATGCTTGGGTTTTGTTTTTTTGATCCATTCTGCAACTGTATTCCCCAGGCAAAAAGGCCTTATAATAGGAGCATGAACCTCTTGACCTTGAGAGATCTCTTCTGCTATAGAGACTTAATTTTAACCCAGTTGGTATGGTCTAGGAAACAACTCTGATGTCTGTTTTACATTTATATTTAGGGTGATTATTGAAATATGAAGTCTTAGAGCCATTTTATCTTTTGTTTTCTAGTAGCTTGGTGTTTCCACTGCTTCGTTGTCCTTGTGTTTTCTTTATTTTGGTTGGCTTTTGTCGGTTTTCCCTCTGGTTTTTCTTGTTTTATGTTGCACACTTCAGTTCTGGATCTTCTGTGTGTGGTTACCATTACGAATATGTAAAGGATAGTTATATATATACAGTTGTCCATTTTCTTCTGCTCATGCCTTATCCATTCCCCTTTGCAAATTTGGATCTTTGAATCTTCCCCTTTTTTAATCATTGTTGTCTCAATTTGTCCCTATGTATGCTGAACATTCATTACTATTTTGCCATAACGATTCTCTTCTTATTTTTTAAGCTTATAATGCCCTGTTTTTAGTAAGGGTTGCACTTCTCTGCTTCTATTTGCT
>NW_006443138.1:2674545-2678101 GCF_000325575.1 Pteropus alecto | reverse complement strand
GCTGCCTTGTCACCTTGGTTGTTGTTGGTGTTTAATGGACTATTTCTCTGCCTGGTCATTAATGGAAGTATATTCTGCTTTTTTGCTTTTTTTCCAGAAAGAAGTTTTATTATATAAAGATCTCTCTTTAGCTTACTGCAAAGAAGGCACTTTCTTTTTGGTTTCCAGTAGGTGACGTCTAAACCTCTTGGATTTCTGCTTTACGTAAAGCCTTAAAAATGCTTTTTTATTTTCTGATAGATATTTAATCACGCTCACTACCCTTAGTTTTAGTCCCTGTCACTGTTAGCAACAGTTTCGGTAGCATTTGCTCAGATTCTCCTGGGGCTCTGCAGTGATTGGTCTTGGCAGGTATGTGGGGAGGGACCCTATGGGTTGGGAGTCTGTTTTGCAACTGGGGCTGGTAAATATCAACCGTTGTTTCTGTGCTGTCCCACTTTTCTGCTTTCTGCCTGATGTCTGGGCCCTGAGGTAGATCGTGTGTAGCTCACAGAACTCCCAGGCAGCTGCTCAGGGAACTCGCCACACCTTTTCCCCTCCCCCTCCCCCTACAGGGAGCTCTGGCAACTGTGGGGGCAGCTTCTTTATTTTTCTCAGTCCACTGCCGGACACCCAGGGTTCTGATCTGTGGTAGCTCTTATGCACAGTCCCACGCTCAGATGTGCTGGTGTGCTGTTTAGGTGTTTTTTGTTGAGTTTTAGATGTTCAGCTTATTGTTGCTTCAAAGGGAGAGATCTGGGGACATCTCTCACTCTGCCATGTTTCCTTTGATGACCCCAGATAAGAAAATTAATTAACTGCCCAGACAAATTTCCCTATCAACAACAGATTCCTTTGGTACTAGTTTTATTTCAGAGGGTGACACAGTATAATTTCCATGGAAGCAGAGAATACAAAGCTCTTTTTGAAAAAGGAACATACAAGTGACAAGAATATTCTAAGAGAATGGGAGTGAACTGAAAAGTTTTAGATGCATGTCACTGAGGGGAGGAAAGAAAGGACATTTAGGCACAAACAACCGTGGCTATATTTGAAAAAGTTATATAAATGTCTAAGCGCTATGTTGTACACCTGAAACTAATATAACGTTATACGTCAACTGTAATTGAAAAATAAAAAATTATTTAATATTGGCCAAAATATAAAAGTTTGATTAGATACTGGACTCAAGGATTTTCCTTAAAAAAAAAAGAAAGAAAGAAAGAAAGAAAGAAAGAAAGAAAGAAAGAAAGAAAGAAAGAAAGAAAGAAAATGAGAGAGCCTTCTCGCTGTGTCTTTACATAGGTTTTTCCATGGGTCTAGGTCCAAATTTCTTTTTCTAATAAAAACACCAGTCATTCTGGTCTACCCCAGAGACCTCATTTTAACTTAATTAACTCTTTAAAGACCTTATGCCCAAATGCAGTTCTATTCTGAGGTACTGGGGATTAGGGCTTCAATATATAAATTTGGAGGGACACAAATCATCCCATAACAACAGTATTTAGAATCTTCTTAGTCAAATGTTTCACCTTCTTGTTTTATTGAACTTATTAAAACTATTAAGTTGCCAAAAACATGTGGTTTGAATTGAAAATATTCTATCTGTGCATTTGGCTGTGAAAAACTAGAACTATGGTCTAGAAACAGTTAAATGGCTTCTTGAAATTAACTGACATGGGTCAAAAACACCAAAAACATTTATTCATCTTATAGTTTTAGGATTCTTTGGTTGCATTGCAGTTCTCCACTACAGAGTGAGTAATATAATAAAACATGCATATTGCCTATGTCAATCATAATGAAGTTGAAAGATTAAGTTTCAAATGTACATAAGGCCTCTGTTTAGGTATTTTTATATCTCTTTAAGTGAAACATGAATTTTGAGCTTATTCCTAGTCTATGGGAAAAAAATCATCATTTTAATACATAATGGACCTCAGAGTATTGAATGTTTTGCCTTAATTGCCATGCCAGTCCTAATATCCTGAGTGATCTATTTCTATTTGATGTGCGCAGCTGTAACGATGAGAAGAAAAAATCTCACTGTTCAAGAGATTTTGAGTATTTCAGGAGTCTTTATGTTTGGAAGCCCCAAATCAGGATTTGTTTTGTAATGTTAAGTTGAAAAAAGATTAAATATATCATTATGATATGGAAATTAATTTACTATAACTGAATTTTTCCTGCCATTTGAGTTTCTCAAAAGAGAATAATGAAAATCTAATCATTATATGCTAACTTCAGGTATCTTTTCAATGGAGTTTTAGATTTGTGGGCACAACAAACTGGACAATAAATGCATAATAGGAGCTATCTATCTCTTATTAGAGGCACAATAAAGGGTTTGTGTCAATAAGATTTACATTATTTTTGAGGTTTCATAGACAATATTCCTTAGGAGTATGGATTGGCTTACAAACCATATCTATAAAGTGAGATCGTCTTCTATTACAAGAAACCTCTACAACATATTGGTCTTCCTCAAGGTACTTACCATCTTATATACCTTATGCCTTCTAGTGTAGTTATTTGGTACACTTCTCACTTCTCCTCCTCACTTAGCATAAGCTCACAGAGGCAGAGACTATTCCTTATTCACCTGTCTTAGCCCAGGCATTATAGTGCATCCCCACATAGCACTGTGTGCTCTTCCTATTGTAACAATTAACTCACTGTTTTATAATTACCTATTTAAATGCCCATTCCTTCTACTATACTGCAAACTCTTGTTCACTCTTGCATAGTGCCTACTACAGGGTAACAAAAGTCAAAGTTGTGGTTTGTTAAGTGCACACTGCTAAACACTTTATCCTTAATAGCTTGGAGAGAAGATATATATTACCGTTCTCAATTTACAGATAAGAAAGGTGAAGCTTAGGAATGGTTAAAAGTTTGCCTAAGACTATATAGCTACTACTGTCAGAATTACCATTTAGAACCAAGCATGTCTGACTCCAAAGATCTTGTTCTAAATTAAGGATGAGGCTGGGTACAAACGGATAAGGGGGTGTTGGTGAAATTTTAAATTGGCAATATAGATTTAACAGCTTATCACACAAGTATCCTAAACTCAAATCAGTTTATTTCCATTCATAAGTACAAGCTGAAATATCTCATCACACTTGAAAGCCTGTTTTTCTCTTAAAATAAAAATTATTTTTCCTATTTTCTGATACAGTGACTATTTGCAAGGTTTTTAAAAAATAATTCATAAAGTAACTCATATGATAATGCTATGAGCTAATAATAGCTATTTATTGGGTTCCTACTCTATAGCATCTTGTACCTGTTTGGTTACATGCATTACTGTTTTTTTTTTTTTAAATTAAGTTTATTGGCATAACATTAGTTAATATAATTATATAATTTTCAGGTGTACATTATAATTTCGCATCTATATATTCTATTGTGTATTTACCACCTAAAGTCCAGTTTCCTTCAGCTACCATATATTTGATCCCCTTTACCCACTTCTCCCTCCTCCTACACCCTTTTAACCGTCTACCTCCCCACTCTTCCCCCACACCCTACCCTCTGGTAACCACTAGTCTATAGTCCATGTCCATGAGTCTCT
>NW_006443138.1:2632552-2674258 GCF_000325575.1 Pteropus alecto | reverse complement strand
GGGAAATACCCAGTAGAGGGATTGCCAGATCATACGGTGGAACAATTCTTAGTTTTTTGAGGAACCTTCATACTGTTTTCCATAGTGGCTGTACCAATATGCAGTCCCACTGGCAGTGGATGAGGGTTCCTTTTTCTCTGCATCCTCTCCAACATTTGTTATTACTTTTCCTATCGATTATAGCTATTCTAACAGGTGTGAGATGGTATCTCATTATGGTTTTGATTTGCATTTTCCTAATAGCTAGTGATGTTGGGAATCTTTTCATATATATGTTGGTCATTTCTATGTCCTCTAGGGAGAAGAGTTTGTCCTCTGCCCAGTTTTTGATTGGATCATTTGTTTTTTTTTGTTGTTATTGAGTCATATGAGTTCTTTGTATATTTTGGATACGAGGCCCTTGTTAGAGGTGTTGCTTGCAAATATATTTTCCCATTCGGATGGTTGTCTCTTTACCTTGTTGACGGTTTCTTTTGCTGAGCAGAAGCTTTTTAGTTTGATGCAGTCTCATTCATTGAATTTTGCTTTTACTTCCCTTGCCTTTGAGGTCAAATTCATAAAATCCTCTTTAAGTACAAGGTCCTTGAGTTTAGTTCCTGTTTTCTTCTACATGCATTACTTTTTAAATACTTGTTCATTGTTGGCTTTTGAAGATAGAGACCATGTTTTTCTCTTTTATCCCTATATCCATCTCCCTTTTCCTCCATCCAGCATGGCGGGATTATTAGATGCTCAATAATTACTTGTTGAAAGAATCTGCCAGGCATTTAAATATATTTTAATATTTAAAATTTATAAAAATCTGGCGGTATTATTATAGGTAATTTAAATAACTTGCACAGGGTCATGCAGTAAATGCCAGAGCTATAGTCTCACCTCAGTCGGTTCTATCCTACAGCTCATTTTGCTGGGTCTCACTGTCTCTTACTTAGCAGCACTTAGGGCTCTATTTTTGAGCTGCGTGACCTTGGAAAGTCATTTAACTTCTTTGGGCCTCAGATTCCTAACTTGTGAAAAGAGGATAATAACATTGACTACCTCATTGGATTAACTTTTTCTTGTGAACAGTCAGTGATACAGTATAATATGTAGTTCATTGCCGGGAGCGAAGAAAGAGTCCAATAATTTTCTTTTCCCCTTTCCCAAGTATCTACCTAAATTCGGCCCTACTATTTCTCGACTATATTAATTCAGTGTTTCCTAACTGGTTTTCCTGCCTTTCATTTCTCCATATTCAGATTAGTCCCACATTCTATGGAAGAGTATAGCCTAAATCATGTCACATCCCTAATCAATAGTCTTTCATTATTTTATTGCCTGAAATAATATTAAGAATGTAGCCCAAACTACTTTGCCGGGTGTTAAAGACACCAGTATGCTTGTTGGATTTTTTCTTTCTACTTCATGACTTTCATAGGTCAGCCAAACTGAATTTCTTGCTCTTTCAAAAGTATTTGTCTCAGCTATTTCCTTTCCATGGAAGGTCCTTTCTTCCATCAATATACGTTTGAATTTTACTCAGTTAAAACTTTTCTGTATGTTTAATGTGTGTATTGCTAAATGATGAGTTCCTTAAGGATAGAGGCTATCTTTTGCTTGCTTTATATTTCCAGTGCTGGTAGTGTTACTGACCTGGAGTTAGGTGTACATTACTCAACTCAAACATTTGCTGAATAAATGAAAAACAGAATGAACAAACGTATTCCCAAAATGCATTGAAAGAATTGATTTTTAGTCGCTTGTTTTTCCATCACCCCACTCCCAAAATTAGTAGCAGAAAAAAATTGGTGCTTCCTTATTGAAAATGATAACTAGGGAATTATCTAGTATGTTTATTTGACTGTTTGATTTTTACTGACTTTTTTATCCAAGAAATATTTTTTGGGTTTAATTTGGAAGAAATGCAAATCTGAAGCTTTTGCCATGAGCCACAATTAATTTTGAAATTATTCATAAGACTTAGTTTTCTCAATTTTTAAAATAACATGAGGAGAACCTCAAGGTTATGATTTTAATTTTAAATTCAAAATATCATGTCTGGAAACTGTCATTTATAATATGCTTCTTTATTTTCCCTCCACCTCTCCAAGATGCTATTTCTCCTTTTTATTTTTTTCTTCAGCTTTCATTTAATTTAATGTGTTAGGCTTAAAAACATGTTTACAACAGTTAACCGCAAAGGACCCAGTGGACATTTAGAAATACTGCTATAATTATATAGCTTATTAGTTTCATTGAGAGTCAACAATATACCAGAGGCTGCTAGTGACCACAAATCAGAAAAAATAAACTCTAACTGTAGGCTACAGTAATAAAATCTACCCTATCGCTGTCTCATGAGTTGTGACGATAAGTGAGATACTCCATATACAATACTCTGAGCTACTCAGAATAGAAGAGTAGAATTCATTTACAATCATTTTCTTCTTATTATATTTGGGTATCCAAATCCTTCCAGAAACTTAGAAAACTAGCTGTAAGATGCACTGCTGAAAAGTTGTAAGTTAATCAGTTGCGAATTTCACAACTTTTTTTAGGAGGAGTTTCATTAAAATTCTGTTTAAAAAACATTGCATCTAACATGTTATTTTTGCCTTTTCTAAAGGTTCACCATCAGATATGGTCAGAGTACAGAGCTCAAAGCTTTAACAGGTTCTAAAAAAATGCAATTCCAACTTTTGTCATATTCAGCCACAAATAGCCTTTTCACTTTTTCTCCCATACCCACTGTGAGTCCCAGGTTTGGGTGTGATTTAGGCCAGCTAGGGATATGACTCCAGATTTAAAATGTCACCTTAATGTAGTAGGGCTCTTGCACCTAACTTATGCAAGTACGAAGCAGCTTATTGTTTATTACGCATGTGTGGCAGAATGCCACTATTGTTCTCTGACATATATAAAGCCCATGAGGTCCCCTAGCGCAGAAGCGCACATTCCCAGCAATAAAGTTGGTACCTGCCGTTTCATTCCCATGTCGGCTCCTTGTGCATTCTTTCAACTGGGCGTCTCATCACCCAAGCCTTTTCTTCTTGATCAGCTCGGCGCTGACACCCCTCTTTTTCATATACTGTTTTGTTACCACATCGAATATTTTGAAGTTCCCTGATCTATATGTTGGGCTTTCTTAACCTTCACCTTTGCTCACACTCATCTCTTTACTTGGAACTTTTTACTTATTTACTTATTTATTTATTTATTCAATTATTTTAAAAATATTTATTGAATATTATATATGTGCCAGGCACTATGCTAGATATTGTTCAAGACATATATAGACCCTACACTGATGACATTTATGTCCTAGGGAGGAAAACAAACAAACAGAAAATAAGTAATCATTTAAATAAATGAAATAGTTGCTGAAATCACGGTAAATATAGTGAAGTAGACAAGTACCCGGAAATAGAGGCTGTTCAGGGATGGATGAGGGAGAAGCATTACAGATAAAATGGTTAGAGAAGGCCTCTCTGAGGAGGTCACAACTTAAGCTAAGCTATAAAGAACTAAGAGTTCATCAATTCAAAAGCGAGGGAAGAATTTCCAGGACAGGAGGAACACCTTTTGCAAAAATTCAAAAGCAAGAATGAGATTGGCATAGTCTAAGAACTGATAGAAAACAAATATGGAAGTATAATGAGCGATGGGGAAGTGTAAAGCAATGTTGGAGTAGTTGTAAGGTTATGTACAAGAGTCAAAGTAGGGAGACCAGTAAAAAGACTATTTCAGGTCAGATGAGAGATAGATGACTAAGGTTGTGGCTTCAGAGATGGAGAGACATAGAAAACTCAATATGTACTTTGAAGAAAAAAAAATTAAGAGACTTGCTAATATATGAAGGGAGTGATAAAAAAGAAGAATACAAGATGACTTTTAGATTTTTAGGTTAGCATCATGGTGGAGTGAGAAGACTACTTTGTATATCCCCTTAAATTTATAAGTAGTTGGATATCTATAATCCAGCAAAGGTTCCTCTGTTCAACACACAAACAAGCCTGAAAGATCCACATATTGGTACATCTGAAGGTGGGCATGTTGGAACTTGCTGGGGAGGCTGGATGGGGGTGGGGACAGTGACAGTGTTGAAGATGTGGTTCTCCAGCTGACTCGCACCAGCTAATGTGGTAGCAGTGAGGAGTAGAGGTACAGGGCAATCCATCAAGAAGACATAACATTTATTAACATATATGCACCGAACTTAGGAGCACCAAAATATATAAAGCAATTTTAACAGATCTAAAGAAAGAAATAGAGAAAATAATAGTAGGATACTTTAATACCTTACTTACATCAGTGTATAGATTATCCAGACAGAAAGTCAATAAGGAAACATTGGCCTTAAATGGCATATTACACGAATAGAACTAATAGATACTTGTAGAACTTTTCATCCTAAATCAAAAAAATATACATTCTTTTCAAGTGAAGATGGAACATTCTCAATGATAGACCATATACTGGGACACAAATGAGTCTCAACAAATTTAAGATGATCGAAATCATACCAAGCATCTTTTCCAATTACAATGGTATGAAATTAGAAATGAACTACAAGAAGAAAGCTGGAAAACTCACAGGTTTGGATACTAAACAACTATTGAGTCAATAAAAAAATAAAAGAAAAATGATTGAGTCAATAAAGAAATAAAAAAACAACTATTGAGTCAATAAAGAATAAAAGAAGAAATCTAGAGAAACATTTGAAATGAAAAAGAAAATACGACATACCAAAATTTGGGGGATGAAACAGAAGTAGTTCTAAGAGGGAACTTTGTAGTAGCTGTAACAGACCTACCTTAAGAAACAAGAAAAATTTCAAATAAGTAATTAAACATTACACTTTAAGGAACTAGAAAAAAGAATAAATGAAGCCCAAAGTCAGTAGAAAGAGGGAAACAATAAAAATCAGAGCAGAAATAAATGAAATAGAGTATAAAAAGACAATATAAAAAAATTAATGAAATGAAGAGCTGGTTCTTTGAAAAGATGAAATTGACAAACCCTTAGCTAGAGTCACTAAGGAAAAAAGAGAGAAGACAAATAAATAAAATCAGAAATAGATTTCTAGTTTGAAGGATTAGATCAAAGGCAATGCACCAAGGTAGTGAAGAAAATGACATATAACAGAAAAAAAATAGATCAACTCTTTTAAGAACTTTATGAACATAAACTTGAAAATTAAGAGAAATTTAAAATTATCTAGAAAAATAAAAATGATCAAAATGGAATGAAAAGAAACAGAAAATCTGAGTAGACTAATAACCATTAAATAAATGCACTAGTTAGATATTTTACCTTAATCCACACTTCAGATAGTTTTTTAGGCTAGTTTTGTAAAATCTCCAATGAATATATAATTTATACTTTATAAAAACCATTTTAAAAATAGTAAAAGAAAATAAACTACCCACTTATGAGGCTGGTCTAACCTTGAAATAAAATAGATAAGTACTGTATAAGAAATTGTAGGTCTGCCTTATATATAAACATAGCAAATATCGTGAATAAAATATAATAAAATTGAATTGAGTAATGCATTAAAATTATATTGAACAAGTATGGTTTATTAATGTATGCTTAGATGGTTAACATTAATACGTATTTTATTGTAATTTTCTAATTAAGTAGTTTAAATGGATCGTTTCAATAGATGTAGAAAAGCAATGAATAAAGTTGAATACCTAAATTGTTAAAACAAGAAAAAACAGAGTGCTGCCTCCACTGTTGTCCCAGCCTTCATTCTATTCTTAACCTGTAACTAATATGTTCAGAATAAAAGTTTTTAACATTATGTCATTCTCTTCCTCAGAACCCTTCAATTGCTTCTTACCACACTTAGCAAAAATCCTCAAGATTCTTGCTATGATCTAAGGGGCTCGGGAGGGTGGAGCCTCATGCTACCTTTCCAATCTCACTTGATTGTGCTAATATGCTCTCATCTCAGGACATTTGTACTTCTGGTTTTCTCTGCCTAGAATGCTCTTTCTTAAGATAGCTCCATGATTTGCTCAGGTGTCTACTCAAATGTTACCTCTCAAAGAGGCCTTTCAAGACCTTATATAAAATAACTATTTCTTCTTTCTCCCCCAAATTCTTTGACTTATGCAGATGTTTTTTGTGGGAGAGGGAGGTAATAACATTTATTACTACCTGATTTTCTAGTATATGTTTTTTTTTTTCTCTTTCTTTCTTTTATAAGCTCCATGAGGATGGGAATCTTATTACTATTATTGGTCTTAATGTATTCAATAAATTTAAAATATATAGTATGGTTCCAATACATATTTGTTGAATGAATGAATCAGTGCATGAATAACTACTTCTGGGGTTATTGTTGCAAAGATAATATATGGTAAGTGTTTAAAGAAAGTTGTTTTTATAAAAAGATTAAAAGAGACTGTAATGAATAAAATATTGCCTAGGGCAAGGCCTATATTTACTTTATACATGTACATATGTACATTTATAACATATAAGACTTATCATTACATTTTCAAGACTTCTTTATAAAATAGGTAACAATTTTAGATTTTTTCTCTAACATATCATATTGATATAAAATGTTAAGTCTTATGAATTTAATTAGGTCTATGAGTCTATATAAGTTTTGCTCCCTCAAGGAATGTATAATCTAAGAGGGAAAATATGTCATTATAATGTGAGGTAGAAAGTCATACATACCCCAAGTGGTAATACTCTAGGAGTTCAGACGGGGTAAATACATTTCTTTTGAGAAGGATGAAGTGGGTGAGTCACTACAGTCACTTACAAAAGGTTAGCGAATCAAATGGAGTTCATATAAGACAAACAACTAACTATGGAATTCTAGGGAAAGCTTAACTATAGTCCTATTCCTTTCAGTCAACCAATGTAAATTTTGAATAAGAACCACCCTGTCTAACCTCTCTGAAACTTTTGGCAAAAGAAGTAAAAAAAAAAAAAGGAGGGACTAGAAAATGTGTGAACTGACCAAGGAATGCCAGCACGTAGGCATGAAGTGCTCTGAGGAGCTAGATGAAACCAAAATTCATAGTGAAAGTCTTGAGAAAGTTCACAGCTTAATGACTTCATAGAACACCAAAGAGAAGTCTAAGAATTTTAAATGAAGTTCATGCATAATCACAGTGAGTGGTTCTGCAAGCGAATGTGATTTGGCTACAGACTTTATTATTATTAATAAATATTTTGTTTGATTGACTTTTTAAAGGGCACTTAAGAAGTCTGCAACGGAGCCAAAATTAGAAAGATCTCTTGGTTCTTAGTTCTATGTTTAGATATATTTAATCATAAGGTTTCTTCGCCAACAGTGATATTCATGAAGGTGAATTGTTTTCCAGATTTTAAAATGAGCCAGCTTAGATAGTCTCAAACCATAATAACAGCTACCATCTACTCAACACCTACTTGGCTCCAGGCACTATTAAACACTATGCAAATACTATTTTTAACTCTTACAAGAGGCAAAATAGGCATTCCAGTCCACATTTTTTTTTTCAGATGAGAACATGGAGGATTAAAATTTTTGTCTAATATTGCATGGCTTGTAAACCAGAATTTGAGCCTGAATAGATATGCTACATATAGTGCTACATATAGATAGATAGATAGATAGATAGATAGATAGATAAACTTTGCTACCAAGTTGATCAATACACATTAACTGAGATCCCACTATGTTGAAAGCACTTAAAGAGTCATATCTGTGCCGGCATACCTTTTGCTGTCGTGCAAGCACTGCTTGTTCTTTGCCTTGGAACCTTATCTATTGGGTCTGTAGGCTGTATGAGGCTAGGGGCTGTGCTGTCCACCTCGATTGACTCATACCTGGGTTGGCTTCCAACACAGCCTCCTTTCTCTCCGTCTTCTAAGGAAGGAAAGAGAGCAGTGCTCTTTCATGTTATTCTCAGCCAGAACATATAGGTGATGCTCACTGGTATTAATAGGAAGAACATTTATTGAGTGTCTGTCATGTGTTCCAAGGATTTATGCATTTAATATTCACACGAACTTTGCGGAATAAGTATCATTATTTTCCTCCTTTTCACATGAGGACATTGAAGTACAGGAGTTCTAGTAACTGGACTAAGATCATAAATCTGGTAAGGTAGTGTAGCATTTGAATCCAAAAGCCTGGTTCTAGAGATTGGGCTGTAAATCACTCTGCCCTACTTCTCTCAGCAAAAGAAATCTAGGTGAAGGCAATGAGGCTTCTCAAGGATAAATCAATATTAAAGAGACCAGATGTATCCTATTCTGATGTTCTAATGTCTGATGAATGCAGTTTTACTTCCCTTCCCTTTTACTCCCTTTCCTGTATTGTTTAATTTCTTTCTCAAATTTGAAAATCGAGCAAATAATACGTCAATACTTCCTTGTAAATATTCATTATGACAAAAGTACCTAAAAAGCTAGTGCTCCTTCTACCTCTCCTCTGTCTCATTCTCTACCCTCTACCTCAGCCAGAGGTGAAGCTTCATTCAGAACTTCTAGGAAACATGTATGTACTTATTCAATTATACACTTTGGTTTCTCTTATGTCGTTCTTATGTTAACATAAATGTAATCATACAACGTGCATATAATGTGACTTGCTTTCTGCAAGAGCCCCAGCCTATCTTGGGACTCTTTCCATGTAGGTATATAGTCATCTTCTTCATCCCTTTGATTACCCTGCATATCCAAATATAAATATACCATAACTCATTAAACTATATATAGATAAATTTATTTATAATTATTATATTTATTGTGTAAAAATAAGCATTTTATAATCAAATGTTAATTTATAATTTTAATGTATTTTTTATTTAACATCTATTCTGTAGATATTATTTGTAGATGTTACACTTTATTATTTCAGAAAATGCTAAATAAACATACATGTGTAACTTTTTTGTGTGTATCTGAATTATTCTATTTGATAGATACTTAGGAGTAAAATTGCTGGGTCTAAGAATACGAGTGCAAATTTTAATTGAGACCACTACTTATCCATCCAATAGGCGGTAGCAATTGAACGTACACCAATCACGTCTGTATGCCTGTTTCCCCATAAGTTAACACTTGATATTATCTGTTTTTTAATTTGTTTATCTAAAAGCCAATAATACATAACTTTTACAAGATTTTTATCAACCAATGTAAATTTTGAATAAGAATCACCCTGTCTAATATATTTTTAGGTGTTATTGGCTGTTTCTTTATCTATCTTTGCCTCTTTTCTTTGCATCTTTTGCCTGTTTTTCTATTGGTCTGTTTACTGTTATTTATAGAAGCTTTTATATTTTCTAGATATTAAATGTGTACTTATTAATATGTTGCCAATATTTCTCCCCATCGGTTGTTGGTCTTTTAATTTTTTCAGCTTTATTGAGGTATAAATGACAACTAAAATTGTAAGATATTTTAATCGTATTTTAATTTTGTCTATACATAAACACACGCTTTTCTTACTTTTTGTCCAGAAATTTTCGTAGGGTTGAATCCATCAATTTCATCTTTTTAAATGTTGGGGTTGTTTGTTGCTTAGAAAAACCATCACGGCCAGAAATTATTTTTTAAAATGCCAACATTTTCTTCAAATAGTTTTATTATTCACTTTCCCATTTACAAATAGATTTTTTTTTTTGGTGAGGTCAAGAGCAGTCTCCTGTGGTAGAACCCGATGCAAGTGTTCCCTTCCTGACCTCAGCATTTTAGATTAGCAGTGGTGTTGAGCATCTAAATTTATGTGCACATGGAGAGTCTCTCTTCTGCTGCAGGCACAGACTGTAGCTCTTCTAAAATCAGCAAGTAAAATATAGTGGTATGTGAATTGTTTTTTCTCACGTTATTTGAGCGTTACAGTGTGCCAATGACTGTTTTCTGGAAGTAGCCAGAAATACTTTCCAGTAGAAGTTCTCCCTTTTGAACTGGGAGCCGTGGGAAGAATCACATTTTAGGGCAGCTATCAAAGTTAAAGTGATCTGTGGATGGGTTCATGAAAATGACTTGATTAAAGATTTCAAGAGGAAAATGGGCCCAAATACCTAGGTTGGTGAAGATATTCCACAGACTGTTAGCATTGGAAGGAATCTTCTATGTCTGGTTCAATGTCTATAATTCTATATGTCTATAATAACAAATGAGGAAACCAGGTAAGAAAACATCATATCTCTAAGGACAATGATAAAACTAATATTGTACAGATAATGTGATAAACAGAGCTTTGTGAGGCTTAGCAACAACCTCTGTGGTTTGCTGTGCTGACCTTTCAGCATTTCTGACATTCGGGAAATATTTCAACCTTTGAGGTTATTTAGAATCCCATCCCAAAATACGAAAAAGTAAATATAACCCTGTAAGTGCCTCCTCAAACTCATTCTGTGATAGAAAAGTCCTCATTTACCTCACACTCTAAAGGACCACAGACCTCTTAGATTTTATCTTACATTAAAATTGTATTACTTTTTCTCATTTTCAAAATACTTCCCTCTGCATGATCTCATTTGATTCTCACTTGAATTTGCCTCATCAAAATTAAAATAAATAAATATAAACAAACAAATAACATCCTCTGTTTTTTGGGTATCACTAGAAATACGGTGATTACCGCATAGTACTGCTTTTTCACCATTCCATTACCTTAGACTTTTAGTAATGCAGTATTTTCTTCATTCAGTTTTTTGGTTCTCTCAGTAAAACCCTAAAGTAGTGTCTGGCAATAGGAAATCAGTAAACTTTAAAAAAGATGTGTTTGCCCTTTTATAAATGTGTTTATTTATGTTTACTTATTTATGAATAGGTGATATTTTTACAAAAGGATATACTATAAAAAGTTACCCTGGACCTTGTCCCCTAACTACCCAGTTCCCCTTTCACAAGGCTACTCCTTGGTGGGCACCTAGCAGCTGATTTAGAACGAGTGTGTGCCTGGCTGTTTTTTAGCTCTGTGATCCAGGAAACTGTCAGTCTCTGCATCTGGAAGTTCCATTATGGCCTTTGGGAGCTAATTAATGTTTGATTGAGTGTTTTTTAAACTTAAAAAAAAAATCAAAACCCACAGTAAGAACCATATTTAAACACATAAATCTTAAATAACATACACATTTCAAAAAACGATACTTATTCTTGCTATATCCTAATATTTTCAGTTCTGCTTCATTTTTTTAACAATCAAATAAACATGCACATATATATTTTATCTCTCTAATCCAATTCCATTTAAGAATATTTCTTATTTTTCTTGTTGTAAAAGTTATAGAGACTTTCGATTAAACATGGGACTGAATGTTCAAATTTGAATAATCTTGCTCCCTCGCAATCTTGCAATCTTGCTCTTACCCCGCCTCATGATAAAGGAATTTAAATAAAAGGGCAAAACACAAGGCCTAAGCAGAGAAAATAGCAACAACTATTTAAAAGCTGGATGGTAGATGGACAAGTGATAACAAATTTAGCTTAAAGCCTTTCCCTGAAAAAAAGCACCAAAACTGAGTATTTCCTGCTATGGAAATCTCAAAACAACTCCAGAAATGGAGGTCCCAGCTGCCTTCGAAAGCAGCACTAAAATTCAGACCCAACTCCCTTCACCAAGACTGGAGCGCAGAGGCTGCATTTGTCAAGACTTTGTGACTTATCCATGCAGGAATTTTCTACCTAGTTTAGGGGAATGGCCTGAAGTGGATTAGACTTTTTCATATAGAGATGTCCAAAGAATCTCCCTGTTTTCCACTCCACTTTTTATTCCTGCCTTTACCTCAGCCGACATTCCCCTGAGCCAATGGCTCTGGGTTCTGTGGGTCTGTGTCTTCTCAGCTTTATGCCCTGCTCCACACATTTGGGCTGTAGCTTCCCCTGACATGTTTTATCTGCAATCTCCTCCACCTACTTTTTATATCAGAAATGGATAGAAAGCTTTTGTTAGATAATGGCTCTTCTTTTTTTTTGCTTTGTGTTTTCTAAAAATTATTATTATTGTTGTTGTTGCTGTTATTAGTATTTTCCATTTAATGAAGTTCTAGAAAGGAGCCTATGCTCATACTGAACAAGGAATAGACAAATCTTTCCTTGGTTAATATCCATACATGCAAATGAACATCGATAATACTTATGAAAATTACAGTACACAGTGGTAACCACCCCCTCACTTGAGAATTAGAACATAGATAATTCTGTTGAGGCTTCCTGATGCCCTTTCCCAATTGTATCTCCCTCCTTCATCCCAGAGGCAACTGCTTCCCTCGATTGTGTGTTTATTGTACTTTTGCTTTCTTTCATGGCTTTATCACAAACGTACATATATTCATTTTGTTATTTTGAAGGTTTTATAAACATTGAATCATATATAATCTCTTGTGACTTACTTTTTTTCATTTAACATTTTGTTTCTAAAATCATCTCTGTTCATGTGAGTAGTTGTAGTCTTTTCTTTTTCACTGCTGTGTAGTGTGGATATGCTGCCATTTATTTATCCATTTTCTAATGGTTGGTCATCTCAAATGTTTCTTTTTGTCTTTTTTTTTCCTTTTTAGAAAAAAACTCCATGAACAATGCTTCTATGAACATTCTTTTATATACTTTCTGCTACAGAGATACATGAATTTCTCTGGCCTAGGAATGGAATTTCTGGGTTGTAGCATATGCATATGTTCAACCTTACAAGCTAATATCAAATTGTTTGTAAAAGATTTTTTTCTTTTGTCAATTTACACTTCTAAAAATGAGTTTCCCATTTTCCACATTCTTGATAAAACTTTGCAGTCAGGCTTTAAATTTTTTCCTATTCTCTTGGGTATAAAATGATTTCTAATTGTAGTATTAATTTTTTAACTTTATAGTTTTCATCGTATATTATATAATACAAAAAAATGCACAGGTCATAAGTGTAAAATTAGATAAATTTTCAAAATGAATAGTCAGATCAAGAAACAGAGTATTATGAGCATCCCAGTACCCCTATGCTCCTTTTAATTCACTCCACACTTAAAGAACCATTATCCTGACTTATAAAGGCATAAATTGGTTTATGTATGCACATTTTCTGTGTGTGTCTGGCTGCCTGCTTCAGTGCAGTGGTTTTGAGATTCAGCATATTGTGGCGTGTGATGCTAATTTTGCATTCCCAGCAAGCTCATTCTAACTCCACCGCTTCTTTTCTTTTTGTTCTGTGACTCAACACATTTGGAACATGGAGGTTTAGAACTGCTGCCTTAAAGCAGCTTAGAAATCTGAGTTCTGTTTTCCTGTCCAAAGGGAAAACACAGCGTGGGAGATGAGAGATGGAGCCAGAGAGATTAGAAGCTGGAAAGACATAAGACCAGAGTAAGGGGGAACAGGGTGAGAGGGCCCAGGAGAACTTTCGTCAATGGCCTGGGAATGTCTGAGTCTCCTGGTCACGTTGGTGGTCAGGTTGCTCTACGTGGACTTAAATAGGTAACCTTATATTCATTCACTATGCAGGGTGCTGAGGACTGAACAATACACAAATAGATCTTGCCCTCAAGAAACTCAGAATATGGGAAGGAATACTAACACATACACAAACTGGTAATTGCAATATAAAGTCATAAGAATTATGCTGTCAGTGTAGCACATGGGGGGTGGTGGGGAATATCATATCTCCTTGGGAGGAAGGAATTCAGGAAAGGCTTGTCCAAGGAAGTGCCCTTTGCCTTAGTTTTTACAGAATGAGGACATGTTTGCTATGAGAACAAAAGTGTAAAAACAGAGGAGTTTCCAGACATAAAGAAAAATGTGCAAAGGAATGACATCTGAGAAAGCATAGTTTAATTATGGGATCTAAAAATCTTTCACTATTAAATAGGCAGCAGAGTACATATATAGGTACTGAAAGTTGAAGACA
This sequence comes from Pteropus alecto, assembly GCF_000325575.1. Taxonomy (NCBI): domain Eukaryota; kingdom Metazoa; phylum Chordata; class Mammalia; order Chiroptera; family Pteropodidae; genus Pteropus; species Pteropus alecto. The sequence continues at coordinate 2,660,418 of NW_006443138.1, read as the reverse complement.
GATTTTTGATTATGAAGTCCCTTGCATGCCATTGAAAAGATATAGGACTTATTCACTAAACCACCAAAGTATAGGAAAATAACAATTTTGGATCAGTGTTTTGGAGGGACTGAGGAGGATTAACTGGTGAGTAAAAGATTGGATGGAAGGTAACTCCAATCCCATTTGTGGAAATTTTCTTGCTTACTCCATTCTTGCTCTGTCCTAGTGCCCACCTGCTCCAGACTTTGGCCAAGTGTCCTTCCCACTGGATGCTTTTACTTAGGACTTGACAACAGCAAATGGTTTCTATGGTTTAGGGAAAGTAGATGAAGGATACATAATGAATTCTGTTTAAGGGTCAGGCTTAGGGTGTAGACTGGATGGCTGAGGAGGGGGTGGGATGAAGTCTTAGAAGGCAGACAGATGAAGAAACTCTTTATTTAAGGATGAGTTAGCACCATGGGCACTGAGGTCACCCACAGGAATGGGAGAATTGAGTTAAAGAGGAAATACTGCAAGTTGTGTACAAGAACCCTAAATAAATGTGAGGGATTGACCAGTAGGAATTGACAGTTGACATGATGAGGTAACAGGTGTCATAACCTATTAGCACAAGCTTGAAGGAAGATGGCTTTCCGTACAAAGTGGGAAAATAATGGTCTGGAAGTGACACTGAGCTGCAAAGAGAGTAACAACGTTGTTCTAAGTCCCACAGCCATGGTGCATGGAAGATTGGGTTGCCTCATAGAAGAGGGTACAAGGAAAGCAGCTTCATGGCGGGAAAGCCAGGTTCCATTAAGGGTAAGAAATAAAAGAAAATATTTAAAATTCTATTTATTGTTTTTCTTCAATGTGATGGTTAATTTTATGTGTGAATGCAGAGGGTGTTTTTAGATGAGACTAACATTTATATTGGTGAACTTTGAGGAAAGCAGATTGCCTTCCATGATGTGAGTGGGACTCATCCAATCAGCTAAAGGCCCACATAGAACAAAAAGACTGGCCTCCCGAAGCAAGAGTGAATTCTCCAGCAGACTACCGTTGGATTCTTTAGATTCTCTTGGATCTCCAGCCTGCTAGCTCACACTGTAGATTTTGAATTTGTCAGACTCCATGATTACATGAGCCAATTCCTTATAATAAATCTCACTCTACATATACATACACATCCTATTAATTCTATTTCTCTAGAGATCCCTGACTAATACATTCATCTTTCAGATTTTTTTCTGTACAGTATTTCACATAATCCTCAAGAGACTGAGGATTCAGGGAAGTATGTTTATAGAGCAGCAGAGGTTCCAGAGGTCAGAAGGCAAAAATTTTAGAGGGTGACCAGTTAAGTCTTTGGAATAAATGACAATACAAGGAAACTAGGAAGTCTGCATGAAGAGAAGCCCTATAATATTAAACTAAATTATTATCCTTCATACTGGAAATTGCAAACCCCAGGAGAGCATAGAAAGATTCTGAAGAACATATGATCTAGATGTTGCTTGCAGCCTCTCCCGGTGCACTTTGGGAAAGAGCTTCCATCTGTCTCTTTAGGTCATCCCTAGAAGCCACAAAGCTGAGACTCCCCCTTTCCCCGCCCCCAAACAGCACAGGGCCTACAGTACAGCAGGGCCTATGTCTAAAGGGCTATTCAAAAACCTGTTGCTCCACCTTATTTTTCTGAACAGCAAATTCAGGTATGTTAATCTCTGGAGAATTGAGGGAGAGAAAGTCCTTCACGCTTTTCTAAACATAACCATCTAGTGGTTTGCATCCCTGCTTAAATCTCTCAGGGTAGAAGAAGCCACTTTCTGGTGTTTATATCTTATAGCTACAGGCAACAATTGTCCTTTTTCTTAATTTGCCTGCAGCAAGGCCATGACTATCATTTTCTTTTTCCATCAGAGCTCATCTATCTAGAAAATATGGCTCACTACAATCACCTTTAGCCACACTAGTAATTGAATGGCTTGTCTTTTTAGGGTCCCTTTAAAGTACTCTATTGATCCCTAATTTTCCCTGCATAATCAATCACAGTGCCTGGAATTTCCACCATTAATAATCACTTTTCAGTGGCAGCAAACAAACAAACAAACAAAACTTCCTAATGCCTATTCCCCAAGCCTATAATATCAGGAGGGAGAGCGATGAATCAGGGATGATGTTTGATTGTACCTAATTATCTTATTTCCTCTCAAGGCTCATTCAGAGATGGAAGAACCTCATTATTTGTCTCAATTGTTCTGTTTTCCTTTTGTTAAAAAGTTTAGTAATGCTTAGTAATGAGAAAGATGTTTTATCTAGGTGTCTCTGGTATTAACAAGTCATCTATTATTCACATTTTTATAACAGTGCTCACTCTATGCAAGTGTACAGTGCTATTATATAAAACTTTTTCTATGCCAGGACAATACAGTTCATATATCCTGATGAGACTTAAACATAAAGAATGTTTTGAAAAGTCTCATATAAGCATCTTTTCATGTATACATGCAGTTGTTCATCTCATTAATATCATCTTGGTGTCCTTTCTGCTGCTTTGCTGCTGGGCTACCATCTTCAGGGCTTAGAGAGTTTAAGTCAGTATTAAAATGTAAAAGATGAATACTCAAATCATTATCAATTACTAAAACCTTAGTAGTAAATATGTTTGTCAGATTCAATTAAGAAGTAATCAGGAGTCTGAGGGCCTGGCATGGACAAAGGGTATACTTTGCTGAGGAATGGAATGAAATGTGATTGAAAGATTTAAAGCCTGAAGTTCTTTCACAGAGGACGGTCATGGTGCTGCCCCACAAGAAGGCCTCTGGGGGAGTCAGAGCAGCATGAACAATAGACCCTTTGTGGCATTTCTGCTAGGCAAGAGGCTCAAGGATGGTGAAAGAGATGGAGCTAGACTCTGAGTGGGAAAACTAAGTGACCTTCTTTCTTCCCTGTCCTGCCTGGGCCCAGAAGCTTCATTAACTTAAAGCATGAGTATCCTGAAAGCAACAACAGTGATTGTCTTATAACTAAGAACTTGGTTCTGAAAATCCTTTTGCTGTCTGGGGTAGAGAGGACAGCAAGAGGAGTCAATATAGGCACTGGAGGTGCACCCTTTTTAAAGGTTTGAGTTGGAGGTTTCTAGACAGAGTTGAATAGAAATTAAGAAACAAAAATAAAGGGGTAGAAAGAAAGGAAACAGACATAATTATGCTAACGGATAGGGGTATTTTGGACAGCCGAGGGGAAGAGATAGAAATAGGAAGAGGGAGGGAGAGAAGGAGAGATGGAGAGAGGGAGAGTGGTAGAGAAGGGCTTATCACCATAGGCCTAGAGAGCTCAGATAAAGTCTCAGCAATTCAGAAACTTTCAGGTATAAAAACTTCTTAGGAACAATGCATTAATTTGAATGGAAGACCAGAATGACACAGTGGTCATCTGAGTGAATGAAAAGCACGGCAAGGTGCTTTGTGGAGTATCAGCCCAGCTAGAAAATAAACGGTGATCTATTTCACGTTCTCTATGTCTGGCTCATCCAGTCCTATGATAAAAGAACTTTTCTTGGAAAACACTGTGGCTGAGATCTAACAGAAAGGAGACTATGGAAGGGTTTATACCAGAAAAAAGATTAATCCTTCTCCTCAAAAAAGAAAGTGCATGGTAAATGTGCCCATCAAAAGTTGGCATTACCAATTTAATGTAGTCAGGAAATATCTTAGGATCACAGAGAAACTAGAGGTAGAAATAACTTAAAGTTACAAAGTTAGAAGTTTGGAGGCAGTGTGGCACAGCTGCCTGGCTTTATGAAGATAAGGTATTAATAATTGTACTTGACAGATGGGGAGACTGAGTTCTGAGGCCACCCAGCTAGTTAATGGCCAGGAGATAATTAAATCTTATGTTCTCATCTTCGGTACATGTTATCCAGAGTTAAAATATCAAAAAATATTTTTATGATATTTTACAAAAGCAAAGTCAAAACCCCAATATATTAAATGACAGGATCCAGAAGGGAGATTCTGGAGAGAATATTCTTATCAAAAGAATAACTTAGAAATTTATGGGTATATGACCTAGCTCAGGAGACCTTGAAGACAGAAAAGTTTTCTTTAAAGTGTGGGAAGAGGATAAAGGGAATATTTTTAAAACAACTCTTCATGATTTATGCTCATCTTTCAAAGTTTTTTCTATATTATTTCCCATAACCACAAATACCTTCACGGAAGCCCAACGGAGTTTTTCTCTAATAGATCAAACAATCTGGCATTTTTTTTGCTCTATTATAACCACATTACCACTGAAAATTTCCCTAGGCCATTGAGAGAAAGTATGTTTTCCTCTTTACGAATAGCACAAATATAATTAATTCATAATCTACTATCTGTATATATTTTAAAAATATCACTGATGTTCAAAGTAAAAGAATTATGAGCAAAATGACAAATCTCTTTTCTGTTATACTGTGATGAAAACATCAAATTTCTGCTTAGCTTAAAATAAATTTTAATATATTAATCAAAAGTAGATAGGATAATTTTCCTCTTTGTTTTAGAATGAAGTTCATATTTCTCTTTTCCTTTTTGGAAGCTTTGGAGTGAAATTTCATAAGACTTAACTGTGAATAGGACAAGATAAGATAATGTATAAATCTTTAATCTTCACAACTCAAAAGAATGGAGTTGACCAAATATTATAAGACTATGAACACATAAAATGATCTTCTGGACAAATATAATCAAATAGAGTTGTAGAATTTGAAGCAACAACAAAGATCATCTCTTTGCTCTTACATAGAATAACTGAATCTGAAGCTTTTTGATTTAAATGCAGAAAAATGCATCCTACTCAGATAATTTTCTTAAATTTCCAGTTGGAGATGAAACACCTTAGCAGTTTTTATGCAGTTGAAAGGAAAAAAAAGTGCTCATCCATAGAAATTTTAGTGGACTAATAGAGTAGTTCCAGGAATAAGCTATATTTGCTGCCTATTCAAGATGTCTTTGAAACAAGATGATGAACCAGGTAAAAATTTTCATCTCTTCAAATGACTCTAATTATTTTAGATTGAATTGAATAAGAGTCTTGCTTCATGTGATAGAACATAAAAGAAAACCAGAATCTGATTCTTGACAAAATCTTAGACATCAGTTAATATAGCTTGCATTACTACTTTAAAATTAGCAAAAATATTCTTTGAATTTTTATGTCATTTCATTTCAAGGCATCTCTATTCTTGATAATCTCGGTAGGGTAGAATGTATATCGTTTCACCCATTGTATAGATAGAGAAAATGAGATACAGAGAGGTTAGGTGATTTGCGAGAACTGATTCTAGATTATAATATTCTCAATTCTCTTCTTCCCAGTATGAAATATTTTTCTAATAAGGAATATTTTTCAAAATGGGGACATGGGGGCCATAGATTAATCTAATGTACATACATACATATATACATATGTATAATATGGATATGTATACACACGCACACATTCTGGATCTTTTAAATGACTACTATATAACTGAACACTCTCATGAGGTTTCATTGGTAGTTTGGTTTTATTTATGCTCAGAAAAGGCCGAAGGATTTTAAGGCTTGCTGTAAAAACAAAGGCTTGTGATAGTTAAATCAGAGGCAAGCGTAGAGAGAACTGAGTCAGCACAAGGTCAGAACTGTCAGTTATGCCAAATTCGAAAGGCATATAGGAATTCTCATATTATAGGAATTTGTACCATGTGCATATTAGGAGCTGATGTACTCGAGTAGCTTATAGTTAATAGCAAGTAATGAACAAGTATTCTTATTGTGATTTCAGTAACAATTTGATTAGAAAAAATTTAATACAGATTTTAATAACACAACAAACCTATTTGAAAATGAACTAAATGGATATATGTTACTATTAAGAGAAAATGAATTAAAATTGACATTTGAAGAGTGAAAGTTGGCTGGGTAATGTGTATGAAGCGAGATTATTCTGAGATAGCCAATAAAAGCCTTGATATTTTTAAAGACAATTTTGCATATTCTACTTTTGTGAACAAGTGTCCTCTGTATTGGCTTCATAAAGTTAAAATGCAAATACATATTGAATCTAGAAATGGCCAAGAGGGATAGTCTGTTACTAACTTCAATATTGTTGGTTTGTTTTCAGCAAACTGCATTTATTACATTAAATTAATATTTGAAAATTGATACACTGAACAAGTGAAACTCTTGAGAAGCAAATAAATTATATTTTTGTCTTCCATTGTTTCTTAAAATATATTTGGTGGGGATGGACATTCCCTTCTATGAGATGATGCATGAGACCAGGGCAAGCCTCATAGCATATCATATTCCACCCACTTACTCAAAGATAATAAAAGTTCTCTAGCCACTTTAAGTTGCAAAAACAGTCTTAATTTTGTATTTGAAATGGCCTAGGGATGTATATATCTTTTCAAATTAGTGTTTTGGATAAATATCCAGAAGTGGAATTGCTAGGTCATCAGGTAGTTCTACTTTTAATTTTTTAAGGAACTTTTATACTGTTTTCCATAGTGGCTGCACCAATTTACAATCTCACCGACACTGCACAAGGGTTCTCTTTTCTTCACACCTTTGCCAACACTTCTTGTTTGTTGATTTATTGATAAGAGCCATTATGACAGATGGGAGGCGATATCTCATTGTGGTTTTAATTTGCATTCTCCTATGATTAGTGATGTTGAACACCTTTTCACCTATCTATTGGCCATCTGTATGTCCTCTTTGGAGAAATATCTATTTGGGTCCTCCGCCTATTTTTAAATTGGGTTGTTTGTTTTTTTAAGTTGAGTTGTATGTGTCCTTTATAAATTTTGGATTTTAACCCCTTATCAATGTATTATTGGCAAATATCTTATCCCATTCATTAGGTTGTTTTTTGTTTTATTGATGGTTTCTTTTGCTATGCAAAAATTTTTTAGTTTGATGTAGTCCCATTTGTTTTTGTTTATTTGTTTGTTTCTCTTGCCTGAGGAGATATATCAGAAAAAATATTATTAAGAGCTGTGTCAGAGTTTGCTGCCTATGTTTTCTTCTAGGAGTTTCGTGGTTTTAGGTCTTACATTTAAGTCTTTAGTCCATTTTAAGTTTATTCTTGTATATGGTGTAAGAAAGGAGTGTAGTTTTGTTATCTATCCAGTTTTCCCAATATTATTAATAGATCGTCTTTATCTCATTGTATATTCTTGCCTCCTTTGTCATAGATTAATTGACCAAATTGTGTAGATTTATTTCTGGGCTCTCTATTCTGTTCCACTGATTTATGTGTCTGTATTTATGTCAGTACTATGCTGGTTTGATTAATGTAGCCTTGTAGGATAGTTTGTTCTTTTTCAAGATTGCTGTCGCTATTTGTGGTCTTTTGTGGTTCCATATAAATTTTAGGATTATTAGTTCTAGTTCTGTGAAAAATGCCGTAGGTATTTTGATAGGGATACCACTGAATTATAGATTGCACTGAATTTATAGTATGGACATTTTAATGATGTTAATTCTTCCTATCTACGAGCACAGTACATGCTTCCATTTATTTGTATCTTCTCCTTTTTCTTTCTTCAATATCTTATAATTTTCCGTGTACAGGTCTTTTACTTCCTTGGTTACATTTATTCTTAGAAATTTTTTGATGTAATTTTTTTTGCAAATGGCATTGTTTTCTTAATTTCTCTTTTTGATAGTTCATCGTTGGTGTATAAAAATGCAACTAATTTTTAAATGTTAATTTTGTATCCTGCTACTTTACTGAATTCATTTATCAGTTCTAATAGTTTTGGTGGAATCTTTAGGGTTCTCTACAATTTCATGTCATGTGCAAATAATGATAGTTTTACTTCTTCCTTTTCAATATGGATGCCTTTCATTTTTTTCTTGTCTGATTGTTATACCTAGGACTTCCAATACTGTGTTGAATAAATGTGGTGAGAGTGGACATCCTCATCTTGTTCTTGATTTTAAGGAAAATATTTTTAGCTTTGTATCACTGTGTATGATGTTAGGTGTGTTCTTATGGACTTCATTATCCAATACTTAAGTAATAAGTAAGGCCTCAAGTCAACATATACCACACATATTTTCTAGTTGAAATGAACTACAGATTGCAGATGTGAAAGCCTGCAAGGGGCAGGAGGAGAGAGTAGGTTCTTTACTCCTTCTCTTCCCCTTTCCCTCCAGCTTTCTAGTGGCTTTAGGATTGATATGAGAAAGGAAGACGAAAAAAGGTTCAGGAAAGTTCTTACTTGTCTGGTGGCCTTCTGTCAGAAACTGGCTTTGGGGATCTTGGAGGCTGGCAGAAGTTTAACATGATCTTCTTGGTTCTCCCAGGACTCTTTAGGCCTCCTGTCAGGTCTCTCTTTACTTGGGGTGATGCCTCTCATTTGCCTTTGGTGGACAAAGTTCTGCTCTATACAGACTCTTATTGCTGGAGTGGCCTTGCCCTCTCAGTTGGTCCCCCTGACCATGATTTAAGAGACCTTCAGTTCTGCTCCTTCTCCTGTGTGTTCCACATCTATCCTGTGAGGGGAAAAAAACCCTCATATTCTCTTTTTTCCTACAGTAAGTGCGGCAATGGTTACTTTCCAAACTCAGCCCTTCACTCTGCCTAACAAAAGTGATTTTAGCTCTCTCCAGGTTATATCGAGGGCCAGTTTGTGATGTTCTTCAGCTGCAGGGAATGCTTATCAAGTGAAAGAGAGAGCAGCACCACTTTGGTGATGATCGGAGAGAGGTATTGGAACTCAGACATGGAAGCAGCTTTCGTGAAAGCAATGCCTCTCAATCTTTTTATGTAATGGCACACATAGAAATGAATAATGCTTATGTGGACTGCTGGGGTAAACTGGAAGGGACTTAAGGACATTATTTTAAGACAGATGGAATTAGGAAAACAGTAACTGCCTAATTTGTATAAAACTTCTAAATGATGTTTTTAAATATTGTGAAAACTTGAGCTCATTTCCATGAAGTAAATTTTGAATATCAACTTCTAGTTTTGAAATGGCTACATGATATTTCTGATTAAGTATTTCAATGAAGGTCTCTTAATGTCTTTTGAGGGGGAAAAAAAACCAAATAGGTTATCATAAATGGCAGAAGAGAATATTGCTTTTTCTCTCAATGAAAACTACTTTTTCATCATTAGCTGGATTTGGAGTGATTCAATTTCTTTATTGAATATTAAGGGTACAATCATTCTTTGTACTTCTTTTTCTTTCGCTGTTGAAATTTCCATTGGAATGCAATCCAACTAAACACTTTTATATCAATTATTTCAGATTTATGATGATGTCATTCTATTATACTTTATAATACTTCTTTAGGATTCAGTTATCTTAGTAACTCAATATCAGTAGAGAAACTTTTAATCTCATTATCCAAAAATTCTTCAAAATTTTAGACTCATGGCAATTTTTTGCTTATGTTCATTCAGGTGCTCAAAAATATCAGTTAAATGTATTATTTTTTCAAACCTATGAGTACTCTTTCATATGTCTATAAGGTGAGAGTCATTCTTAAGTTAAATATATATTTTATTTTAGCTCATAAACTTTTGAAAAACTCCTCTTCTGGACAGCCAAAGTGCTTTAGCTTGAGACAGCAGAGAGGTATCTGATTCCATTCGTCACTTAAAGTTGAAATCAGATGGGGCTGTAAACTTTTGGATTTATTAGATTCCCCCTTTTTTGGTAACATTCCATGTGGAATTTGATCTCCAGGCAAACTTTTACATCTGAGAAGTTCTCTGTGAGTCACAAATACATTATTTAAGCCTCAGGGTTTTTAGCTCCTGATGTAAAATTTTCTTGTCATTGCAACTACATCATCAGTGCACAAATTCACCCAGTGTTTACACAACTTTATTTGCTCAAGTGTTCATTCACGACTTTGATACTTTATCTCCAGTAGTTTTTGATCCATCTTTGCAGAACAAAAATATTCTTTCAAACACATCTCTTCAGGGATTCTAACTCATGTTTTTAACTATTTATAATTACTAGTGTCTGTAAACTAATCAATCAGCAATAGCATTTTTTGTTATTTAACAATCTGAATCAGTGTGGCTTTTGTTTACTTGATATGCCATTTAAAAAAAATTAATGGTATTATTTGGAAGTGGCTTCTTTTCATTTCCTTAGTTTAATTGCCCCCAATTGTAGAATTAATACATTCCAAAACCTATTAAAATGAAAAATTCTACAAATTAGGTGAGATTTTAGCAATTTAATAGCATCATCTTATGATTAGCTTACTAAATTTGAACTGACAATGTTGTAATATAACTGAAGGAGATGCCATATGGGGGTGAATGCTGTACATAAAGTTGTATGCACTAAAACAATTATTACTAAATTTAGAAAGTATATACAGAAAATATATAAATGTGTTTAAATGTGATTTCAACTGTTGTAAAGGGTTATTTTAGAATCTGAGGTTTATTTGTAATCAATATTGACACATTATTCAGGAATCCTGCTCTACCACACTCAAGTCTCTTCACGAACTCTCTCAACTGACTCTCTTATATTCTTGAATAGAATGAGGAGGCTTATAATGGATAATACCAGTTTTAAAGATTCCATTTGAAAAATTTGGTATCTGATATCATTCTATTTTGATACCTCATTAAAAACTTTAATTGTAACATCCCATCATATATTGTTAATATGAATTATATTGCTTGTATAGTTTTCTATTTAATTAAAATGTGTTTTAATTTATAGTTCTATAAGATCTTTAAGCCTAAAACTTTTATGACAAGTTTATAATATTACAATATAATAATAAAACAATTTTGTCTATACTAGGGGCCTAGGAAGCTTTTCATTAAAAGGGGTTCGTACTTTAATCAAGTGAGAAAAAAACCCGTCCTAGATCAATTAGACTTGTCTCTATATAAAATAATAAATATCTGGATAAAAATATATTAAACATAACAATTATACTTCAGAATAAATGACCCGTTTTACTCTTTATTTGGGTATTTTGTTTCATGTTAAAATAAATTGAATCTGAAAAATTCTATCCAAATAGAAAGATCATGATTTTTAAAATTTCTTAAGAGAATTTCAAAATGAGTTTCAAAGTAAGTCATTAATTTTTTAAAAGTGTCATGAATTTGCCAAATTTACCTTATCTTACTATCTACCAGTGTCTCTGTAGAGTATGCATGTTATTTCTATAATTGATTTATAGAGATTTATGGTCTTTAGTATACCTGTGTGCTAAAATAACACATACCTTTTGTAATGTAATAAAACTAGATAGATACATATCAGTTTTGTTCAAATTTTATAAATTAAATAAAAAGTCTAAATAAGGGATATTTTTTACCACATAAATTCATTTAAAAATCAATATGCATATTGTTGCCAAAAGAAAATATGTTTTTAACAGCAAAGTACATACTCTCACAAATGTGGTTATAGTTGTTTAAAAACATGTAATACCTGCAACCATAAAACTTCTAGAAGAAAACATAGGCAGTAAACGCTCTGATATTGCTAACAGTAATTTCTTTTTGGATATATCTCCTCAGACAAGGGAAATAAAAGAAAAAAATTAAACAAATGGGACTACATCAAACTAAAAAGTTTTTCTACAGCAAAGGAAACCATCAATAAAACAAAAAGACAACTGACTAAATGGGAGAAGATATTTGCTTATGATGCATCTGATGAGAGGTTAATATCTAAATACATAAAGAACTTGTACAACTCAACAACAAAAAACCAAACAATTCAATTAAAAAATGGGCAGAACACCTGAACAGATATTTCTCCAAAGAGGAAAAACAGATGAACAAGAAACATATGAAAAGATGCTCAAAGTTACTAATCATCAGAGAAATGCAAATTAAAACCACCATGAGATATCACCTCACACTTGTCAAAATGGCTATCATCAATAAATCAAAGAACAACAAGTGTTGGCAAGGATGTAGAGAAAAGGGAACTCTCATACACTGTTGGTGGGATTGCAAATTGGTACAGCCACTATGGAAAACAGTCTGGAGGTTTCTCAAAAATTGAAAATGAATATACTTTTTGATACAGCAATTGCACTTCTGGGTATTTATCCAAAGAAAATCAAAACAATAATTTGTAAAGACCTATGCACCCCTATGTTCATGGCAGCACAATTTATAATAACCAAGATATGGAAGCAACTTAAATGTCCATCAACAGACAATTGGATAAAGAAATTATGGTTCATATATACAATGGAATGTTACTCCGCCATTAAAAAAATGAAATCCTACTATTTGCAATGACATGGATGGACCTAGAGGTTATGTTGAGTAGAAGAAGTCAGACAGAGAAAGATAAATAACATAAGATTTCACTTATATACGGAATCTAAGGAACAAAAAGAACAAACTAATCAAAAACAGACTCACAAATATAGAGGACAATCTGGTCATGGACAGAGGGCAGGGGGGTTAGGGAACTGGGAGAATGGAGTGAAGGATTAAAGAAGTACAAATTAGTAGTTGATAGATGGTCACGGAGATGGGGAGCACAGTATAAGGAATGCAGTTAGCATTAATATAATGGCTAGGTGGAGAGCCAGAGAAGAGAAAGAGAAATTAGGGGGATTGTTTTATAAACTATATAAATGTCTAACCAATGTACTGTATACTTGAAATTAATAATAAAATAAAATTAAAAATATAAAAACATGTAATACATTTAAAACAACATATTATGTATGCATAAACATGTATATATATTTAATGATGACATGGAAAATTATTATAATTTTGAAAAGTGACCTATAAACTAATACATATTATAATATGAAATATATTGTGCAGTTCAGTATTCTTACAGTAACCTCTGAACCTCTCCAATAGCACAGTGACTCTTTCAAGAGAATACATTACATTATAATAACCAGGCTTTTTAAAGTATGGCAGTTTTAGGATCATATTTTGTGGCACAATTTAACAGATATCCAATCAGCTATATTTATTACCATAAACAAGAAGAGGAATCTCTACCACAACTCTTTCTAAAGCACAGAACAAAAAAGAATAGAAAAATTTTGGTCTTACTATTAGGAGGAGACCAAAAATAAAGGTCATTCTGTTTAAAGTAATTATATACATATTTAAAAAACACAGTGGATACCATAAATGGTATTAAGTTTTCTGAAGGCTTAAACTTTTAAATTATATATGTGTCAAAATTCTAAGCTATATTGTATTACAGGAGAATATAAATATAAAGTGATCAGCTACAGGCTCAGTGGGATTGTGTCACCATGATGAGCAAGTGCCAGATCAAAGTAAACCCGGATAAGGTGAAGGGCTAGGGGGTCTATGTGTTGTCTTCTCAGTGTACGCAAGGAAATAAAGCGGCAGCTGTAGACATACCATCTACTTATGATGCGCTGAGTGGTCTTTTTGCACTCCTGGTCCTCAGCAGGTGGATGGGCTTCACATACCTGCACACCTTGCTTATTTTTATCTCGAATTTTTGAATTTCTGGTTTGTTATATTCTTTTGTATCTACCAGGTCATGATTGATCATATTTAATTTATGTTGGAGTATTATTGTAGTATAGTATTTTTATATTTCTTGGCCTTTTAATTTTATTTTTTTATGGCCCAGTATATGATAATTTTTACAAATATTCCCTATGTCTTGCAAAGATGTATACTCTACAGTCACTGGATATAGTGTTCCATTTATGTCAAAATTGCTGAATCATATTGTTTGTTCAACATCCTTACTGATTTTTTTAGACTGCTTGTCCAATTATGACTGTGGTTTTTCCTGGAAATTTTTAAAAACTTTTCTTCTTAGCAGTAGTTTTAATTCTCATTTTCAGGCTTATTTTTTGACACCAGGATACTTTTGCTCATTATGTGTTAGATTTACCTGTGCTGTCTTGAGCAGGCAATCTTATACAGGTGAGGGAGTGGGTAACAGGGGCTTCCTTGGTTTCCTAGTTCAAAAGGACTTTTTTCTATTGCATCAAGAAAGGGCCATTTCTTTAATAAAAGATGATTATTTTGGGGGGAAGGTGATGAGGGGTTATTTCTCTCCTGTTTTTTGATACCCTTTTATTTCATTAGAACCCTTATCTCAGTTGCTTTCTTCCTCTCTTCCCAGAGCCTCCAAGGACCACCTCTTGAAGATTCCTTCCTTTTCCCTAGAAGCACCGCCTTCCCAAGAGTGCCCCCTCTGCTCCTGTACACTTTTAACCCCTTTCTTTTAACAGACCAGCAGCCAGGGCTCTGATCCACTAGGTCTCAGCCGACTCTGGGTATTCTCCTTGAGGGAAGGACTCTGCCCATGTGTGTCCTTGGTGTTGCCCGTTCTCTAGCCAGACTACAATCCCAACTCCGCTGGACTGACTTCTCAGTCCTACAGGCCCTGCAATTTTAGTCCAGCTATGGGCTCCAGAACAAAGCCTGCTGGTCTCTGATATTAATTCCTTGCTTATAGGTAAACTGAAGAAATTCGTAGTACTTTTGTCCTCTAATTATGCAGTAGGCATAAGGGCTATGGATGATTTTATTTGCTTTCCTTGTTGATCTGTGTGGTTTTTAGAAAGTTGTATGTGTAAAAGTGATTAAAATTTATGTGACTGCTATTATCCTATGGAAACTCAAAAGCCTCAATTATCTTTGAGAAGAAAAATAATCGTAATCTAGAAATATCAATTGTTCGAAATGTGTGTTATCACAAATCATTTTCACACCCATTTATATCAATATTTTTCTTTGAAAATCTTCAGAGAAAAAGTCATTTTAACAAGTATATCAAAACAGTTTTATAGTTGTTTAAAAATGTTATTTCCTTTACCTTCTGTTATACATTGAAGCTGTCAGATATACTCTAGTAATCACCCAACAGTTCAAATCAATAGAAAATTACTGATTCATATTATGTTTAAGGTGCTGCAAAGGATTAGAAAGACAAATGCAAGATATGCCCCCCTTTGATGAGTTCATAGTTTAAAAGGAGATAATCAAGGACCTAAATAGTTGAAAACACATGAATATGATTCTTACATAATAAAGGGAGAAATAACATATTAAAGAAGTATGAAAGAGATATAGATCATCTATCAATAGGGAGATTAAGGATTTAAAGAAGGGTAAACCTGTCCCTCAGGCAGAAGCTACAGGACAGGCAAATGAACTTCTTTCATGAAAAGACTAGGGTGCGTTTCAGTCTGACGTCTGCTCTATGCTGTAGGGGTGGTAGCTGGCCAAGAACTGTGTCCCTGATTGTTACAGTTCCATGAGACCCAGGAATACGAGCACCTCTGGCCTCCAGTCAGGTGATCAAGGGGTGTCCCTTGGGTGGTACTCGTGGGCACATCTCAGGATTTTCTTAGATCCCCTTTAATGTCACCTCCTTGTTCTAATCTCATTAATGTGACTCTCTATCCAATTCAGGTAATTATTTCACCTTATTCACAAGAACTTTCTTTTTCCCACCAAACACACCCTCACAGTAATTCTCTGCTGATAATTCTTTTTCCTTTTCACTCCATCTCCAATTCAGATAGCACAAGGCTAGTCTGGGTTTAATGCCTCAAGAAAAAGATGGGTTAGGAAAAAACAGACAAGGAATTTTCTGAGTTCCAAAAGTCTTGACCTTGGAGGAAACAGAAGGCTCCAAGTATAAGCAAGAGACTTCGAAGAACTTGAGACAGATCAGGTAAGGCTTCCCATCCTATAGACTAATTTCCTGGTTTGGAGGAGAATCAAAGGAGAAAGGTAGATGCTACTTAGTGTTAAGAAATTGGGTCCTGAACTACCCCCACCTCTCAAGCTTACACTGGGAATTCCCAGGCCCAGGGGGCAGCTGGCACTCCCAGATTTGTTTGTGGATTCTAGGATCAGTGTTAAGGGTGTGGTTCTGGGCAAAGATATGCTAACGGCCAATTTCTGCTTCTGTAATCTGCTTGCTTGTTTGATGTTAACTAGGGTGTGGCTAGGCTTCATACGCTACCTCTTTTGGGAGCTCGAGGCTGATCTCCTTGAACCCTGCCTGGTAGAGAGTCAGTCGCTGGCTGGCTAATAAAGGCTCATAATTCATCTCAATTGGCTCGTGGGTCTTAGAATTGATCGTGCCACAACAATCAGTAGGGACCCTAGCCCCCTTTCTGAGAAGAGCCCCAGGAAAGATGCAAAGACACTTGAGAAGAAATGGCTAGAAGTATGTCTAGGCAGAAAAGGCCCAATCATGCACAGGAGTTGCCAAATGTTTCTTGTGCTAATAAGTATGCTAATTCCTCCTTTTCTTAACAAGCAATTGCAGAGTTGCTTATTTTTGTGCGCAAGACAATCGCATATTTTGTGTGCAATTCTCTCCCTTGAAAGAAGAAATAGTTTCAAGAATTTCTAATTCAACTGTGAGGATAATACATACACCTTTGGAGTAATGAGAAACAATACAAAGGAAGCACCTCATGTGAGTTCAAAATAAAATCTCATAAGCTATATATAAAAAAGCATTTAATTCTCTGGGTTGTTATTTATAAAGTTGAATTCTAATTCTTTTTTGAGAACAGAAACAAATGTGTTTAATTCTTGGAGGGAGAAGAGATGAACTCATGTTTTACTTTAAGTATGACAATTTGCACTTAATCAAAATTCAAAAGAAAAAAAGAAAATATTAATAATCTCTATAGCAAACTTTTCTTATTTTTCTCTTCCTATGGGTGAATGGATGACTGAGGATTTACAAAAGGTAACTACAAAGTGGTTTCTTATTTTTATTTTCTTTTCTTGCTTGAAAACAGGTTTATGACAATTGTGCAATGTGGTTGTGGGACATACACTGCCATTGCATAAGTTTTCAAATTTAGAACCATTTTTGTCTGTTTTCACACCTTAAGCAAGGCAATCAGTCAAATGAGAACTTTTATAACCCAGTTAAAACCCTTCCTACCTTGTCTAAATCCAAAATGACTCAAACATATTCCATTTTCAGTTATATCTACCCAGTGAAGGACTAATTTTGTAGCTGACCAAGAACATGGACAATTTTATGAAGGTGGTTCATAATTAACTGTATATAGGCCCCTTAAGGAAGTGTTCTTTTGTGTTCAAATGACTAGAATCCATAGTCTATATCTTCAAGGATCTTATCATCTATTGAGACTGAATCTATATACCCAAAGCACTTTGTGAGGAATTACATATTAATTTTTTAATAATTAATTTGCAGAGTAAATGAGAACTGAAGGAAGAGAGAATAAGAACATTTTGAATGAGGTGATTTTAGGACTCTCTGCAAGCACTTTGGCAAAATTTTAAAACATTTCTGCCACTCGTATGCTCCAGAAGATATTTGAGTTGTGTCAAGGAAAATATATGGTCTCTTTTGAAATGCTTCCTTCTCTGTCAGAACAATGTTTTCTTAAGATCGGGCAATTAAGATTGTATGACTGAATCGGATCCAAACTGAAATGACTCACTGCTGTAATTTTTGTAAGGTTGTGACTTCAGTGGTTGAGTATATATCTTTCAGGACAGTTAATACTTTCTGAGTACTCTTCAAGTTGACATTTTTCCTTAGAATTATCTCTGTATGGAGACAGTCTGGGTCTGTGCATGTTCTGCGATTTAAGTTCTTATTGCATTGGCTTGTTTTCCAAGCTAGATGAAAGTAGGTGAAGATGATATGATTGTGATTATCTTTTTCTGAGGACTATATGTCCTGTTTAATGGCTAATAAACCACTTAGTAAGCCCATTTTCTTGGAATATAATAAAACGATTAAGAGTTTGTGTCTCAGTTCTAACCCTAAAGAAGTTTCTTCACCACTGTGAACTTTGATTTCTTCATGACAACTGGGAAACTAAGAATGCCTACTTCTATATAAGTATTGTACAAATGAAATGAAATTATTCATGTTAAGCACTTAGCAAAGTTCCTGGCATATAATTAGCACCCAGAAATATTTTTATTATCACTGTCAATGGAGGAATATGAATACTGATCACCCTGGGCATTCTGATCTTGTCTTCATGCTATTCCTCTTGCATGAAACATCCTAACTTTTGCTCTTAGTTCACTTAATATTCTAGGCATTGAAAGATTCATTCAAGTTTCATTGTGAATTTCTTTTCAGCTGCTGTAGCCTGATTTCTTCTTTGTCTCACCTGTAATAGCATTTTCAATGTCAAGTGTGGTAGTTAAATTCAAGGTGTCTGGGGCCACAACTTGGATTTGAATCTTGGCTCTTTACTTACTGGCTGGATGACCTTGCATAATTTAATTAACCTTTCTGTCTCCCCTCTGTAAAATGGTCATAATAATAGTACCTACCTCATAGGGGTGTTGTGGAGATAAGTTGAAATACATAAAGAGATGAGAACAATGCCTCGAATAGTAATTATTAAATATATATTAACTATAATCATTACCTTACATTTTTGTACCAATTTGTTCTTTAATTGGTTCATATTCTAACCCCATATTATCAATTATATATCAATTCTTGAGATCAAGAACCATTACTCAGGTAACATTTATATAGTACCCATCACAGGAATGAGTACCCAGCAAATGTTCAATGTTTGTTGATTGAGTAAAGTCAAACAAAGTTATAAGTAAATTATTCAGAATGAAGGAAGATAAAGAGAAACACTCACATACTAAGCTTCATACCTGCATCACATATATTATATCAATTCATCTTCAAATCATCCTTGTGCGAGGAAGCTTTATCTTCCACACAAACAGCATTTGTACAAAAATGAAATAATGTTGCATGTAAAGTGCTCATCATAATGGCTGGCACATGAGTGGCTCAATGCATGTAGCAATTATTAACTATCAATAGGAAGGAAGAGATCAAACTTTTCACCTCATTTTACGAATAAATAACTGAGGTTCATAGAGTTAAAACAATGCCTTGAAGTCAAACAGCTAATAAGTAATGTGACCAAGGCTGGAAACTATGACTTTGCATTTCATTGCCTCCATTATATCAAAAACTGCTAAAAAAGTTTCTTTGAAAAAAGGCTTTGAGTTTATAGTGATAGGATGGGGCTCCTTAAATATCTCTTCCAGATAAATTGGTTTAGTTTTCTACTATTGTAAGATGGTCTACAGACAAGGAGCAGATATTGCATGAATGATAGGGCAGAGTCAGAGAAAACAGCAATGAATTAGAAGCCAGAATCTAGTTTTAACCATGGCTTTGTCTTGACATAGCTGTTTGTGACTGAACCTCCTTGGGCCTCAGTTTCTATCTTTAAAAGAGATGTGCGAATTAGAAGAGAAAGGATTTCTAAGTTCCTTTTAACATTTGACATTCAGAATGATGAAGCTAGAATAGAGAATCTTAAGACATGGCACTCGATTATCAAAATTTTTTTTTTTGTTCTGTGGAATCAAGGTAGAACTTCTTCCTATTTTCATGAAGATGCTGGAAAAAATGCTTCGAACTACATGTTTGAATAAAATATTTTTTTGTCAGTATGTATTGCTGATTCTGCCGTGCTAAGCTCAGTTGCATGGATACAGAAACACTGAAATCATTCCTCATTAACTGTGAAGAGAACATTTAGAGACAGTTAGTCTATTTTCTTTGCTTCCAAAAATTCAAAATAAACATTATTTTCCAAACCTGTTTCTATGGTTTTCTCATTTAACCATATTAATACTTTAGTAATGTCATATAGTCCCAAGAAATACATGTTATTGTAGGACAAGCAAAGTGGGGTCTATGTAATACCATATGTCTGAAAGACATGTTTTCATATATCTGTCTAATATTGGGTATATATTTCTAGATAGTTGGGTGATGAAATAGAGTTATTCCCAAATGATAACTAATGATCTTGTTTCAGAGTCACACAAAAAAGGGCTATAATAAAGAAAAACATCTTGCTTTTGACTCGAAGGCAGATTGGACCTGTGATTTGCATGATTATGGAGTCCTTAGAATACCATTTACTAATTGTACTTGTAGGAGTAGTATTGTTAAATAGTAGTATTTAACAATACTATTGTTAATGTATTGTTAAAATCTAAACAAAATTGAGAATAAAATTTCCCTGAATTATATGTGAAATGTAGAAAATTCCTTGTTGAGAAAAATATCTGTATGTGTTCCCCTGTGCACTCATGTGAGGACTGGCAAATAAACCCTGGTAAATCATTTGGAAACAGAAATGATTGAGACAGAAGTGGGAAAATACATGAGTAGAATAACCCTATTATATTGCAACTTAATTGGTCTAATCCAAAGGAACGAGCCAGTAGTTTGGTAATATGACTCCAGAAAACAGCATCATTAAATGTTATTCAAAGTTGTTCCAACAGATCTTTTAAAGCCAATAACTCCTAGGAAACTAGTATCAAATAAATGAGAATAAATAATGATATAAAAGGAAAGTCAGATCAAACAGAAACATCAAAACTAATGAGGTTAGCAATAGTTAGACTCACTTGGACACACTTTTGCTCCATGGATTTCAAGATTAAAGAAAGTTCGACTTATAAAGCCCTAGCATGATAGCAAAATCAATGACCGCTAAACATGGATAGAGGGGGTTTATTTTGCAACCACCTGTAGGGACCACAACAGGGTTTACAGTTCAGCTGGGTTCACTTCACAGATACATTTTATCCCTTCAAGGGAGATTAGCAGAAGGGATAAGAGGAAAAGGCCCAAACTTTTCATCTTCAGATCCTCTCCCCATCCCCGTATATGTACAAAAGCGGTCTTTTTCTTAATAATCCTATATTCCATGCTTGTACTAAGAAAATGCCTTCAATAAGCGAATTTTTAGTCCTTGGGGAGAAAGGAGAGAAGTGAGGGGAGAGGGGAAATAGAGAGAAAAGGACGATTTTCTTATGGGGAAAAGTACAATAGCAACGCCATTCTGATGATTTACTATAGGATAAACTCTTCTTGAAGTGAAACATTTTTGCTGAAGGAATAATATGTTATTACTTTTTTTTGGACGTAAGGTTTAGATTTTATTAATCAAATTTTACCTTACTTAGTGCTTACTCTGTGCCATGAAATATGGCAGTTATTTTTGGGAACAGGATGTATGCGCAATTCCCGTACCCAGTAATGCTGTAGTTGAGCACATTAAACAGCTGGAAAACAAAGCAGGATGCTAATTCATGAGGCACAGAAGGAAACATTTCCACAAAATTAGAGCATTCCATTTGGGACGAGATGACAGGGAAGTTTTCAGGGAAGAACAGTGACTCGTGTTGAATTTAAGTGTCATTTCAAGATTATGCTAAGAAATATATGGTAATAAGAAAATTAATAACACTTTTCATGTTTACTATTTCCCGATTCCAAGTCTTTGCTCATGATATTTTTTCCTAGCTGGAATATAGCTTCTACCAAAGCAATCAATCACAACTTCCAAAAATCTGGCTCTCAACACATCTCTGCAGGAAACCTATCCTGCTAATTCCTTTGCATTTTATTGTTTTCAATGATTCCAACTGACTATGCTATTTTCCATTTTAATTTTTCTTATGTCATTGTCTTCTGTCTGCTGATTTTGCTGAACTTAAACGACTGAGCAAAAAAGATAGTGTCTTGTTCATTTGATATTATTTGTTATTATTTTCCTTTTGTTACTTTGGCACCCAGTACAGGTTTTTGCACCTAGAAGTTTGCTTGTTCATGTGAGTTTATTTTTCTGAACTTTAAGAATAGGTGGAGTTCAGAAAAAAAATTTTATTTCCCCAGTTTTTCCTTCTTCCGCCTTTCTTTTTCTTTCTTTTTTTATTTTTTCAATAAGGACTTTTTTTCTGGATTTTTCCTGATCTGTTCCCCTCTGTCACTTTGATCTAGACTTTCACTTTTCTTTGTCCCTACTTTCCTTAACTTGCTCAATATTTTTAAATTTACTTTATGAAGTATAATTTACATATAATGTATTTCAAAATTTGATGAGTTTTGACGCATCCTTACAGTATTGTAACTATCATTACAATCATAATCTAGAACATTCTATCACCCAGGAAATTCCCTCATGTCCCTTTGAAGGCAAACCCGTCCAGCTCCCTCTAGCAACCTGTGATCTGATTCTGTCACCACAGTTTTGTCTTTTTTAAAATTTTATACAAATGGAATTGAACAGCATGTAGTCAGTCTGATACTAAAGCTCATGTTCCATATCTGCATCTATTACCTTTTGATAAAAGATAGACAATGGTGAAATAGTTGAAGTAAGTTGAAATTGAACACATTGCTCAGGATTGCACCTTGGCTGTCAAGGGAATCCAACCTGACCCATTCAGACCTAACAGCCTTATTTATAACCAATCAATAAATTAAAAAAAAAATTGGGACCTACTATCAATAATTATAAACAACTGAGAGAGAGCTTAGGGATCCACAAATGAGTAATAAATGTTTCCTGCCTTCTAGAGATAGCTGCCAGTAGGAGAGATAAGACAAGAGCAGAAAAAAACTCATACCATAAAGTAGAGGAGTTCAATGGAAGAGGAGAGCATAAACTAGAGAATTGGAAAAATCTTTTCAAAAAGAGGTGTCTTTGACTTTGACCTTAAAAAATGAGTCAGGTTTCAAAAGAAGGTGATGATAAGGTGATATTTCAGGGAGAGACAATAACATGGGTGCAGAACACAGAACGATAGTCTCCCAAAGATGCCCAGGTCCTAGTCCCTGAAACCTGTGAATAGGTTACCTTCCATGGCAAACTGGACTTTACAGGTGTGATTAAGGATCTTAGAATAGGGAGATTACCCTGGTTGGTCCTAATGTAATTACAAGGGTTCTTAAAAAAGGGTTGCAGAAGGGTCAGAGTTATAGAAGGACATGGGATGACAGAAGCATTGGTGAGAGAGAGAGAGACAGAGAGAGAGAGAGACAGAGAGAGACAGAGAGAGACAGAGAGAGAGAGAGAGAGAGAGAGAGAGAGAGAGAGAGAGAGATTGATTGATTCTTAAAGCTGCTATGTTACTAGCCTTGAAGATGGAGGAAGGGGCTTTGACCATGGAATGCTGGGCCTCCAGAAGCTGAAAAAGGCAAGAAAACAGATTTTCTCCAAGGAAGGCAATTCTGCTAACACCTTGATTTAGCCTGTAAGACTCATTTCTGATTTCTCACCTCCAGAACTATAAGATAATAAATTTGTGTTTTTAGGCTTCTAAGAGAAAATTTGTTCCAACAGCAGTTGGAAACTAATACAATGAGAAAATACAACTTTTAAAGGAAATAGTGAGTTTGAATGTAGTCTAAAGTATTTGTAGGGCAACATGGGAAATAGGGCTGAAACTGCAGGTTGGGATAGAGAGTATGGCATCTGGCATATAGTCAACACTCATAAATATTTTCTAAGTGCATTTGTTTCATATTATCATGGCTTGAATTGTGTCTCCCTCAAATTTATATGTTGAAGTCCTAATGCCCTAGTACCTCAGAATATGACTTTACTTGAAAATAGGGTCTTTGCAGATGTAATTAGTTAAGATGAAGTTATATTAGGGGTGAGCCCCTAATCCAGTAGGTCTGGTATCCTTATAAAAAGGGGGAATTTGAATACAGACCCATACACAGGAAGAACATCATGTGAAGATAAAGGGCAGAGACCAGGATAATGCTTGCACAAGCCAAGGAACACCGAAGATTGCCAGCAAGCCACCAGGAGCTAGATGAGAGGCATGGAACAGATTCTTCCTCACAGCCCCCAGAACAACCAAACCTGCAGACATCTTACTCTCAGACTTTCAGTCTCCAGAACTGTGAATTAAAAATTTCTGTTGTTTAAGCCCCTCAGTTTGTGGTACTTTGTTACGGCAGCTCTAAGAAATAATACATGTATATTTAGGAAAAAATGGAGAGACATGAAAGGAGTCAAACCTGTGACTGAAACAATTAATTGGATAGTGGTGTGTGGGATGGTCTGGAGAGGGGAAAGCCATGAGGGCTAAAGTGGGAACGCAACAGAATGAAGAGAACTTAGTAGAGCAGTGAATTTGGGTGATTAAAATTTTCAAGTCATAACACATTACGTTTAGGAGGAAAACAAGACAAAGTATTTGGAATCATGGCTGTCCTAGAAAACCCAATCTGTGTCAGCAGTTCCCAAGTGTATTACACAGAACACTAACCCCACAAAATGCTCTGAAAGAAAAACTTTTTTCAGCAAAATAAATTAGGCAAACTCAATATTTTAAAGTATCAAAGGCTCTGAGGAGTCTTTAAAAAACAAATCAAATCAACTTTACATAATTCAGCACTTTTTGAATTTATGTGAACATGCCTTTTTTTTTTTCCTTGGAACCCTTATTCACATCCATGGAACATTCTTGGATCATCTTGCTCTAATTGTGTCTCATTCTCTAAGACAGATGTTTTCCAATACTGTATGTGTAGCCATATGTGGCTATTGAACTTTTGAAATGTAGCTAATCTGAATTGAGATATTCTGTGGCTATAAACATACACTAGATTTCAGAGCCTTATATGGAAAAAGAACGTAAAATATCTCAATTTTTACATTGATTACTATATAAAATAAGACTTGGATATGCTAGGTTAAATAAAATATTAAGATGAATTTCACCTATTTCTTTTATTTTTTATATTTACTTTTTATATTATTTTAATTTTTATATTATGGTGACATTGGCTAATGAAATCCAGTAAGTTTCAAGTGTACAATTCAACAGTAAGGCATATATATATTGCATTGTGTGTTCATTGCCCATAATTAGATTTCTTTCTGTCACTACATATTTGATCCCTTTTACCCCATCTACCCCCCTCCCCCCACCACCTGATAATCACTTCACCTATTTCTTTTAAATTTTTAATGTGACTACATGAAATTTAAACTTATATATGTGGCCCAAATTATATTTCTGTTGCACAGCACTGCTCTTGACTATCCTATTTGCTTAGTATTCTCTTTAATTTCTGGGTTCTTTTTAAGAACTGTGAAGGGTCTGAGGCTTTACCCTATTTGTCTGCTAACAAATTATCTTGCCACAGTTTCAAGGATTCTAGTACAAGACATGAGACTCATGAATCAAAGATAAAGGATTCTTTATTATTCATAGCAACAGCAGTAGCCAGTGTTCTTGACTATCCTATTTGCTTAGTATTCTCTTTAATTTCTGGGTTCTTTTTAAGAACTGTGAAGGGTCTGAGGCTTTACCCTATTTGTCTGCTAACAAATTATCTTGCCACAGTTTCAAGGATTCTAGTACAAGACATGAGACTCATGAATCAAAGATAAAGGTTTGTTTATTATTCATAGCAATAGCAGTAGCCAGCGTATCATTATTTATTTATTTATTTTTTTGCAATACTTCCGATTTATTTATTTATTTATTTATTTATTTATTTGCACTACTTCTGAGTCCCAATTCCCATGGGCAATATGAAGATAGCTAACACCTAAAGGGTGACATAATAGGAGAATTCTAAGTTTAGGAAACTGAAATATTTTATAATAGTTAGCGTGCCTACCCTTTGCTCCAAAGGGATGCATTATCTTTATTATACTGGACAGAAAGCATGTCTACCTTTTGTTCTGGAAGAAGACACTGTATCGTCTAAGACTCTAGTAAACCTGCCCTTTCCTCTGAATAGAGGCACTAATTCTATTATTACTACACAAATACTCTTGAAGAGATAATCTGGAACAAAAATGATCAGTGCCTTGCTTGCAAGATGGGAGACAATTCTTGTGTTTCTGTCCAATAGATCTCTTCCCTAAGACCTTATTACTAAAAAAAGATGTGAAAACAAAGGCCACTTCTTGACTATCCAACTTGTGCTTAAGAGATTAAAGACGAGGAAACCCTTATGTAGATATCCAGAAGAGAATCTCATTCTCCAGTGTGTAGGAAAATGTCAGTGTCTAGAAGGGGCTATGATTTTTCTGCACATTTTTGCTCTCATAGGCAAAATAGAAAATAATCTCTAGCACTTGGTCCAGCTTTCTGGACCACTCTGCGTGCGTCAGAGCCTGATGAGCGAGCTCAAGCATGCCCAAGACTTGATTCTCCTAACATTGATTTTGGTTGGTACCAATCATGCCTTAATCACTTATATTTATAGTAATAAAATACAATATAACACTAATAAAACAGTATATATATAAAACATGTAAGTCAACTATATAATAAAGTATAATATTTATAAAACTTACATGACCAAATAGATAGAAATTTACCTTTAGAAATTCTTAGAGTATCAGACACTAAACTCAGTAATAATGCCATTGTGCAAAATATATTCTGTAATCATCTGTGTTTTCAGAATCTTGTTTTGATTATTTCCAATGATAGAAATTTTTCTCCTTTGCCAAATGGTTAGATTTTTGTAAACATCTCAAAGTTATTTATAGCAAAGTCCTGTGAATGAGTTGAGTAATACAATAGGGTATTACTACTTTGTAAAAAAGCACAGTATGATTTTAAGACTCTTAAAGTGGCTTTTCAAATAGTTATAAAACAAAATAACTTTTCCAAAATTATTTTGAGTAAAGGCAGCATTTCCCAAGTAATTAAATAGCTTTATAAAGTGACTGATTTAAAAGCATACGCCCTTTTCGATTGCATAAATGTTAGTAATAGTGTATTAAAATCACTTTCATTCAACAGCCATGCCCTGTTCCCTGTATTAATAATAATAGCTGATAATTATGGATCACTTATACTGTGCTAAATACTTTATATGTATTAATCATCAGAAATTTATTTACAGGGAGAAAAAAGGCACAGAAAGTTTTAGTAACTTGTCCAGATCACCCAGTTAGTTTGTATCAGACTCAGAATTTGAACAAGGGCATACTTCATATATATACTATTTCATCAAGCCAAACTAAAGTGACAAGGTTTGAAATATGCGTAATTACATTTCAACCTCTGTATTTTCAAAAACATTTAACCAAAGATTTGTACTTACTATGATGAAAAGATAATGTCCTTTCTGGAACTTTTATACTCTATACCATATATGTTGGTTCCATTCAGTGTCAATAGCTCATTTTCACATTCAATGTCTCCCCAGAGTGCAAAAAGAATGTGAAATTCTCATGAGACATATAAATCTAGTTTTTCCTTTAAATGAGTTTTCAATCTGTTATATTTATAGATTCAAAATAATAGATAAAAATAAGATATAAGAAAGCCTTTGAATTCTATTAAACCATGTATAAAAAATTCCTGCTTATGTCTAAGAAGGAAATAAACAGCTCCGAAAATCAAAGAGCCAGAGGACCCGGTTCAAGGCATTTGTTGCCATCGGAGACTACAATAGACATGTCAGTTTGGGTGTCAAGTGCTCCAAGGAGGTAGCCACTGTCATCCGTGGGGCTATCAACCTGACCAAGCTCTCCATTGTCCCTGTGTGGTGAGGCTACTGGGGGGACAAGATCAGCAAGCCCTACACCATCCCTTGCAAGGTTACTGGCCGCTGTGGCTCTGTGCTGGTGCACCTCATTCCCTTCCTGAGAGGCAATGGCATTGTCTCGGCCCCTGTGCCCAAGAAGCTGTTGATGATGGCTGGTATCGACGACTACTACACCTCAGCCAGGGGCTGCACTGCCACCCTGGGCAACTTTGCCAAGGCCACATTTGATGCCATCTGTAAGACCTACAGCTATCTCAACCGTGACCTTTGGAAAGAGACCATGTTCACTAAGTCTCTTTATCAGGAATTCACTGACCATCTTGTAAAGACCCACACTAGAGTTTCTGTGCAGAGGACCCAGGCTCCAGCAGTGGCCACCACATAGTTTTATGCAAGAGAAATAAAGTTAATTAAGTCTGTTAAAAAAAAAAAATGGCTTCCCACAGTTTGTCCAAAAGAGGCTTTCTTTTTGAAAAAATTTGACTCTTTTCAAATAACCTGCAGAGTACTCTACTTGAATGATTAATTGGGTTTATCAAAAGGG
>NW_006443138.1:2625077-2632533 GCF_000325575.1 Pteropus alecto | reverse complement strand
CTATATTATAGCAAATAGTAAGATGTGGCTATAATGCACATTTAAAAAATATATTTTAAAGTATTGCCTTCTAAATTGGTCTGCTTTATTATTTTGGTTTAAAGGCTTGATAGTAATAAAAATAAAGTATTTCCACATCCAAAATAGCAACATAAATTTCCATTTTTGCCTTTTTTCTATAAAATTAACCATAAATAATTGGATTTTTTAAAAAAATCTTTGAGACGTAGAATTTTTATTGTTAAATTTTACTTCTTAGTCTTTCTCCCAAATGTATCTCTTATAAGATTTTATCTCAGAAGAAAGAAGATTTTTCCAGTGATTCTAAAACTAGAATCACTAATGGGTTTCTAATGAGGAGTTTTATTCTGTCATGAACCCTTACCTAGCATCTACTATAGCAGATGGTGTGAATTTGGTGGAAGATGAAGGGATTTAGATGAGTTGGAGTTAATAGAAATAAATCAAACCGAAGTTTGAGTCATCTTAGTCATGGTCTACGAAGATAGAACACGAGGGTCATCTCATTGGTAAATTAGAGTTAGTCTGGCAACTTACAGACAGAAAGTCAGAGTGGGAAAAACCATTAGAGAGCATGTTTGCTTTTGTAAAATGGGTTTGGATGTTTGTTGTTGTTTTAAACTAATTTTCAAAAATGCAGAGGGTAGCAGCAGCTAAGACTGTAGATTTATAATCAAATTGGCTGAGTTCATATCTAGACTCGACTACTTACTAGCTTTTTATTTTCTCTGCAGAGAAGTTTATTAATTTGTCATCTTTAAATTGAGGATAATTTAATATTTCAGTAGTTGTAAGAATTGAATGAGTAATACATTTAAAGAGCTTGGACCAGTGCCTGGCATAGTAAACACTTGATAAATTCTCAACCCTGTGACGTAGGTATGACAGTTAATTTTATGTGTCAGCCTAACTAGGCTAAGGGATGCCCAGATAGCTGGTGAAACTTTATTTCTGGGTATGTCTGCGAGGGTGTTTCTGGAAGAGATTAGTACTTGAAATGGTAAACTGAGTAAAGAAGATCACCCTCACCAACACAGTGGGCATTATCCAATTATTGAGGGCTTGAGTAGAACAAAGAAACAGAAGAAGGGTGAATTTCCTTTTTTTTGCTTGAGCTGGGACATCTATCTTCTACTGCCCTCGGATACCATCACTCCTGGTTATTGGGCCTTCAGACATAGACTGAGACTTACGTCATTGGCCCCCACTGGTTCTCAGGTCTTTGTGTTTTATTGGAATTACACAACCAGCTTTCCTGGGCCTCCAGTCTGCAGATGATAGATCATGGGACTTCTCAGTCTCCATAATTGCATGAGCCAATTTCTCATAATAGATCTGTTTGTATACATACATATCTGTATCTCTTATTGGTTCTTTTTCTCTGGGGAACACTAATACTAATAGCAAATCCTACTTTATAGTTGAAAATTTTAAGCTACAAAACATTTAAGTAATTTGCCCAAGAGCATGTAGCTGGTAAGTAGCTAAACTGAGATTTGAACCCAGGCACTGTTGCTAGAGATTATATATAATGACTCCAGTAGATTTGAGAGATTTTGGTTAAATTTTAGTGGCATTGTCAAGATTATATCTCAATTTGTTAAAATATTGGCTGCTACATAATAAAAATGCTTTAAAATATGACTGTTGCTAATAAAAACATAATTAAGCCTATTAAGCTTCAAGAAAAGAGAACAAAAGTTTCCTACGACAACGTAACTGAATACTACTTTAATAGATAAAAAGAGAATGTTATTGTAAAGGCCACATTTAGATGAAACTTGAACCAGGAGGTAAGAATGAGTGGCTTATTGTACAGCTCACTCACTTAGGAATATTAATCTAATAAAACTGAATGAATTCCTTCCATTATTATTCTTGGCCCACAGGAAAGTCGACAAAAGCTAAAGTATGATAGAGTCACATTAGGTCAGATTCAACTAAGAGTAGAGGTCTTAGAGAAATTGAATTTTTATAAATGTCTTTTTGGCTTCTCTGGGCTTGTGTGTTATGTTTATACTGAACTTACTGTATATAAGTTATGGTTTAAAGCGTTTGCTTCCTGAAGCCACTTGCTTTCTGAAGCACTAGAGCGTGACACAGGACAGTGAGAAACTGCCATTCTGACATTGTGATTTAAGAGCAGAGATAGTGGATCCAGACCAAGGGAGATCATAATCCAGCTCTGCCACTTTCTTGCTACATGACATTGGACAAGTCACTTAATGGCTTGGCACTTTATTTTCTTCAGGTACAAAAGAGAGATAGTAACAAAATCTACCTCATAGGGTGATTGTATGGATTAAATGAGTTAACATGAGTAAATCTTAGATGGATGACCAATGCATTAGAAAGAATAATAGAAAGGTCATTTCTTGTTAATGTTATTGCTGGTGGCACCAGCTTGCCTTGTTAACTTGGCTCATGTATCCACCAGTGATAAACCTGCATATATCTAGACTTTAGTCATAGTGTATGTAGTAGTGTAAAACCTTCAGTTTCAGTATTATGAGGCTAATCAGACCTTTTAATTAACGTAATTAAAAAAAACTGATTTTACAAGGAAAAAAGTAAACAAAACAACACCATCATATTTTAAGAACTAAGAGAAAACAACAGTGTTTAAACAAAACACCAGGAAACTCCCTTTCAGGATTTAAATCTTTCAGAATATTTCCTAAGATCAGTTTGAATTCATTCCTATTTCCTATAATGCACTTATCACTGATGAATTCTGACAATACTCCTCATGTGTCCTAGGCTAATGCCTTAATATCTCTGAGCCTCAATTTTCTTACTTATGAAACCAAAGTACTCTTTGCTCTGCCTGACTCACTGGATAGTCGGGATGCTATATCTAAAGGAAGCTGACTATATCTAAAATATCAATATATTATATCTTGGGCAAAATATTACATTACTTTAAAAATGATTCTTAGATACCACAATGTCTTCAGGTTTAAAAAGGCAAATTAACCTAGTCCCCTAAAATCACAAGGGCAGAAAAATAGACTAAAATTTTATAAAGATTTTCATCAAGTATCAAAAGGAAAAGATGTACTGATTAAACCAGATACACAAATTCTTGCTAATATTTCAGCTGTAGAGCATATTACCACTTCCAAATTTTGTAAGGCTATGACTCCACTAAAGAGGAGATGCAGAAGGCTACTAAGGACTTTAGTTTACACTGGGAATCCCAGGCTTTTGGACAGGCTAGGGAAGAGATGAATTCTGGCCAGGAAAGCTTTTAGGGACTCTTACACCATATCAGATGAGTAGTCCCTTTCCCTGCTGGTATGTCCTGACTTCCTCTGCTTAGGATGCAGCTGCTGCTTCCACATTTGCATTCACAATATCAGAGAACGTATTGACTCAGTAGTTCTTCTGATAAAAATTTGTTCTACAGAAATACTTGCACTAGCAGGCATTGCTATATAAATTTACCATGCAACATTGCTTGTAATACTGATAGCTAAAAATCGGAAACAATCTAAAGGCCCATTGATTCAGAAGTCTTTAAATATATTATGATTCCATACATTCAATCTATGGAATATTTATTCTATGTATTCAAAGTATTAAAAATGAAGTAGATTTTTTGTAAGGACACAGAATGGTGTTCACACTGTGTTGAGTGAAAACAGCTACACTACAGTACGTGCAGTATGATCCTACTTTTGTAAAAAAACATAAAACTTTTCTCCCTCCTCTAATTTATATATATAAATGTATACATATATGTAAAAGCACAGAGAAAAATGGTTATGAAAATATACACCGTATATAAACAGTAGTTACTTTTCGGAAGTAGGACTTGAGAGAAAGGACAATTAAATGTTTTACTTTACGCATTTCTGGATTGTTTGGATTTTTTTTTTTACAGTGAGTACACTTTTAAATTAGGGAGAAAATTTAAATACACACATACATACACAATCACGCACATGAACTAAAGCTAAGTAAATGCTATAATCTCTCTCTTTAGTACACTTCTGGTCCTTCTTCCCCATTATTCTTACTTAGCCTGAAGAATCAAAATTCAGCTCTGGACAATGTGTATAGGTTCAAGATCTAAATGTTGAACAAGGCGGAGATTCTTTAAATATAGCCTGGTGGGGGTAAACATGCCCATCTTCCTCATTCCGGGACAGTGTTATTAGTAGCAGTGTGTGTAGCAGTTTTTGTGAGCCCACACAAAGCTACTGCCAACTTATCTCGTATTCATTACTTTGGCACTCATTCATTACTCAGAATCCCTTGTACCTGCTGAGAGTTTGCTTTTCATTTTTCTGCTGTTATATACCTGGTTCTTCAAATTTAAAATTTTGCTGTTGGGGTGAATGTTATATTTTTAAACTGAAAAGGCAACATTTGTATATTTTTCTCCTAAAGTTTTCTTTAACAACATGTTCTCTTGGTCCAGATTATCTACTACATTGATCTATAAGTCCTGTTAAATTGGATGAGCATCTATCAAAACTGGAACAACTGTTCTATTCATTGGATCACTGCCAATATTAGAGAGTCACATGACAAAGATTGAAAGCTGTACTACCAGATATGCTCATAGTTTGCCTTCATCTCTTTCCATTTTAATGCATGTCTTAAAATTTTCTCATGATGAATGCTTTTTTAGTCTAGAATCAGGAGAGTCCCTGGCATTTGAATAAATAATAGCGCAAGCTCCTGATGTTTGTAAGAAATATATTTTAGGATGCTGTAATTCCCAAACACCATGATAGCAAATAATTTCCCCTATCAGATGTCATAAAGCAGCACTAGGAAATTTAAACAATTACTTCACATCGCTAATTTAAAAATACCGAAGTTATATTTGAATCATTTGAACTTCTTTACGGAAGTTTTTATTTTTGTTGTTTGCTTTTGATTATTACACATTTTTGAATCAAACTATTTTATCATTTATAAAAATCCCCATGTCCAACAAGACAAGTAGAAAGAATGAAAACAACTTGAGATGTAGATATTGGGCAGACAGCTAGGCTCACTCACTAGTGAAGAGACTTTCTCAAATATAGCCTCATAGTACCTTGATGCAAATTTGTAACTTTGGCAGAATCACAACCTATCATGGGAATCTGAGTCACTTATAAATGGTTAAACCGAAGGTCAAATTTGTGCATGCTAAAGTTCACTACATTTAAGGTGAATTAACCAGCACTAATTAGGCCTTTTCTTTTTTGCTACTTATCACTTTGTGAAAGAAAAGTGAGCTAACAATATACGGCTCCATCCTTGCGTTCCTTCAATCTCCAAGTGACCCTCCCCAAATGTTTACATGCAGCTCAGCGGAAAAGGGCACAGATGGAACAATATATTTTCTTTGTTTCAGGGTTCATATTTTTGTTGGAAAAAGCACTGGACTGGGAGTCTGGATATCTGCTATTTCTAAGCTATAATCTTGATTAGGTTACTTAATCTCTCTGATCTAAAGTTTCTATATTGCAACGTTACCTGTTAGGAAAGATCTATAAAGCTCCTGAGCTTCAGAATTAAATGTCCACCTGCCTATTTGATAATTCCACTAGGATAACTTTTGTAACATATTAAACATCTCAAAGGTAATATGTCAAAAAAGAACTCGATTTTTTCCCATCAGATTTGTTCCTGTCTTGATTTTTACCCATTTCAGGGAAGGGTTTCACTATGTATCCAGTTTTTCTGGACAAAAACCTAGGGGTCAGATGTCACTAAGATGGCAGTGTAGGAGACACCAGCCTCCCTCTCCCCACAGAAATAACAATTAGAAAAGCTGTACACAAACAAAAACAGCCTTGGGCGAGCTCTAGAGCTGCTGGGAGCACTCAGCAACTTCAGAGGAACAAAAGACTGAGAATAACCTCACAAAAAAGGAAGAAAGAATAGCTTCATTTTGCCTGCACCATCCCATTCTCCAGCCTGGCATTGCTCAGCACTAAGAGGGAGCTCTCCAGCTAGAAAGGGAGAGGAGGTTGAGGGGCCAGCTTCCCCAGCCTTTTAGGGCACAACACAAAGGACTCTCTTCCATTTCACCCCACCCAGACCTGTAAAACTGAGAAGTATAGAGACAGCTGGGAACAAAGAAGAAAAGCAGGGACTACCAATATAAACCACACATGGACGCAACTGTGGTTCCTAGTGATCTTTTCTATAGATGACCATAGCAGCTTTCTCCATTGAAGAAATCAAGGGCCGGCACAGCTGTTGCAGACCCCTTGCAGTTCACTGGGTTTTGCCCCACAGGTATTTGCATTCACTGACAACAAGCACCTGAGTACCCCCACTCTCTCCCTCCCCTCTGCCCTACGGAGTGCTGGACCCTGGAAGATGGTCTAAGCCTCTGCAGCTGCGTGAGTCCAAGATGCCAGCCAAGACTCCCCCCAGCTGATGCCCTCCTCTGTGTGTGCACTCCCTCAGGCTAGCCCCTCTACCTTTGTACTTGCATGCCTCTTACCTGACACCTGTCACTGGCCTCCTTTGCTGTGTGTGTTATGGTGGCAAAATACTGCAGCTACAGAAGTACTCACTGACAGCCATAGCTCACACAGCTGCTTGAGGACCCAGATTTGACCCTATTGCCTGTATTGGCCTGTATGACTGGGCTCACCTACAATTAGTTCCCCCAGTGGTGCACCTGCTCAGCCCTGACCTAAATCTGTCAATGGCATCCACTGCTATGTGTATGCCGGTGGGGAGACTGTGCAGCCATAGGAGTGCACACTGACAGCTGCTTGTGAGCCTAAAATCAGCCCTATCCCCAATAACTGGCCTGCACCACTGGGCTTACCTGCAGCTAGCCCCTCTAACCCCACATCTACATGCTCCTAGCCTGACTCCTGACACTGGCCTCTACTCCAATGCGCCCCTGGCAATGCCCAGCAGTGCACACTGACAACTAGGGCCCCTTCAGCTGCCCGTGTGCCTACACTTGGCCCTGGTCTTTGCTGCTTGCCCTGGCCCCTACTGCTATGTGTATCTACAACTGGCCCCTGTCACTAAACAGGCACCTGCACCTGGTCCCTGCAGCTGAGTGTGTGTACACCACTGGCTCTGGCCACAACTACTGCTTGCCCTGGCCCCAAGCTGTTGGACTTGGGACACTCCTGAGAACCCCAGGAACCCTTGCAGCCTCTGTGGACGTCCCTAAGTTTTTGCCAAAAATCACACAGTTGTCAATGCTGTGGACTGCAGTGGGCTGAGCCAACAAATCACTACATCCCACTCACCTTCTAGTCCCCAGACCTGGAGCTGCCACATGTCGCTGCACTTTACATTTTGCACTACTAGACCTCGGGTTACAGCATGCTCCAGTGCACCTCCACCCATAGGCGAAGGTTTTTCTTTACCACAATCCATACAGTCTGAAGGAGGTAACTGGTTTTTCAAAAGATT
The DNA here is from genome assembly GCF_000325575.1 of Pteropus alecto. NCBI lineage: Eukaryota > Metazoa > Chordata > Mammalia > Chiroptera > Pteropodidae > Pteropus > Pteropus alecto. The sequence goes on along the minus strand of NW_006443138.1, from coordinate 2,625,117 downwards.
TCTACACGAGGCTACCGGGATCACAATGAATCAGGGAAAG
>NW_006443138.1:2597805-2625058 GCF_000325575.1 Pteropus alecto | reverse complement strand
GAGACAGCTAGCAGCAGTGCAGAGAAGGGCGACTGCCTCCCGGGTGGGGGAACAGCTAAGAAAAGTGTCTTGGGAAAGAAATGACTCACACTGTTAAGAATCAGGTATGATATACTGATACCATGGCCTCAGTGAGTGGTTCGCAAATTTCCTAAAATATAATCTGGGTAACTGGGAGCTTAAAAAAACAAAACAAACAAACAAACAAAAAACCCTGACAAATAATCCAATTAAAAATGAACAAAGGACCTGAATAGACAGTTTTCCAAAGAAGATATATGAAGGGTCAACAGATATCTGAAAAGGTGCTCATCAACATCACTAATTATTAGGGAAATGCAAATCAAAACCACAATGAGATACCACCTCCACTTGTTAGAATGGCCATCATCAAAAAGACAAGAGATAACAAATGCTGGCAAGGATGTTGAGAAAGGAAAATTTTTGTGCACTTCTGATGGGGTTGTAAATTGGTGTAGACACTATGGGAAACAGTATGGATATTCCTGAGAAACTTAAAAATAGAACTATTATACTCTATGATCCAGCAATTCTACTTCTGGGTATGTGTCTCAAGGAAAAGAAAATACTGTGTTGAAGAGATATCTGCATTTCCTTGTTCATAGCAGTATTGTTTATAACAGGCAAGACCTGAAAATAACATAAATGTCCATCAATAAATGAATGGATAAAAAATGTATACACACACAATGGAATATTAATCATTCTTAAGAAAGAAGAAAATCCTGCTATCATTCTTAAGAAAGAAGAAAATCCTGATAACCTTGAGGGCATTATGCTAAGTGAAGTAAGCCAGACAGAGAAAGACAAATACTGTATGATCTCACTTACGTGTGTAATCTAAAAGCATCAAACTCATAGAAACAGCGTAGAATGGTGGTTGCCAGGGGTGAGAGGTGGGGTAAATGGGGAGATGTTGGTCAAAGGGTATAGACTTTCAGTTATAAGGTGAATAAGTTGGGGTATCTAATGTACAGTATGGTGACAATAGTTAAAAATAATGTATAGTACATTTGAAAGTTATGATTAGAGTAGAGCTTTAATATTCTCACAACGATCATAACAAATGGTATTATATGAGGTAAAGGATGTGTTAACTAACCCTACTGCAGCAAGCATTTCACAATATAAATGTGTATCAGTTTAAAATTCTCACCATGGTCCACCAGTTTCAGATGATCTAGTGTCCACTTTCTTTTTCAGTCTCAATACCAAGTTCTTAGGTGCCTTACACTACCTGCACTTGGACACTTCTGTCCTTTGAAAACGTCAAGCTTATTTCAATTTCAATCTTAGGGCCTTTGCACTTGTGGTTATTTTTACTTGAAAAATTCTACCCAAGATCTATGTTTGAATGCCTCCTCTTCATCATGCAAGTCTTTGTCAAATGTCACTTTCTAAGAGAACCTAACTTGCCACTCTGCTGACAGTGACTGACCTACCTTTGTCAATCTCTGGACGAGTACCTTCTTCATTTTTTCATAGCACTTAGCACCACTGAACTTATCTTAAGTATTTATTATTAATTTATTTATAAGTTCTCTAAGGGCAAGAATTTTGTTTTGTTCATTATTGTATCCCTAGTGCTTACAAAAGTGCCTGGCACATAGTAGGTACTCATTAAATATTTGTTGAACAAAATAATACAACTACGTGTTTTTAAGTCTCTCCTTAAACATTTTAGTTAGATGTTCTCCCACAGCCTAATATGATCGTGGGAACTCAAGCATTCTGGGAATACCAGCCTAAGAAAATAATCTTTTCTATCATTCTCCAAATATCCCCACAACCTGAAGGTGTCTCCTTTATCAGTGGCTTTTTGAGGGCTAAAAAAGTCTCTATTTGAAAAAATAAACCAATGAGACTACATCAAACTAACAAATATTTGCACAGTGAAGGAAACCATCAACAAAATGAAAAGACAACCTACAAAATAAGAGAAGATATTCGCTTATGATACATCAGATAAAGGGTTAATATCCAAAATATCTGAAGAACTCATACAACTCAACAACAAGAAAACAATCCAATTAAAAAATGGGCAAAAGATCTGAGTAGATATTTCTCCAAAGAGGAAATACAGATGGCCAAGAGATATATGAAAAGATGCTAAAGGTGCCTAATCATCAGAGAAATGCAAATTAAAACCATAATGAGATATCATCTCACGCCTGTCAGAATGGCTATCATCAATAAATCAAAAAAAGTGTTGGTGAGGATGTGGAGAAAAGGGAACTAACTCTCTTGTACTGTTGATGGGATTGCAAATTAGTACAGCCATCATGGAAAACAGTCTAGAGTTTCCTCAAAAAATTTAAAATGGATCTACTTTTTGACTCAGCAATTGCACTTCTGGGTATTTATCCAAAGAAAACCTAAACAATAATTAGTAAAGATCTATGCATCCCTATGTTCATGGCAGCACTATTCATAATAGCCAAGATATGGAAGTAATCTAAATACCCATCAACAGATGATTGAATAAAGAAGTTATGGTTCATATATACAATAGAATACTACTCAGCCATAAAAAAAAAAAAAATGAAATCTTCATGTGGATGGGGAGCACGGCATAGGGAATGCAGTCAGCAGTATTGTAATGGCTATGTGTAGAGCCAGAGGAGAGAAACAGTAATCAGGGGATCTTTCCATAAACTACATAAATGTCTAACCAATGTACTGTATACTTGAAACTAATAATAAAAATAAAATGCTAAAAAAAAGTATCTACTTTAACAATTATCACTGTTGGTTCTTTTAACATGAGAACAATTCACTCCTGGCATCACAACTGTTTTTACATTGTGAGAAAGCTAACTATTCTTACTGAATTGCTAATGCTCCTCTTGGTTCCTGATATGGAAAGGAGGCCTAGCTGTCATTTGCTTGTCAATATCTCCCGTCCTTTTCTGAATCCAAATATAAAACCAAACACATCATTCTCTACTGAAATATAAACTGCTTACTCTTTGCTGGCATTCATAATAATCTGTAGTATCCCACTCACAGGAACTTGAATCAGCCTAAATTTATTAAGAGACCAGGCAGGGTTCTGAATTTTGCTTCCAAGGGGAATGCCAAGACCAAAGACTTGAGAGAAGAAAAGTAAGATAATCTGTCACAGAAATGAATTTGCCTTGGGAGGAAAAAATTGATTTCCCCTAAGAAGTTGGGAGCTCTTCAACAAACATAAGGTCCACAGTTGACAAATTGGCTTTCTAATATAGTTTTCCTTATGAAAACACATTCTAAGTAATATACTCTTTCTTAATAACCATAATGGCCTTAACAAATAAGGAAAAAGTTATTATAATTTCTAATTCTCTTTTGTTAAGTAATAAAGAATGAGAGAAGAAAGTAATGTTGAAATCCAACCTTATTTCCAAAAGCTGTTAAATCTATATTTTATTTTTACATTCTTATGTTTTCTTGCCTCAAGCAATGGTATTTTATGACCCTTTAGTTTCAAAAGTGTAAGAGACATAGCCCACAGATATTCCTACCAGTATTGGTAGACAATATGTACATTTCTTTTATCATAATATCCACTTAGTATTTCCTTAACACTTCCCTTTTAATCTTCTTAAATTTCTACACAAATTGACCTGGCGCCAAGTCAAGCATAAATATAAATATATAGGTGAAAAATTAAAGTAGCGATTTAAAAAATTGCCAATTATAGGAAAAACTGATCTAAGAGAACAAAATGATTGGACCACTTTCCCTTCTCTATTGTTGTTCCTCAAAAAAGACAATTTTGGCTTAATAATTGACATGCTTACAAAGAACTCATGTGATTCAATAACAACAACAACAAAAAAAAACAAATGATCCAGTCAAAAAATGGGTAGAGGACCTGAACAGACACTTCTCCCTACAGGACATACAAATGGCCAACAAATATATGAAAAGACGCTCAACGTCACTAGCTATTAGGGAAAAGCAAATCAAAACCACAATAAGATACCATCTCACACTTGTTAGAAAAGCTATAATCAACGGAACAAGTAATAACAAATGTTGGACAGGATGCAGAGGAAAAGGAACCCTCATACACTGCTGGTGGGGCTGCAAATTGGTACAGCCACTATGGAAAACAGTATGGAGGTTCTTCAAAAAACTAAGAATCGATCCAGCAATCCCTCTACTGCGTATTTACTCCAAAGTCTTGAAAATCCATATCTGAAAAGATATTTGCACACTGATGTTCATAACAGCATTATTCACAGTGGCCAGGACATACAAGCAATCGAAGTGTCCTACGATAGATGATTGGCTAAAGAAGCTGTGGTGCATATATACAATGGAATATTACTCAGCCATAAGAAGAGATGAAATACTGCCATTTGTGACAACATGGATGGACCTCAAGATAACTCATTTGGAGAACTCATTTTCAGGTTCTTTCAGGTTGGTGGCAGAATTCAATTTCTTGATCTGAGGGCTAAGGTCTCCATTTTCTGCTGGTTGTCAGCCGGAGCCACTTTCAGCTCTTTGAGGCTGCCTGCAGTCCTCATCACGTTGCTTTCTCCTTCTAAGGCTTTCCGTCTCTCTGATTTCCCCTCTTCCTCATCTCTTACCTTCCACCAGCTGGAAAAAGTGGTTTGCTTTAGGGGCTCTTGTGATTAGATCAAGCTACCTGGATAATCCAGAGTAATCTCTCTCATTAGGTCCAAACCTTAATTACGTCTGCAAAGTCCCTTTTGGCATATTTATGGGTTTTAGATATTAGGGTGCGGACATCTTTGTGGAACCATTTTGCATATCACACTGGCTTATAAAACTCCAGTTGATATGAGATCTACCTCACTCTCTTGTTTTGATAAATTACATTCACACTAGCTTTCTTTTTGTTTCTTAAATATGCTATGTCTGTTCTTTCCTTAGGACCTTTGTACTTGCTGTGCCTTTTGCAGGGGTGCTGTGCCCTTAGATCTTCGTAAAGCTGATACTTTCTCCTCATTCAGGTCCAAGAGTAAATGACACCTCCTCTGAGAGGCAATCCCCTGTCCTCCTTGTAAAGATGCCCCTCAGTCCTTCAATCACTCTATCCCGTTTCATAAATTATTTTTATTTTTTTGTTTGTCTACCTTTTTATTGCCATGCATCTACCCACCATGATTTAACTTCCTGAGACTAGGGGCTGTAGCTGCCTTGCTACTCCATCACCTGTGTCAAGATCAATGCCTAAAACAAGGGGGGGGGGGGGGAATTAATATTTGTTGCCTAACCTGTTTTAGTTCTTTGTTTGAATGACTAAAATTAACAATTTAGTGTCATTTTATCTTTAAGTTATGCTACCACATTATTTTCAGTTATTGTATACTTCATTTCTGATTGGTTCTTTTTTATGGTTTCTATGTCCTTTTTTATGCTTACTATCTCTTTGTCGAAGTTCCTTAAGCATTCTTATAACCGGTGTTTTGAACTCTGTATCTGGTAGATTGCTTGGCTCCATTTTGTTTAGTTCTTTTTCTAGAGTTTTCTCATATAGTTTCTCTTCTGCGGTCTGTGTTCTTTCATTTGGGACATGTTTTTTTGTTTCCTCATTTTTGCTGTCTCTCTGTATTTCTATGTATTAGGTAGATCTGCTATGTCTCCCAGACTTGGCAGCGTGGCCTTATACAGTAGGTGTCTGTGGGGACCAGGGGTGCATGAAAATAAGTACGTGTCTGAGCCTAAAGCAAAACCAGACTATAAAGAAATTAGGCAGTTGACTTGTGCTGTAAGGCGTAGAGCAGGGCTTCCCTGCATGGCTGCACATTAGAATCACCTGGGAAACGTGAAAAAGAAACTGATTTTCAGGCCCCATATCAGACTGATTAAGGCAGAATTTCTGGAAATGGAACTGATATATTTTGAAGTCTTCCCAGTGTCTTACTGTGATGACCAGCAGCTGTTGCAAGCACAACAGAGCCTGAAGACAGAGCTGAAGCTGGAGAAATGTGGGGTGAAGGGCCTCACCCAGAGGGCCCCAGAGGAAAGGCCCACAAGTGGAGGCAAGAAATTTACACCGAGGGCAGAGTACTGGTGCCAGACCTATTTTTCTACAACAACGTGTTTATTAGTTTGCTAGGGCTGCCATCATAAAGTACCACAAGCTGGAGGGCTTGAACAACAGCAGTTACTATCTCACAGTCTGGAGGCTACATGTCCAAGCTCAAGGTGTTGTAAGGGTTGGTTTCTTCTGAGGTCTGTGACAAAAGGATCTTTTCCAGGCCTCTCTCCTAGCTTCTGGTAGTTTGCTGCAAACTTGGGTGTGCCTTGGCTTATAGATCTCTGTCATCATCTTCACATGGTGTTCTCCCTGTGTGTGTATCTGTCTCTAAATTTCTTTTTCATAAGGACACCAGCCATATTGAATAAGTGGTCCATCCTACTTCAATGTGACATCATCTTAATTACATCGGCAACAGCCCTACTTCCAAATAGGGCTACGTTCTGAGGTGCTGGGGGTTATAGCTTCAGCATATGACCTGGAAAGGGGGAACGCAATTCAACCCATAACACACAAACAAACATAAAACTAGATAAAACACATGCCATGGCTGTTTTCAGTCCTAGTCCAGGACTGCAGTCCTTGAGAGTGGAAGGATACAAAGTGTGGCCTGGCTCTCAGGCAGGGGCACTCTCCAGAACTAGGAAGGTAGGAGTGCAGCCCAAGCAGTGTTGCTTCTGAGCTAAGGAGGCAGAAATGGGCTGCTAAGGCAGCTGGAATTCTCAAGGCAGAGTTCAGGAGAGAGAAGAAGTGAGAGAGGCTGGAAGGCAGGGGCAGAAGTCTACCAGGAAGTTCCCTGTAGATGCTTGTCCAAGTGCAGGGCTGCATATGCATAGGAAAAAACTATATGATGCCTATCAGAGGGTGACCACTGCAGAGCTGAAAGGAGATATCAGGGAGAGCCCAATGCTGGGGATGTACAGATGCCAGTTTAGCCAGTATATTAAGGACAGATGAAGCACCTCTGACATTCTACTGAAACCCCAGAAGGTTCACACCCTAGGACTAAAGACAAAAGTGAAATACACACACTAATAAGAAAATGAATAAATGAATCCAAGCCTGAATAAAATGATTAACTTAACTGCCTGCCATGATAACATATACAACATCGATTAAAGGAGGACAAACAACCCAGATTCTTTACAACATATTATCCACAGTATCCAGCGTATTATGAAAAATTACTGGATATGCCAAACAGTAGAAAAATGTGGCCCATAATCAAAGGCAAAAGAGTCAATAAGCCTCAACTCCTGCATCATACTACACAAAAATTAATGTAACATGCAAACGTAAATGTTAAAATTATAAAACATCTAGAAGAAAAGATAGAAGAATATCTTCATGACTTTGGGGACGGACAAGAATTGTCTTAGAGGGATCATAAGCATGAACCACAAAAAAGGAAAAAGTGTTAAACTGGACTACACCTAAGTTAAAACTTTCTGCACTTCAGAAGACACCATTTAGAAAATGAAACTGCAAACCATGGATTGAAATTATGTATTTTCATTTTATATATCAGACATATACCCTTTTGATTAGGATGTATGTTGAACTTCTATAAATCAATGAGAATAAAACAAATACTTCAATTTTTTAAAAACAATGTAAAGCCATCCTTTATACAAGAATTTATACAATGGCTAGTAGGCACATGAAAAGGCAAATTAAAAACACTAGGACCAATTCACATGTATCAAAAATGGCTAATGTTAAAAAATAGACCAAAAAACATATTGATGAGGATGCAGAGCAAACATAACCCTCATGCATTGTAGATAATAGTGTAAAATGGTACAGCCACTCTGAAAAACTGTTTGGCCATTTCTTACATAAATATTTTCATTCCTAGGTATTTAAGACAACTGGAAATTAAAATGTCATTGACAGGAAAATGGATAAACAAATCACAGAATATTTAAACAATGGCATAACAGGAAATTAAAAAGAGTGAACTACTGTTCCACTCACCAAATTCAAAAACACTGTATTGAGTGAAAGAAGTCAGACACAAAAGATTAACTTCTGAATGATTTCGTTTGTAGGATGTTCTGAGAGTAGTCAGCATTAACTAATATATGGTGATAAATCAAAATGGTAGTTGCCTCTGGGGCAGGACATTGAGGCACAAGGGAAGGGAAAGAAGCACAAGGGAAATTTCTAGAGGGATGAACATGTTCTACTCTAGATTGGAGTGTCAGTTTCACAAATCTAACCCGTCAAAAGTCACCAAATTGTACACTTAAAATCTGTGAATTTTATAGCATATATATTGACTGTAATAAAAATTTCATAATTGAAAAAGTTAAAAAGGTAAAGAGAAAAGAGAGGCCACTAAGGTCAAAAGCACATTTCAAAAGAAACTGTACCCATCCTCCACTTTGACTAGCTCTACTGGTACACTGTATAGTTTGCCAAATGTGAGTTGAGTTCCAGCTGGAACACTGTGGGGTTCTTAGTTTGTTGTGGGCTGTTGGAGCTATGACGACCCAGTGGAACTCTGTGGTGGGCTTCAGTGCCACAGGAGAGGCTGTAAACCGTTATGGAGCTTGGCTTACAGCTGATCCTGGGGAAGTCTCGAGAAGTGGTAGCGGAGCTGCTGCCAGATGACATGAGATCAGGCCTTGTTCACAGTAGCCTTCAGTGGGAGTCAGTGGTGTGTGTATCTGTCATTGGCTTTTTGGTGAGTCTCTTATATTTGTTCAGACTTATGCATTAGGTTAGAAGCTGATTTTATGTGCAAGGAAAATTTGAGTTGCACAACCACTGGCTGCACTATTTTAGGAGAAGCATCAATTTTTTGACATGCTTAGTTCTGTTTAAAAGGAATATTTAAATATTGAGTCATCCTCAGAAGATACCAATCTAAAAAAAGAGTCATCAAAAATACAGAGCTTGGTGGACACATATGGAACTTTGAAGAGAACCAACTTGATTCTGAAGGAGGACATGACTCCTTTAGCAAAAGGAGTAAATAAAGAGAGATCCAGACCCTCAAGACCAAAGGAAATGATCGTTGAAATTATAAGAATGATCCGGTCACCAGAAAATGAGTTAGGAGTCATCATCTTGCAAGATTTTCCAAACACTGCAATAGCTGGAAGCTGGTGTCCCTACTTTCCCTCACTAATGGTCTGAAAGCAGAGATCTTCACTTCTCTCCACTCGGACCCCTCGTGCCACCAGGTTCTGTTCTCTGCCTCCTTCTCCAGTATGAGGTCCTTTGTTGTCTGTGCTTCTGGGAAGCACTTAAGAACCCTCCTCCACAGGCTGGAGTGTTTTCTCATTTGTTTGGTTTTGTCTTTTCTACCTTCACACTCTGAGTTTTTGAAAGGTTAATTCAAACTTCGAAGGAACCAACTGTTGGAATTCCAGAAATACACCAAGAAACTTGGGACTCTGAAATTGTCTCTTTTCAAAATGAATTTTAATCTCATTATTTTAAGAACTGATGATACTTATAAGACCCAACTTGTGCTCAAAATAAAGCTTGATGGAACTCAGTTCTCCAAATAGTGTTCTGTAAATATTATTTTCATATAAATTTTATAAGTGAATTATTTCTATTATATTTTTATTTCTATGTCATTTACACATTGTTTTATTTAATATGTACAGTTTAACAAAAGGAGATATTTACAATACAAAGGAAATTTTGGTTTTGCCAGAACTATATTTATTAGTTATAAATCAAATGAAAAGTAAGGTTTTTTTTTCCTGAATAAATAGTGCTTAAAGAAAAAGCTTTTTTTAAGTGAACATCTTAATTGATATATAGAGAAATTCATAGCATTTAATGTTTCTAGTCAATAAAAATAATATGTTTACATAAGAATAAATATTAAAACAGAAAAATTTTTAAAAAAAGCAGTTTATAGCAATTCTGATTCATAGGTTACACCCCAGACCACTTAAATCACTTAAATCAGAACTTCAAGGGTGGGACCAGCCACTACTATTTTGCAAAGCTCTCCAGGTGATCCTCATGTGTAGCGAAAGTTAAGAACCACTGATTTTTATGGTATGCAGAACATTATATATAATTTCATTGTAAACCCACATAAAACCTTTCAGCTACTTTGTCTTAATTATATAACAATACTCTAACCACAAAAGAATGGTTGCATATAAGTAGAATTTTTAAAAAAGAATTGTCAACAAAATAATACTTCCAAGTAGATGGTGTGATATAATAGAAAGATTACATTTTTAATCAAGAAACTTATTTATAAATCTATTATTAACAAATTTGTCAAGATTAAATTCTTTTTCTCATTCTGTATGGTGTGGTATGATTCTTATTCTGTCTTCAGTTTTCTTATTTCTAAAATGAATGACTAAAAATAATTTCCAAGGTCTTTTATAGGTATAAAATTCTTTGGTCATAGAATGAGTAGAAAATTTTGGAGAAAAGAGATTAAGAGCGAATTTTTGACCTATTAAGCAATGGCCTTTATAATTAACCTCAAATGCAAAGAACAATGACTCTTCTGCAGAGACATCATTATGTATTTCCCACCTCCCTTCCTAATTCCCTATCGCCGCTGTCTTGCTGGAATTTCAGTTCTTCCTGATGTTACACTCATAGATCCAGAACTTTGTTCTTAATAAATTTCCTGCTACCTGAGTATAAGCAATCATCTTTTTACAATATTTCCCAATTATCAGTATGGTGTTTGCCAAACTGAAAATTTCCCAACTTTTTCAATTTTTCAAATCATGAACATGAATCTTCTTATTTCATCAACTAAATGAAGTAAAATTATATATATATATGTATGTATATGCATATATACATATGTATATAGTAAGCTACCACTACAATATATAACATACAATATATAACATATAATCAGTAAGCTATTACTACAATAATGCTGTTAAACTATTCCATAACTCAGAGGCAAAAGCCAACACAATTATTTCTTGCTTTCATATTTATGATGGGATGGATTTACTGGGGTTCGGCTGATTGAGGCTTGGATTGGCTTGGCTTGGTTTTAGTCTATGGCTTGGGATCAGGTCTGCTCCATATGTCTCTCATCCTCTACCGTCTAGCAGCTATCTGGGACAAAAGCAGAAATAGAAGAGGGATGAATGAAAACTTACAATGCCTCTTAAGCAATTAGCTCAGAATTTACATCCTATTACTCTGCTTACATTCCATTGGCAAAAGTTCATGGCCAACCTCCATATCAATGGGAATGGAAGTATACTCTATCTACCAGAATGGAAAGGGAGTGGGTATTTATTGTACAATAGTCCACACTATCATATCTATCTACCTATCTACAAGTAAAATGAAGGATAACTGTATTCTACATGATATCTCTGCAATTTTTGTTTTCTTAGGATAGTTTATTTGCAGAAAATCTTCCTATATCTGCTTCAACAAATATTTACATCCTAATAGCTTTAAGATGGGCAAAGCGTTAGCAATTTGATCAGCCAGAAGATGAGGACAAAACAAAAATAGAACTGTTAAAAATTTTAGACCTAATTTTTTTAAACTATGACTTTTGTCTCTAAAAATCATAATCCTGGTGGAAAGAGCTGATTTCTATCAAAACACTTAACCTCAAAGCAAACATGGCAATTACAAAAGTAATTTAGAATTTCTTTCAGATGGCTTCTGAATCAGAACTTCTTCCCATAAGGCAAAAAATGTTTCTCTTATTACAATAGTTTTTATTTCTAAGAGATGCAAGGAGGAGAGACTATATGTGCATTGGTTGGGGAAAGCATATTTTGGACACTGGTATTATCTGGTTTCCCACAGCCACATTGTTTATTAAAATTGTGAAGCACAACAGGAATTCTCATGAAAAGGACTGTTTTGAAGATTGGTAGGCAGATTATCTCAGTGGACTGAAAGCAAAATAAAATTAATGCTTAACTGCCAGACACAGAAATGGCTTAAAAAACAAAACAAAAACATCCTGACTTCTTGCCATTGTCAGCCCCTTGACTCCCCTAACCCTTCCTTGAAGTTCTTCCCAGTATCTTCGGGCTTGAGCTAGAGTTTTGGTTTATCTTAACAGGATCTCTCTCAGCAGTATCAGATCTATCACATGGTGATGTTTAGAATTCATCTTGCTGTCATAAACCATTTCTGTGTGTCCAGCACGATTTCCATGTTCTTGAGGTTTCCAGTTCCCAGCATTCTCTCTTTTTTCTCCATTTCTCTGGAGTGGCCAGGTTAGCCTAGCTTGTCCAGTTGGACACCTTTGTTGGCTTTGTGCCAGTAACCCGCCTCTCTATTTGGTGACTGTGTTCTGGTTGATTTCTTGTCAGTTCTTCATCTGGAGCTTGGGGCTTGCTCCCTCTATCATCCTAGGTGAATAAACTAATCTGCCCTATTTTCCTCAGCTGCTATGTCCTACCTGCCAAAGTAAATACCCCATCCACCATTCCACTTATACTATCAAGTACCTGACACACGCCACCCAATTGGCCTGCAGATGTTAGCCTCTGTAAGGAGGTTAATCCCCTATTGCTATCATACTGATTCCAGCTTTCTCCTTCCTCCTCCACCAATCTACATACATAATGAGGGCTGAAATCTCCTGCAAGCAAAGTATTCATTATGTTGGGTCCTCAATTAAATTTGTACTGAAACAATAACTAGATAAATAAAGTAAGCCTGGTATTGTGCAGCCTTCAAAGTAGATAACTAGATATCAATTGTAATTACTCTAAATTACTTTAGTTTTTCTTTTTTAGAAATGACAATTATCTTAAGATTTGAATTTCAAAGGTAGTTATTTAGATTAATAACTCAACAGGGGAATCTTGCATCTTTATATCAACGATTATTTTTAATATAGTATTAAACTATATCAACAGTCTTGTAATGTTCTTTGAAATATTCACTTTCTATATATGCGCTATTGGTTATATGAATTGTTATTATTATTGCCTTTTTACTAACTGAAATTATAAGATGTCTTATATATAAGCACGGATGGGGCAATGTTAAGCAGTGGCCAACCATATACATCAGTGCTTTGCAAAGTTCAAGTTTCTCTTTCTAGATGAATATAACAAAGCTCTGAAATTCTTGTGCCAGGTGAACATATAACAAAGGGATGTCTTCAAAAACTTGAAAAACAACAAAAAAGACAAAAAAGAAGAGGGTCTACAAATTTCCAGAGCTGTAGTGTCACTCATTTCTACACCCATCGGGAGCAAGGGATTGGCCAAACTGAAACTATATGTAAAGCACTGTGCCTAATCCAGCTGATGCGGCTATTGCAACTTGAGTTCTCTAATTATGTCAGGATTCTAATAAAATTTGGACCTTCCTCTTTGGTGCCTTCCATGAACCAATAAGGCTGGGGCTTAGCACAGTGAGGTGACTAAAATCTGATTATTACTCATTCCAATAAATTCTTGTCCCTATATCAAGGGTTGCAACAAACTTTCAGAACCATGGAGAAGTTCCTGCCTATAAAGCAAAGACATGGAAGGGCAGGTAAGAAGAGGATTGTGCTGTATTCTTGATTCTGTCTACTTTATGTTTGCTTTATGCCTTTCAACAGACTTCTCTTTTTAAAAGGATTAACTCTCATAAATGCTTGCTTAAGTGGCCTCATAGATGTTAGAACTTTTGGAATCCTTGAGGTTCTGAGATGGCTAACTCTTTAAAATGAACTTTGATCCAGTCTGGGGTCTTTCTGGAGCAAGTTTTCCCAGTATTCCAAAGTAATTTATTTATGACTCAGATTTATTTGTTGTTCTGTACCCTTCTCCCCAGTCTGAATAAGTTTTATTGATCATTTTTCCCTTAGGGGGAAAAATGTGCTAAAAAAGTAATTACCTCTGCTTTTAATCTTGTGACTTGGAAAATTTTGTAATATATATTTTTTAATTTTATAATTATTATAACTTTTCAGACTCTGTGTCTTATATGTATTATCTCTGCTCTCAAAAAAAGAAAAAAAAAACCAAAGACATATAAACAGAAAAACCCTGAGAGGGACGTATTATTCCTATTTTGTTAGATGAACAAGTAGAGACTTTAGAAAGTTTAAACAAACTGCTTAACGTCACAGGGCTAAGTAACAGAATTTGAACATAGGTTCTCCTACATCCAAAGAATGTGCTCTCCCCTTAAATTGTAGAAATGCACATTTGGAGTGATTTTAGTATTCATTTCAGTAGTTTCTTTGGTAAATGAGGTAACATCAAAACTCATTTAATCAATCATTTCACAGTAACAATTATATATCTATTGTCATTCCAAGGATATTTCTTAAATTGAGTTTTCTTTGTAATTGAAAAATTGTCATTGTTATGTTTCATGACATTGTATACCTTAGAAGGGAGTTTTATCAGTCATTTGGCTAGATTGAAAGAAAAGAGACTAATTCTTAATCTAAGAAACAATTACAAAGGCACTGCTATGAACTCCCCTAAGCAAATCTCATAAGAAGTACAATTAGACCCCTTTGGACTACCAGGTATATACAAATTAGGAAACTATAATAAATTTTAAGCCCTGGTTTATTATTGCTATAGGCCAAGAAAACACGTTTGCAGGCTTTATAGTGAGACAACATTAATAAAAACCATTATATTTAGTCTGACTTCTCTAGGGAGCACAATAATTCTTGAAATGCTAAATAAAAAATACATGCACTGGAGACATTAAATGAACTGCATGTCATCAGCAAAAAATGCTTCGAGTTCCAAATTTAGTTGAGTAAGGATCAATTTACCAAGTGTCTTAGATAAAATGCAATTTTCTAAATATCGTTTTAAAAAACGACAAAATAATATACATGAATACATGAAATAAATGTTAAGAAAATCAGCAGTGTATAATGTTACATTTTTAGACTTAGTGTTAGGAGAATTGATCCCAATAATGGTGATACAACTTATTCGATTTCATATAATTGTTAAATAAAAGAGCTGAAGAAGGGACAGTTATTTTTTAAGTAGCTCTTGGTGCTGCAAATGTCAAAATTCCAATTGCCTTATCTGGGGAATATTAATTAAAATTCAATGATAAAAAATTGAGGCAGAAGCAATATCTTAATGAGAATTTTGTCAATATTCCAGAGAAATGGAATTCAGAAAGATCGTTTATTATTGGTCAATGAATGACATTAGGAAAGAAGCCAGCAAGTCAATTGTTAGTATATCCTTTCCCATGAGATGCTATGGGTAACTTGATTACGATCAATCTCTCCAGTTATCACAAAATGTAATTAAATAAAGCAAGTCTCCCTTCCCTGCTGAGCCCTTTATTGGGATCAAAGACAGATTCCCAGTGCTTCCTCAATCATATTGCTGGCTACTTGCCTACAATTCCATCATATCATTTCTGCAGTACTGGAGTTTTCCAAAGTTTCACCCCTCAGGACTAGAACAGCAGGTCTGTTTGGTTGCACTGTGATACCTTTCTTAAGATAATTACCATATTCTGGGTACATAGTATTTAACTCTGTCAGCACTGAGCTGATAGAGAAGGGAAGATTTCAGTGGTGAGATATCCAGTTGGAAGAACACACAAGGGGCTGAAATGAGAATGAAACAGCAGGCACCAGTATTATTGCAGTGAGTGTGCTTCTATTGTGGGGAGCGCACTTCTGCACTAGGGGACCGCATGGGCTCCCCATATGTCAGAGAACAATAGTGGAATTCTGCCACACATGCATGATACAATAAGCTAAATCATGCTTACATGAGCTGGGTGCAGGCGCCCTACTACGTTAATGTAACATTCTAAATCCGGGGTCCTATTCCTAGCCCCAAGCCTGGATCACAGCCAGACCTGGGACCTGCCAGGTCTGGGACCCACAAACTCTATCAGGAAAACTGGGTAGTAGAGAAACCTGTAGTTTAAATAATCTTACTGAAACAAGGCAGACACTCTTAGCAAGGGGTTTTAAAGCCAGTCAAGTGCTGCGGACCAAACAGTATGCTGGTAAAAGAGAACTTTCAGAAAAAGCTAAAACTAGACTCTCAAGCAAATGTAAAATTAGAATGTCAAAAATTTTATGTCATTAGTTAAATAAGGGAACCAGAAGAGATATTACAACTGGTTCAAAGGAAAATCCGAAGAACAGACATATTTATGATCAAGAACATTGAAATGAACTTGCAAATGGATCCCGAGCTTTCCACACATGGGAGAGTTGTCTCTCTACTGAACAGAAGCCATTTACATGTCCAAGATAAGAATAATGTGCATTATCATCACTCTGGACAAGTTCATTTCAATTTTTACAGACTCATAAAATATCCTTGTTAAAGACCAAGATCGATGTCCTATCTAAGTAGGTCCAGATAATCCCTCGAAGCTCCAGCATTTCATTGAATGGATATCCAGTAATATGTGAGGGAGGGGTGCAGTGGTGTGCTGGTAAATATTCCACAACTGGCTCTCCAAAAACTTTCAAACCCAAACCCTCATTTCTAGCAGATGTTGATTTTCATAGCATAAATGCCTAATTCCAAGCTATTGGTGTGTCATCATCCCTGAAGGTGAGTTGAGAAGAGGTGGCAGTAGCACCATTATATAGTATTTTCTTCATACAGTTATAATAGACATAAATAAGCTCAAAAATATAGATGACATCAAAATGTAGTGTTTTCTTATTGTTTGATTAGTGTTTAATTATTTTACGAATATTTGGGCATTTTTAAGAGCTGCTTCAATTAGGATTTCTAATTTAATTCCAGTGTGATCAGAGACATACTTGAAAAGACTATTCTACTGTTGTTAGATAAAGTGTTCTGTAGATTTTAATTAGGTCAAATTGGTTGATAGTATTTATCTAATATTCTATATCCTTACTGGTCTTTGTCTACTTGTTCTGCCAATTATTTAGAGAGGGATTTTGTGAATGTGTCTGTGTATCCTTCAGGTTTTAATAGCTTTTGCTTCATGTATTTCAAAGCTCTGTTAATATGTGCATAATGTGTAAGATTGTTAGGTACTCTTGATTAATTGTCCCCTTTATGATCATGAAGTGACCATCTTCATCTTTGACAATATTCTTTACTATGAAGTCTAGTTTTTCTGCACTTCAGTTTTATTTTGACTTCAGTTTTATTTTGATTTTTGTTAGCATGATGTATCTTTTGCCATCCTTTTACCTATCTATGTCATTATGTTTAAAGCATGTTTCTAATAGTCAACAGCTAATTGAGTCAAAGTTTTTTTTTAATCCAATATGACAATCTTTATCTTTTAGTTGAAATATTTAGAACATTTATATTTAGTACGATCTTTGTCCCATCTGTTCTTCCTTCTCCTTTTCCTTTTAGTCTGTCTTCTTTTGGATTAATGTTATTCCCTTTGTTGGTATATTAGCTATAACTTGTAATGTTATATTAGTGGTTGTTTTAGTGTTTATACTATGCATCTTTATCTTATCACAGTCTATCTTTAGCGATGAGAACCTTACAATAGTGCTATGAACAAAATGTTCATGTTCTCCCAAAATGAATGAATATGTTGAAACCTAATTCTCAATGTGATGGTATTAAGAGGTGAGGTCTTTGGGAGATTATTAGGTCATGAGGGCAGAGCCGTCATAAATAGGATTAGTGCCTTCCTTAAAGAGACCCCAGAGAGATCCTTTGCCTCTTCAGTCATGTGAGGACATAGTGAAAAGACAGGAAGTGGGCTCTCAGACACGAAATCTGCTGGGGTCTTGATCTTGGACTTCCCAGTTTCCAGAACTGTGAGAAATAAATTTCTGTTGTTTATAAACCACACAGCCTATGGTTTTCTGAACAGACTAAGACAAATAGTGTACTTCTCATTCACTGTACTTTTGTTGGGCTCTGCTTATGTTCTTCTACCCTGCACTGCACTTTGGAAACTTTGCCAAGCCAGCAAGCGGAGGCAATTACAGGGCTCTCCTCATCTGTTTCTCATCTCTCAGTGATCACTGTCCCTCACTGTTTGATGCGCAAAGTCTTGAAAACCTTTATTTAATATATTTTGCCCATATATTTTTGGTTGTTTCATGCAAAAGGGTAAATACAATTCCTGTTACTATATCTTAACCAAAAAGCAGTTAATTTTCATTGAGTAACAGGTATTATATATATGAAAAACTGTATATATACATATATGTATATGTGTGTGTGTGTGTGTGTGTATACATATATATTCATTACGTGTAGATTAGCTGTCCCGTGGTGACAATACCATCAATCATAAAGGGTGGAATTAAAACAAATATATCCAATTTTCTAGTTGTTCTCAGACAGTTGGTCCAAATGACTTAATGTGTCAGTGCCCTGATTTCTTGTGTGCTTGCTTGTTTTTGCATGTTATATCTCCCAGTTTTCTGATTTTTTAGTAAGGAAATTTTTAGGTTGAAGAAAACTTGAATTTTATATTGAACATCTGAATACCCACCATATATAATCTACAATTGTTAACTTTTGTATATTTGGTTTATCACATATCCATTTTAATTTTTAAGCATTTTTAAGTAAGTTGTAGACATCAGTATATTTGATCCATCAACAGTTCAGCATGCGTGTAACTAGAGTTTAATATATTTTTTATAGTTTTAAAAGTAAAATTTACATAGAGCAAAATGCACAAACCTTTCTTCTATTATTCTAATATTTTGATATATGTATACACCTGCGTAATCCAAACCACTGTCAAGATACAGACTATTCTGTCATCCCAGAAGATTCTCTTATGCTCCTTCCCAGTCAATTTCTCACTGCCACCCCAAAGGCAACCATTGTTCAAATTTTTTTTCATCACAATTTAGCATTGCATGATTTGGAACTTCATACAATAGGTATAAGACAGTAAGTACACCCCTCCCCTGATGCTTCTTTTAGTCAGCATTTTTTTTTAGATACATCCATATTATTGCATGCAGCAGCAGTTCATTTCTTTTTATTGCCAAGTTGAATATTATTGCATAAATGTATTAAATTTTTTATGCATTCTCAAGTTAGTGAACACCAGGAATATTCTTAGTTTTAGACTAATGTGAACATTCTTGCATAAGAACTTTTGTGGACATATGTTTTCATTTCTCTGACATAAATACCTAGGAGTAGAAGTCCTTGATTATAGGATGGATATGTTTATAAGAAACTGCCGAAACTTTCTACAAAGAATTGAACATATTTTTTATGATTCTGGAAAAAATGCATGAAAGAGCTCCTGCTGATGAGTTCTTGTTATTCAAGGGAGTAAGGGTGATGATATTGAGGGTGTTTATGGCTCAGGATACAAAGCCTTGAGTTAGAATCTGTCTCCATGTCTTGGACTGCTCTTTTTTGATACTTCCTTCTTTAGCTATAACCATATAGTGCTTGAGATCTAGACAATGAAGGAGGAAGGAAATGTGTAAGGCTCAGGCAGCCCATCTGCTGTTACCTGCTCTCTATCCCAGCCAGCTTCCAGTAGTTTAATCGTAGAGTGCAATTATAGAGTCATTTAAATTTACTCTATATATCACTTTTTACTTCTCGCTGAACCTTCATTCCAGGCAGGATCCACTACATAATGTGTGAGACTGAATGCAAAATGCAGCTGTGAGCCCCTTTGTTCAAAAGGCAGGAAAGAAGTGACATGAAAGATGCTAAAGTATAAAATAAATATTTTCCATTTCTTTTGTGGTCTCTCTATTGACTTGCCATGAGAGGTTTTTATTTGCTATTTGAAGTTGTTCTAAGTAAAGTTAAAACTGTAAATTAGTAGCTTGAATTTTAACATTTATCTTTGTATTGCACAGTGCCAGAGTAAAATACAAATATAAGAGCATTTAATTTTTAGATGTGATCTCCAAAATTGCGTAATTTATAATTAGCAGCTTCTATATACATTTGCCTTTTGTTCTTACCAGAACAGTGGAAATGCTGCACAAAACTTAACTGTTTTTATTTTACTTCTTGATACATATTCATTCTACCAATGTCCCCTACCTTAGGCTTGTTGATGAATAAAGAAGGACTGAAAGGAAAAAGAAATATGGGTTACCTCTTTTTCCCTTTTCCTCTATGTCATCATTTTTAGCATAAGTAGTTAGCTGACACAGGAAGGTAACATAAATAAAAAAGGGACACAATTAGGTTCCTTGATAGTTTCTGTTTCTTAGAGTGAGTATCGTTTTCTTTCTGTGTACAGAGTAAGTTCTGGTTTAAATGAAAATCAAATTTTTCAGGGATGTTAATGTGGAGTTATGTGGTGCTGGAGTCTAAAGGTGTAATTACAAATGTATTACTTAATATGTTGTTTATAAATGGTGACTCCATCTCCAGACCAGAGCATAAGAGTTTCTTTAATTCATTCTATGGCTATGGATTGTAGCATTTTGGCTAGCCTGGCACCTGAGAACAGAAGTATTGCACACTGTAGCCAATAATCTCTTAAAAGTATATTTGCGTCGGTAAGATGGGTGAATCTGTCTGCATGTGTAAGAACAACAACAACAAGAAAATAGCTTCAATGGATCTGTGAAATCACTAAATATGTATGAAAAATTAGGACATATATGCATATGAGAATTTTTCTAGGAAGTGTGTCCACAGCTATTAATAGATTTTCAAAGGGGCTCATGACACAAAAACCCCAAGAGCTAACTTATTTAGAGCATTGTTTATAAGAGAAATGGCTTTTCAGATCCAGAAAAACAAGTTACAAACCTTTGGAAACCAGAAATTGAGGGCTACAAATACATCTTATAATGATAAGTAATATTAAAATATGATTTTATTAAATTTTCAGTAGATGCCTGCTTTGATTTTGCGCTCAGTCCAAATTGATCTTAAAGTATTCTTACACTTCTTATTCACTCTCTCCTTCCCTGAAATTATCCAAGGTACCCAGGGCTTCGATATCAGATATTGCTATAAAATGGTTTATCTAGGCTTTTGTATTTCTTCTTTTGCATCTAAAATATACCTAAGTCCGTAAAGGCCTTTTCCTCTGGGGAATCAGTGAGTCAGAGGCAAGAGAGAGAAACTAGGAGGCTGTGTTCAAATGTGAAAAAATAGAAGTTTGGGGCTAAGGAATCCATGTCAGAGAATGACACTGTTGATCTTTAGAGACTTGCAAATAATCCTGAATAAACTGTCTTGACCCAAGCCTTTTAAAGGTTCAAAAACCAAGGGCTAATTTGGAGTGTACTTGCTGAATTTTCACATGGTCTACAGTGCCTGCTTCCAGCTGGAACTGGACATGGAAATACTTACACTGAAATAACATTGAGGGAGCCCCTATGAAGTTTCTGATCAAGCAGGAACCAAAAAACAACTAAAAATCCCAGGAGACTGCCTCATTTATTATTTTCATCTTTTCTTCTACCTCATCCTAAGAAAGCCTCTGGACTGATAAGTATCTGTATATAAGAGACAGTTCGTGAGACATCAGTCTTAGATCTCTTTGGAAATCCCAGCCTTGAAGGAGCTTTCAGTAAAGTGAGTTTATCTGTTTGTGAATTGCTCAAGAAATCATGTTTCTCAACAATGTTAGTATTACTAGGGGCTGCCATATTTTTGGGTTAACTTTTTTTTCTTGATTTCTGACATGTGAATTAAGTGAACTTTTTTAGAAGGATCAGCTTTTTAGTTCTAGTCAGATTATATTTTGAGTTTCTCTCGAAAAGCAATTTATGTATTCATTTTTGCATAGGGTCTACTAAAGTTACTAAGAAGCAAAACACATATAAATCTAAACTTAAATATTGATTCTACTTGATCCAGAGTAGACTTCTATATTCTATTTATCCACGTATTGTACACTGTAGCCAATAATCTCTTCAAAGTATATTCGCGTCGGTAATATGGGTGAATCTGTCTGCACGTGTAAGAACAACAAGTTTCAACAGGAGCAACAGAAGAAAAGAAAACAGATCTAGGCACTGGACCACTGAGCTCTTTGCTTCTGTATTCAGCTGGCAGGAGTGGTGAGTCCCTTCAGCAACTTCTCCACAGACCTAGGTCACGTGCAAAATGGCAGGAGTGCCCCTTTCCCAGCTCTGAGGCCTAATGAGAGTTGGAATCAGTTCTGTTTTTGGCTAAAGGGGATAGGGGTAGGTCTGTATTGTACATTTTGTTTACGTGTCATGCTGTGCTATTTACTAAATACAAAATCAATTGACCACATTTTCACACTTTGTAGCAAAATTGTGCTTTGACAGTATAACACTGCTAAGGGAAGAAATAGGAAGAGAAGGATGTTCTCCGGATTCCCAACAAAAGGAGAACTCCCAAATCTTAGCTAAGTTGGGAAATGCCTTTTTATGCCTTCATTTTCCTAACAAATACTAAATTAACCAAAAAAAATCTTTCTGAGCGATATCGAGTAAACAAGCAGAATATTCTTTCTTGGATGTTCCAAAGTTGAACTATTATATCATGTTATGAGTCCCTTTTGGGCAAACACTATATCTTGTTTATCTCTGTGTTACTGCATTTTATTATTATTATTATATTTATTATTATTGCTTTTAATTCCTTAGAGCTTAGCACACAAGAGAAGTTCCATAAATGTTTATTTCATTTGCTCAGTTTGATCAATGGAATACAGAATTCTAGGGTTTAGGCTCAATTTCAAGCACGAATATCTTTGGGAAAAATATTTAATGGGAAAAATGTGTTTCCAGAATCCAGCTACTTTCCCTTTCACTGCGTACACCGCAGGTGCCAGTGTAATTTTGCTGTTCTCTGGTTGAGATTATGGATTTCCACTGTGACACTGTCACCAGGAGTATTTCTCTTGATCAAATTGTTTCTTGATAAAATAAGAGCAGGTCATGGTGATTCAATATGGGAGATTTACACATAACATATTTGCTTCGGGCTCCTTAGAATGATACTGGTGATAACGGGAGATATATTTTAGGGTATTGCCCCCTTGTAAAACCTTTCAGATCACAAATTGTATCAAACAGGAAACAGCTCTAGTTTCAGTTTGAAAGACTGGAGAGGAAGCAACATAATATCCCCTTGAGAGAACATAATCTTTTCCCTCATTTTGCAGATGGGAAAACTGAAAAATAGAAAATAAATTACTGCTCAATCTGACATGAATTGGGGTCAGAGTTGGAAATAAAAACAAGAGACTGTACTAAATTTTCTATCACGTTAAGCCTTTATTTACCCAAAGATATATAAATTAACTTGATCTACAACTCTGACTCTTTCTTTAGGAAGTGGTTAAATATATTTTCTCAAACTGTGATTATATGTAATAAACATAAATCCTCCCCTTGGGATCCTGGCATATCCAGTATGTATGTGCTCATAAAGTTCAATAAAACTTTTAAATGCTATTTTGAAATTTTTTTCTTTGAGCAAAATCACATTTGCTGTGTACTAAATTTGAATGAAGAATTTTTTTCTCCACATGTCTGTCATTTCAGTGTGATGTTGAAGACTGGGTAATAAAACTATTATTTGACCATGGCATTAATATAAACTTTATATATAATGTCTTTTGAATTTTTAAAAGCTATTTCAAGAGTATATTCCTGCAACAAATTGCAACTTTTGTTAAATTCTTTTAGCATAATTTTGATGTTCCAGCTCTTGCCTCAAAAGCACAGAGCAGAACAAAAATAAGAAAAAGAACTATATAAGTTATTTTTAAGACTTCAGCTTTGGAAGGCAAATAGGCTTCTTCATAAACAAGGTATTTTATTAATTGGGTTTCATCAAATTTATGTAAGAAAATTTATTTCATAATACAATTAAGGCACAACAATATTCTGATCATACTTTGCACGTGTTAAGTAAAACACAAAATAGAATTCCCCTAGTCCATCCCACATGGCAGCAGCAATTTTTTAGAGAGCTATGTTGAAGATTTTAGACAAGAAGAATATGGTTTTGAGATCTGAGTTAATAAGAGAAGTATCTGGGTCATCTTTAATACCAGATATGACTCTATCTGCATGCTCTGATCATACACAGTAAGTCAGTAGTTTTGGTCACTTAATGAGTGGAAATAGAGTGCAGAAAACATAGCTTTCTTAGATATATTGTCATCTGGCAGTTCCAAGTGAGGTCTCTGACAGTTTACTTAACACATGATTCCCCAGCAATTATAGTACATTTTAGAATAGATAACTTCCAAGATAAATTCCCAACTACTTTAGAAAGTAAGTTCATACCTGAAGACTGATTCATAACTGAAGTTGGCTATTTTATGTCTCAAAACTTTTACACAGCTTTCAGAAGTGCCAAATTGCACTTTGGAAGTCCATGGAACCTCAGGGAAATTAGAACATTCATCTTTCTTTAACCTTAGCCTTTAGTTAGAAGACCATAGAAAACCCCTTGGATTCTATTTCCCACTGGATTCTGTGTTAATGAATTCCATATGTGCCAGAGTGTATATGACTTCAAAAGTAGGCAGAAAAAGAACAATTGCTGTGGATGAATATGCTTTAGTTAATAGAAGAGGTAGTGATTTTTATATGCTGTGAATTATAGCGCTGTTTTTAATTGACTTAATGTCAGTTAGTGGGTTTCAATATCCATTTGCTTGTTTAAACTTTATGATTTGTGTGTTAAGACACTAGGAGAACACAAAAAGTGAAGATGAACATTCAGAAGGTCTATATCATAATAAATCTCTCATGTAAACTATGTAATAATTATCATATTTTTTAAAACAAAGTATGATGTAATATCCATTGTCAGCCAACAGACATGAGGAACTACCTCATTGACTCTAAATTTGGAAAATTATAAAACCTATGTTGGATATTAAAACGTGTTTTTAAGAATTTGAATTCTGGTGTGGTCATCATTTAGAGAAAAACTTCCGGTGCCAACTGTACATGAAGAAATGTAGAGCACATTTTTTTCAGTACATCAGCTTGAAAGGCACGGGTCTCTGCCCTCAACTTCCTATATTTCATAAGCAGACAATCCACATGGCAATGTATTCCAACAAACCTAGCAGTCAAATTTTTATTAACATTGACAGCCTTTCTATTTAAACCCTTTGTAAAACCCAAAATCTTGTTCATTCTTGTATAGGAGGAGCAGAAAAAAGAGAGACTTATCAAAATACTTAATTACATTTCATACTTTTTTTTGGCATGAATGAATTAACAACTTGGATAATCGAAAGTTTACTATGCAAGAAATGAGTGCCTATCTGGATAATCCAGGATAATCTCTCTATTTTAAGGCCAACTGATTAATTAATAATCTTAATTCTATTTGCAACCTTACTTCCTATCTACAATGTAATCAAAAGAGTCCTTAAGAGTAAAAGAAGGAAGCAGACAGAATCAGAGTGAGTTGATGTGAGGACTCCACCAGCCATTGCTGGCTTTGAAGATAGGGCCACGAGTGACTGTAGGTGGCCTCTAGAACCTGAAAAAGTCACGGAAACAGATTTTCCCCTGAAGACTCTGGAAGGGGATGCAACCCTGACGACACCTAGATTTTAGCTCAGTGAGACCCATTTTGAACTTCTCATCTACAAAACTGTAAGATAATAAATTTGTGTTGTTTTAAGAAAGAGAGATAGGGGGGGATGTAACAATAATGCCATATATTGAAATACAGTCTGTGTTCTGACTGGTTTCTTCTTGGCGAAGCAATGAGAGAGACAGAGAGAGCGAGAGAGAGAGAGAGAGAGAGAAAGAGAGAGAAGGGGAAAAGAGGGGAGGAGAAGAGAGGGAGGGAAAAGAAAGTAATGAGTGCCGTTTATTACAGGAGTGGAAAAGCTTCTACTCTTCTACCCTTTAGTTTGGAATATGGCTGCTGAAGCAATCAGTATGTTATCAGAGTTACAATCAGCCGCCTGATTCAGAGTGGACTCCTGCTCTACCAGAGAACACAAATACACATTGATATTTGCGGCTTTGCATGTATGTGCAGAAAGTTTTCATTTTCTCTAACTTCTTACAATCTATTAATATTCATCTTTTTCTTGGCTTTTCAATATTCCTGTCTACTGGGTTACTGTTTTCTTTAGCTTATATACTTTCCTAATTATCTCTTTTTCCTAAAAGCTTATATCTACTCTAAAATCAAAATTTTAATTATCATATTTTCTGCTTATTTCTTACTTTTCACAAACAATGTGACTAGAAAATATTGATACTCGACTTTAGTGAGATTATAAGAATTTAGTGTCATTAATTCTCTGAGGATGCTGTAATAAGGGAGAGTTGGAAATTAGCACCTATAGCAATTACCAAATTAAGAAAGCCTTAATAAAAAAATCAATTATTCAAATAACAATAATTATTATAATAATCTATTTACTTAATTCTTTAATACAAATCTATCTACTCATTGTAATAATTTGATTATTTGAGCATACAACCTTGTTTTTAATATATACAATGCAAATATGAAAAAAGTACTTTAGTTATAATATATTTAAACTGCCATATTTTTTCAAGTCAAATTACTCTAAGCTCATTGTGAACATATGTTATATTATTTAGTAAAACAAATTGATGGAAGAAAGAAATCAGTCAAGTTTCAAAAAATCGGAATATGTAAGGATTGGAATGCAATGGTTCATTTATTTGCATTAACCTAAGCAAGAGCGTCTGGAATGCAGGTTCAATAAAATGCAGTCACAGCAAAGTGAGCATGACTGGAAAACCCAGGCTTCGGGAAACTGACAAACGTCGGAATAGGAGGCCATAAGGAGACCTCACCACAGGGATGACGGTGGGGCTTCTCCTGCAGAGACTTGTTACATTGTTCCTATCCTGAGAAGTTAATAACTTTAAGAAGTATGCCTGAAAAAGGAATGGGAGAACAAAGTTTTTCTCTTTCTGGAGTGGAAATAGTTTGTCCCATACTAGAAGTCTGGTGTAATGTGGACTGGGTTTTGAGGAGTGGAGAGATTAATAGTGGTATGAAATATAAATAATATTAGTAAAGAATTGTTGTAAGTGCTTTACAGATATTCATTTATTTAACTCTCACAACAACAATGTGAAGGTGGTACTATGATTGGCACTCACATTTTACAGATAAGGAACAAAGAGGTAAAGTAAGTTGCCCAAGATTACACAGCTAATAAGTGGCGAAAGCAGAGTCAAACCTCCACAGTCTGGCTCTACAGATGTGCATGTTTCCACTGCAGTAAGCTGCCCAGCCTTGAGAGGGACCAGGCATCTTAGTTAGGGTTAGGTTAGACTGCAGAAAGCTACAACCAGCATGCTGACTAGCATGGTGTAGGTTATAATCAAAAAGCAATGTTGTTTTTATTTATTTTTTCTATTTTTTTAATTTATTTTTTTCTATT
>NW_006443138.1:2579343-2597773 GCF_000325575.1 Pteropus alecto | reverse complement strand
GAAAACTTTGCAGATTATGACCTTTCTGTTCACTCTCAGATCAGCAACATCCTTACAGTGAGGGTAGAGTAAAAACATAGTCTTAGTTCGAAATAGAAATAGAAAATCTGAACTTGATGTATGGTTCTTCTTTCCTCTCCCTCCAGCAAGAAGTCTATAGTGGGAAAAAGTGGGTGGCAAGGTGGACTGTTCTGTTTCTCTCTCTGCCTCCCCCAGAGCTGGCCTGTGGAGACAGGAAGAGAATGGGGCAGGAAAAGGCTCACCTGAACTGATAGAACTCTGAGCTGCCTTCTGCTCTCTGCTTGGTAGAGATCAAAAATAATGATTTCTTTTGTGGATAATTTTTCTGGCACCCTCTTTCTGTAGTTTCCTTTTTTTAGAAGGATGCATTTCTGTTCTGGTGGTCACTTGGACCCCTCCCTGAACCCGTAGCTAAGCAATCTCTTCTAGCCTCTTGCTGCTGGGGCTCCTGTGCTCCTCCCTGTGGCCTTAGTGGAGCAAATCCAGGACAGTCCATGCCAGCTGACTCCTGCATGGCCTCCTCTGGCCTCCTGGAAGCATCCTGCACCCCTTGCCCTAACAAGTCTGAGAGTGCAGGCCCCTCTTAGCTCATAGCATCCTTTCAGTTCCACCAATGCAGCTCATCAGCTTCTCTCATCTTCTAGTGTCCCAGATAGGAGTCAGTCCTCGGTCTCCTCTCTAGGTAATGAGCTCCCAGAGCAGCACCATTGGATCCTCCTCACTGATAATGCAGCCATCTTGACTAGAAGTCTGTAGTTACTATTTGAGCAAAAATTGAGTTGCCTTCATTAACTTCATAAGCTTTTTATTGCTCTTAGGATCATATCTAAACTGCACACCCAATTAAGCCATGATCTTCCTTTCACCATATTCCAGCTTCATTTCATTTCTTTTAGTTTCTTTACTCTCTTTACTGCCTAAGATATCTTGCACTTAGTATTTCCTCTTCCCCAAAGTCTCTTTTCCATCCTCCCATCCCCATCATTCCCTTAATCAATTACTACTCATTGTTAGGAGCCAGATTAAATGTCTCTCAGGAATGTCTTTATCAATAGCTCTGAGTGGAATAAATCTCCCTGATAAATGTACAGCATCCTACCCTTTCTCTTTTATAGAACTTAAATCTATAATCGTATAATTATTTGAGTTCTTTTTGCTTATTGTTCATCTCTGTAATTAGAATGAATGCTCCATGAGGCTGAAATCATGCCTATCTTGTTCACTGCTTTATCTCCAACATCTAGAGTGGATTACTATGTTGCCTAATAAATATTTGAATTAATGAGTGAAATCATCATAGTATTTCCTTATTAAAAATCTCTAAAGCTATTTCCTCATATTTGGCAACCTACTCTTGGGATATTTATCAAGATTTGTTTTATTGAAATTCTTAGCTGTGTGTCATTGACAAAAAAAACCCACTTTCTTTACAATTTACTGTTTTGCTTCATCTAGTTACAATGTTTTTATCAAAATGTCTATTGTGTGAGTACTGTTTTCAGCTTTAAGTAAAATGAGAAAGGAAACAGAACAGTATTGCCTTTTTGCAGACAGAATGAGAAACAATTAGATTGTCAGATATTTAAACACAGATGTGTTGGCTCAAAATTTATTCTCACTGTTTTCAGCTTCTAGTCTATCAGTTATTCTAGCATGTCCTATTGTAGTTCAAGGTCACAGATCCTTACTTCTAGGTTTGTATAATGACTCAGTGTTCTTTCTTTTTAAAAATCGGTCTTTAAAATTACATGAAAAAACAATAATCAGAAGATACAAAGAAACAAGGAAAAAATCACTAACACGTTCACTATCCAGATACCCTCAGTTTATATTTTATTGCATCATCTATACAATTTTTATCTCCACAAAATGAATCTTACTATATACACTGTCTGTAACATGATAGTTTTCACTCCAGATATATCACAAATATATGTATCATATGCATGTCTACCCAGCAAGGAAAACCCATCTATTATTTCCAGGAACAGGAGATTTTGTTTTGCTTTCCTCAGATTAGTGCCATGCTCCCTGTGGACACTCGCTCAGTAGACGGCTGAGTCATGCTCAACTGCTGTTTTGTTTTTCTACAACATGAAACTTTTAAAACAGACTTATGAGTAACTATGATGGTCAATATGCGATATACAGTTCTCTACTCTTTGTGGAAACATGTAAACTTTGTTGTTCCTACACTTGGACTGACTGATTCCTCAGCAACTTCTCATGGAACTGATCTCAAAACACTATCATCTGAAATTCATTACTTTTTAGTATAACTGTGTACAAAATTACAAAGTTTTGTACTCTAAAATTCAACACTTCACCACTTAAAATTCCCTGTATGTTTAATGTGTTCTAATTCTTTAGTTTTAAGCCTATTCAGTATACTTGATTTGCCAGGTCATATAACTTCTGGTTGTAGTTATTTCACTAGACGTGTGAGGAATAGCCCATCATCTGACCCCCGCCCCTCTCCCCCACACTTTTTACAGTTAAGTTCTAAGCGAACATAAACCCATTTTTACATCAACAATATTAAGAGGTAGCACTTCTTATCACATTAGTACATATGAAGGCCTGTCTTCTTCAGGCCAAAAACAAAACAAAAACAACAGCAACAACAATCTGTTCCCTTTCTTTGTGTGCATGATTATCCCGAATTGTTGAAGATCTACCACTAAATCATTGATGTACTTTCTTGTTTGTTGTCTCAACGTTTTAACATCTTTCCCATGTGATAAACTTATCTTCTCACTCTTCTCAAAACAAACCACACAACTCAGAAGTAAACACATACTATTATAAGAACATGATGACTTACATTGTATAATCACTATGTAATTGTAGGAATGTAGAAAACACTAGAATAAAGGTGAAAAACGAGTTCATTAATTCTGGAGGTCTTTGTTTATTCCTACCTTTGAATTCTGGTCACATAGTTTTTGAAAATGTACCTTTATCCACATCTTATTTGAAATCTTGTGAATATTTCCTGCTGTGTTTCACTAGACCAAAACTTCTCAAGTAAATGCTCGGTAAAAACTACAGACATTATCCAGGCACTAAGTAATGGAAATGTCTTTACAGTCACATATGGGCACAACATGCATTTTAATTGCTTCCACAGTTCACAGAAATAATGCAGACGTACATACACATGCAACTTAAATCCTGAAAGCTTAAGAATCCCCCTCTTTGTCATCTGAAAGTCCTTCTGATTGCCACAGAAAAGAGAGAAAAGGCCTGGGACTAACAGGACTCAAAGTTTCTTTTCATGATACATTTTGTTTACATTCTTACTGCTTGCAGTGCCATATTGCTGCCAACAAATGTCAATTGCCAATCAAAAGGAAAGAAGGAAAAATTGCTTGACCAATATAAATGGTTTGTCTGATGTGCTTTTCCTTCACTCAAAGCCTGAACCACGCTACAGACAGGAATTGCACAGATCTGAAGGCAAGCTGATAGAGGGGTGGAATGACAACTGACATCTACCAAAGAAATATCTAAGTTTTCCGGAAACTATTTCCCCTAAATAAGAATTGTGAAATGTACATATTCATAGGAATCTCTCCAGCTGTGTTGACTCCAATGAAACAGAAATTATAAACACAAACACAGTTAAGTATGTGTGCAGAGCCATTTTAAGGACCTCCCAGTACCCAGACAGAGAATATAGAGTGCATTTTCTGGGTTCTTTTCTTCCACATTTATTGCTCCTCCTATCCTAGGAAGTGTCTTATATATTAATTAGTTTTGGCCGTGGCATTCATACTGGCACCACATATACTAATAGTTTTAGTAATAACCAACAATAAAGTGTTACTATTTGCTAAGCTTATTAGGCTAAACCTTTTATTATCTTTGTAAACTCTCAAAGATGCCTATGAAGATAAATAATTTTATTATCCCCATTTTACTGGCAAGGATACTGAGGCAGAGAGATATTAAGCAATGTATCCAAGATTAGTCAGCAAAGAAAAAGCAGGAACAGGGCAAAATCTTGATGTAAGGTCTATATCTGACTTAAAAATTTATGCTTCGTACTAAGTTCAGCAGTTGAGAAGTTGCTTGCTTCCTCTTAGATATTTTGACTAAAATTTAGGAGAGCTGTCCACCAGAGATATTACTTCTGTTGAGGTCATATTGACCAAGCATCAGGTTTGTACCTATTCATATTGGGTATAATGGAGAGCCCTCTCTAACAATTTGAGCCCTAAGTATTCTGCTTGTCTTACTTTTATGTTGTTTGTAAGTATTAAGAAGGAAACAATGTAAAGGGGAGGACTTGGGAAGAGATATGATAGATAATTGGATAAAGAAACTGTGATACATATATACAATGGAATCTTACTCAGCCATAAGAAGAGATGAAATATTGCCTTTTGCAACAACATGAATGGACCTCGAGATAATCATGCTAAGCGAAATAAGCCAGACAGAAAAAGTTGAAAAGTGGGATATAAACCTAAAAGCAACAAATGAACAGGACAAAAAAACAGAGACTCATGGACATGGACAATAGTGGTTACCAGAGGCTAGGGGAGAGCAGGGAGGAGGGAGGTAGATGGGGTAAAAGGGGTCAAATATGTGGTGACAGAAAGAAATCTAACTAAGGGAGGTATACACACAATGCAATATATATATGCCTTACTGTTAAATTGTACATCTGAAACTTACCAGATTTTGTTAACCAATGTCACCATAAAAAATAGTAATAATAAAAAGATAAATAGAAAAAAAATAAAGTAATTTTTGATAAAAAATACATAATGTTAGTTTTAAGGCCATTTATATGATATGGAATGTAAAGCAAACAAAGTCTAACTTATGAAGCAGTACCTTTCTCATCGATCTATAGCTATTATCAATCACTTTTTCTGACCCTGGGTTCAAGTATTTTTGGCCGTGATAAAAGTAGACATACTAAGTGGGACCACAAATGAGAATGAAGCCAGCCTGGTGAACAGAACAACTTATACAGTACATAGGCCAGGGAACACACCGGTTTACATAGGAAAGATGTAAAATTATCAAGAGTCCTAAAGTCAAGTCTAGGTCAAAGTACAGCCAGATCAACCTGGAGGAGTGAGTGTTTGAGAGGTGACTAGTTGGCTCGTAGCAAGGGTTTAGAGATCTAAGCTGAGTAGGGAACACAGGTTACAGAAGAGTGATAGTATAAGAACTAGCGTCTGTGTCCAGAGGTCCAATGAGGGCATTGATGCATGAAGAAGTCCAATTCAAGAATAAGGCTTGGGCTAGAGATTAACTTGAGAAAAAGAGAAGGGAACTCAGCTAGGAAAAAATGTACTGAAAAATTAGCAAAGAGATAATGATCTACATGAATATATAATCAAGGTGTTTGGAAAGAAAATTTTTGCCTCTGAATTGATTTGCAGCAGCCTTTTCCTTATAGGCAGGTACAGGGAAGATTCTGTCAAGTTGGTAGCTAAAGTTCTTCTAGAAATTTAGCTAAGAGGCCAATAATAACTAACTCTCCTAGTTAGTCTATTATGGAGTGTTTTCTCTGCCTTTACTCAACTATAAATTCAATGATGAATTCCATTGGGATTAAACTTAAATTTTCCAACACATGAACAAAAAATTAAAAGAAATCGACCTATGATAGTAAAATTTTATCAAGAGCACAAAAATTCCCGAGAGGTCTGTTTAACCTAGAAACTTTATTTTTTTCATGATTTTTACTATTTATTTATTTATTTTTAATTAAATTTATTGGGGTGACATTGGTTAATAAAATTATATAGGTTTCAAGTGTACAATTCAATAATACATCATTTGTATATTGCATTTTGTGTTCACCACCCAAAGTCAAACTTAATCCAGTGCCCTTCTCTAGCTCCCGTAGTTGGCAGTAGCTAGCCAGGTACAATTTATTTAATATCTAACAAAATTAGAACAATAGTTTAGCTTGAAAAGTCTTAGCTAGGTCTTTTGGAAACAAATAAAAATTATATTTAATATAACTTTCTAAAAGGAAAATAACACACTGAAAACTAAAGATATTAAAGTGGACACGAAATGGTTCTATTACAGTATTTATGGATTCCATTTTGTATTAGACATCTACTCTCCTTCTGACAGATGAGTAGATCTGAAAAATAGCTGGATCTTGTTTATTGTTGCCATATTGAACTTAGGGGCCTCTGCATTGTGTCATGCTCTTAGGTATTGACCAAGATGTGCATCAAGATAACTTAGAATATGAAAGCTCAACCACTAGCACTCTAGTGGGATTTAGAGGACATCTAGTCTAATCTTCACATAATGCCACCCCTTCCATTTTACAGATAAAAAAAAATGTTAAAAAGGTGAAGGGACTGCCTCTAAATTGCAACGCAAGTTAGAAGCACACCCAAGAGCTGATTGCCTGGTCTTTCATATTTGATCATATTTGGTCTTTCAATCAGGAAGTTTGGGTCAGGAAAACAGGACCACTCTAAGATTTCAATCAAGAAGAAATTTAATACAGGATAGTAGGTGCTTATAAAATCATTGCAAATGCTGAGGGAGCAAAGGTCAGGGAAACCTTCCACCCACTTCCAGAGAATCAGAAAGTTGTAGAAATTGCAAGAAACTACCAAAAATGATTTCAGCTGTAGGCAGTATTAAAGCAGATGAGTTATAGGAGAATGGCTGAGCCCAGTTCAAAACCTTATATCTGCTCTCTGCCAAAGCACTTGTGTCTATCTGCCAGTGCCAGAAACAGATAATTCTGAATCTCTTTCGTCTCCTAAATTTAATTTGCCTGCCTCTCATCAGCAAAATCTAATGAGAAATGCTGTTGTCAAGGGATTCTGAGAAATGTAGTTTCTAGGTTTCCAATACTTATAATACGAGGCAGAATATAGAAGGATTGACAACAGAAAATCTAGCACAATCATGTTGCGGTGAAACTACAGTCTACTCTGAGTTGCTATTGTCTTTTGGAACAAGTGTGTCATCCACAGAACAATTTATCTCTCATATACATTACTATAGATTGTTGTTCATGGATGATGGCAGAGGGTGAGGAGAAGGGGAAATTGGAGAGAAGATTGAGGGTTAGGGCAACTGTGAAATTGTCCAAGGTTCTTGTCTATAAGGATCATAAATATTTTTTTTTTCTAGAAATATGAACAGGTGGAGACAATTATATTTACTAGAACTCTTCTCACAAAGAGTACATGATCTAGGACAAAATCTTGTAGTTAAGATAAGTCTTAGGAGGTAAAACCCTAAAGAGATGGCTAAATTTCTGTTAAGATAGATAGGCAGAGTTAAAATTACCAACCAAGACCAGTAAGAACACACTGGTATTCACAAATTTATTTCTTAGTTAGGTTTATTAAATTTGGTGCAGCAGGCAAAAACCATACCTGAGAAATTTTAGATGTCTTAGGAAAAAACACTTGAGAGAGGCTTTTTATAGGGTTTGGGCCTGTGATGGATGGTTCTGAAAGAAGATTAGGGAATTCAGGACCAGTTCTGGAGTTGATGCTGTCAACAAATATGAGCAATCTGGTGCTTGGTTATCTCAAAAATTTTGGTCCATAGGCAGCAAGATTAGAGTGGGGTTTTGTCTTTGATAAGGAAACAGAAATCACCTAAAGAGGGATGTTAGTAATTTTTACAGTAGCAGTTCACCCTTGCCTATGTTGTTTTGTTAGAAAATTTTTCCCCCCGTTAGTAACATTGATTATGTTAGCCTTGTTTGTATGTCATTGGAAACATCAAATTTTGTTAGGAACATGGCAGTCTTATTATCAGCAAGACAGATTCTCATTTCTTCAGCAGTTAACTGTCCAGCTTTTGCTTTGCTAAACAGGTATACAGATTTGGAACTAGAGCTGATCTGCTCAGGAAAGCAGATGCTAACTCCTATACCACTACCAGTCCCGCTTTTCTATCTCTCCTCCTAAATGGCACTAATCTACATTAGTGGTGAACAAATATTTAAGGGAGTTTGGTTGAGGGGGGCCAAAATGCTAGACCTACCTGGGGCACTCCACACATCTCAGTCCATTTATGGGGAGGGAATAGAGTTTAATGGAAACAATTTACAATTTTCTTTCAGTTTTATCAGCACCTCCTCCAATTCATTCTTCCAAAATACTATGATAGGGAAACCAGTAAATGGGTTGCAGGTATTGAGAGCAACTGTATCTATGAGTATAAAGCCCGATGGACTCATGTAATACCAATTCTTCCAGAAATAGAAGAACATACAATCATATTTTTTCATTCTACAAGAAACCATAATTTTATTAATTATAGAAACAGTACAAATTTCAAACCAAGCTGCAGTTAATACTTTTGAAATATCAAAAAAAAAGTCCTAGTTTTTAGATGGTTACATTGTTAATTCCATAATAGCATTTACAATATCATTACTGTCATTTTTCAGGGCTCCGACTGCCTTTGCTTTCAGCACATTTGCTTGTGACATAACTAATTCTATGTCCTTAACTTCCACACCTGTTTCATCAACCTCTTCTTTTTTTGCTCCCCTCTTGTACAGTTGGAGTTTGTGTGTTTTCTTGAATCTTTGAGACAGTTTCACCTTGAACTTCGAATTTCTCAGCACCTGCTAGCTGTGCTTGCTGAGGTAAACCCTCCCTCTTGGCTTTCCCCAAAACTAGGTCCGTATCTGAAACCGGGCTCTTGTAGATACCGGTTTTGTGATCATAAAGAGGGTATTCTTAGATTTCTGGACAGTGACCCTAGTAACCCCGGTAAACCTGTCGAAGAGCCAGTTTGGACATAGCCTTCCAAGCCTTCTTTTCACTCCAGCTTTGTTTTGCTTTACTGACTGGTTCTTTATCGATTTCAGCTGCTGCTGCAAGCTGGGCTCGTAGTGTGGTTGCCTGTGTGGAATCTTGTTCCTGGAGTTCTGGTACTGATTCAACACGGTCGGATTCTGTTCTGACCAGGTCTCAGCTTGGGGCTGTGGCAAACTCCTGCTCTGTAGCAGGGGCGGTTTCTATGGCTTCATCTGGCATTTTGGGCAGGGAATGCAGAACCAAGACGGCAGCAGAAAGAGCCGTATGATCATATTATAAAACTTTTATTGTTCTCTAAGAACCATGGTCGTAAATAATCCAAGCTATGTGAGAGACATGCTCTGTGAAAGAAATGCTCTTCCTGCGTAGCAGGATCTGGCCCATTGTCTTGGGGGTGGGGACAAGGTCAATAAGAGCAGTGGTGGTGGTGGTGGGGGTGGGGCACTATGGAAAGAGAGGCAGACCCAAAATCCCAAATGCTGCTTCTGTTCTTTTCTGGGCTCCCTGGCAAACAGCCGGAAGTAGCCCATCCACGTATGCTCACCTCATCTTCACAAGAGGCAAAAATTAGAAGAGCTAGACAAGTGCTGGGAACTAATTAAGACTGGAGTGGCATGGTATATTGAGTTGGGCACCCACCTGGGGAGTTTGCCTTTACCCCCAGGGAAGGAAGAAGCTGTGTATTATAATGACTTGTGCTTTTATTTGTTGAGATCCAGCTTTGCAAAAATCAGGGCACCTGCAACAGGGTGCTTTGTGCTAACTCTGACTCAAAAAATTAAGCGACATTTGCCTAGAGTTTCTGTTCTTTCCTGAGCAGAGTGCAAGAAGAGAATAATTATATTTTAACGGGACTGACATTCATTTTCAATGAGACGTTCTTGTTCACTAAGTTGTCATCAAATATAACAATTGTAGGGAATGTGTTGTTCCTGCATGAAATTTTAGTAACACTAGATTTGCTGCTGTGATTATGTTCATTATGTACCTTGTGTAGGTGTCCTATAGTAATCATAAAGGAATATAAACAAGAATAAGACCCATGCCACAGACTGTTGAGCTGTAGAAACAGAGGAACTACTTTACCATTTTCCCAGTAAAATTCAGCTCTCACTGAGATAGAAAAAGCTTTAGAGCAAATGAACATCTGATAACTTTGTCATTTATTGCTCTGTGCTCTATTCTATTAGAATGCATCTAAGTTCTCTGA
Source organism: Pteropus alecto (assembly GCF_000325575.1). NCBI lineage: Eukaryota > Metazoa > Chordata > Mammalia > Chiroptera > Pteropodidae > Pteropus > Pteropus alecto. The sequence continues at coordinate 2,587,756 of NW_006443138.1, read as the reverse complement.
GTCTTAATTTCCTCATTTATAAGATGGCAGTAGTAATGCTTACATCATGGGTTTTAAATGTACAGACATAAATCACGTGTATAGACATATAACTATTTCTTTGGAACTAAATTCATCTTGTTCATGAGCCCACACTTGTTTTTTCATAGCAAAAACTGTGTAGCCAAGGAAGTTCTGTCTTTGGTTTTAGAAGTCTCTTTCAAATTATTATGAAATCAATTTAGGATTTAAATTGGTTCTTCTAAACATCAAATTTCCTTCTAGGGCTCCTTCTCTTTTCTTCTCCTACCCTCTTCCTTCCCAGGTTGTCAAGCTCATGTAACACCATGGTAGTAAAGATAGTGAGTCCAACTGTGTCCTCAGAATCTTTACTGGCCTCTCCTGAGATGTCTTATTGCTCTTGATCTTTCACCTCGTAATCTACTAATTTCTGTCCATGTATCATGACATCTACTCTGGCAGCATGCATAGGGCACAATTATTCTTCCCACAGTGTTACTGCTACTGATTGGCCCCACTATGGTCCTCTCTGCTGATCACCCAAGATGTAGCTTCATCCTCCAGCCAAATCTTATCTAAGGGCTGGCCACTCACAGCCTGTGCTACAGAAGGCCCTCCCTTGCCTAAGCTCTCTTCTGAGAACACACTCCCAGGAAGGTGCTCTCTTCTTAGTTAACTTCTTCACCCCTTTTTAGGGACTATGGAACGTTCTGAGCCTGAGGCCACTAAGACATCCTATGTCTTCTTCTCACTTAAGCCTTGGCCTAGAGCTTAGATCCTGAAGCTTAACATTATATGGCTTGAATAAGACCCCTCAAATTGAGGCCCTTGTGTTCAATGGCATGGTATAGAGCAGCGGTCCCCAATCTTTTTGGCACCAGGGACCAGTGCCCCTATGAGAATCTAAAGCCTGATGATCTGAGATGGAGCTGAGGTGGTGATACTAGCTCTGGGGAGCAACTGCAAATACAGATGAAGCTTTGCTCATTTGCCTCATGCCGTGCAGCCTGGTTCCTAAAGGCCACAGATGGGTACCTGATCCGTGGCTGGGGGGTCGGGGACACCTGGTAAAGGAAAGAGCATGAGTATTGAACCAGAGTCACCTGAATTCCCAGCTTTACCACTTACTAGATGTGATCTTGGGGAATTAAAGAGAGAAATAGTGATCTCTGTATTTCTTCTCCTTTTTCAGTAAACCAGACTGCAGAAAGAATGGGCTCCTTGCAAATACTGGTTGTATGAATGAATAAGCATATTCCCAGTTTATTTAATTTCTTTAATGTTATCTAGGGTGGATATTAGAGGAATGTTGAGCAAAAATATTCAACAAGACAAATAATAACACCTAATGTTTAATGAGAGTATCTTATATACCTATACATTGCAAGCATGCATATTACAGTTTATTTTCATACAACCTTTAAAAGGAAATACCAAAATTTTCCTTGTTTTGTCCAAAGTCATTCAGCTCAGAAGTGGCAGAGTTGAAATTCAATCCTAGGTCTTTTCTGGCTCCACAGCTTGAGATCTTAACCACTGGGACATACTGCTTCAGTCTTCCAGCTTAAGGTTTAGACTGATCTCACTTTTATGTCTGGTGGAATTCTGTCCCTCTAGACTTTTTTATTTTTTTCATTTCTAGCTTTTAGGTTTTCAGATTATATTCTCAGTTTGTGTAGTAAACAGAGTTAACTAATAGACCTTGTGTCCAATAACTTTGCTTTGAGATTACTCACTTTCAAAAGATCTCTTTCATGGCACATTGCCAACTAAGGAAGTGGTTTCATAAAATGTCATCATTGCTCAAAATTCTGTAAATCCTGGAGAGCAATAACAAATTAATGCCTTGCCTGTAAAATGGGATATTTTCTCAGTGTTTATTAGTTTTTATCATGGGGCTGGTAAACTAACTCATTCATGCTGTGTGATAGTTGATAACATATCTGCCAATGTAATGTAAAGACATTGGTATTACTTTTTGTAGGATGAAATTGACTAGTTATTGACTTAAGACTATCAACCATTCCGTTAAAGTCTATTTTATAGATACAGCCTTCAAAATCTCATGTGCGCTTATTGAGCAAGAACTTCATGTGAGGCGCTATAACGAATGCTTTACATATTTTGGGAGGAAGTTGTTAAAGTAGTTTGTCTGTGATACATTCACTTCTTTTATGGGGGAAAAGAGAAGAAGGCAGTTGACGGATTTAGTTCCCTTGTCAATGGACTCTAGACAAATAGAATGATGATATTTGTTAGGAGGAAAAGTCCTTAACTATAATATGTTCTTAGTGGGATGTCTTTGGCTAAGTGATTTTAAAAAAGTGAATAAACCCAGAATCTATGGCTCGTTGGACAATGTCACATAAGCAAAATAACTTTCTAGCATATAAAATGAAGATGTTTTATAACTTAAATGCTGCTCACTATATCAAATTAAAAACTTACAAAACCTCACTTGGAAACCTCATCTTTTATTCTGGGCCAGAGAGCACAGGTTTGGCATGAGCAGAAAGAATCTAGGGAACTATGCAATCTTCCCCAGACCTCTCTTTGCTTTATCCGTGCCTCTTTATTGCCTGTATTTTTTAAATGATTAGCAAAACTTGACACTAGATAGTATTTCTGATTCATGTAAGTTGGACTGGACAATTTGATTCTGTATGATAGCACACTTATTATTATCTTCTTAATTCTCACAACCTCTAAGTTAGATATTACAGTTATACATCACATAATGATGTTTTGGTCAGTGATGGACTGGATATACAATGATGGTCCCATAAGATTATAAAGGAGCTGAACAATTTCTATCATCTATTGACTTTGTAGCTGTCTTAAAGTTGTAGCACAAGGCATTATAGTTACCTACAGTAAACAAACATGTTGTACAGGCTTATAGCTTAGGAGCAATAGGCCATACCATATAGTCCAGGTGTGAAGTAGGCTATACCATCAAGGTTTGTGTAAGTGCACTCTGATGTTGCACAATAACAAAATCACCCACTAATATATTTCTCAGAATGTATCCTTATTAGATGACGCATGACTGTATTTATTCCACTTTATAAATGAGGAGACTGAAACTTAGGGAAGTTAAGAAATGTACCCAAAGTTACACAGCTTGTTAGTGGGGGTGCACAGTCATGTCCATTTGTTTATAAAGTTCTCATTCTTTCTATTACACATTTTACTAGTTTAAATATGTTATTAATTTAAGTTTTAAATGTTATTGCCTCTGGAAAGAAGCCAGATGATTCAAAAGTAGAGATGATGGGCTTGTAAGTCATTTTCATTGCCAAATCATCTCTGCAATGTAAAAATTGCTATGGCAGTGGCTAGAAACTGGTTTTACAGACTGCGTTTGGATGTGTACTATGAAACAATATATAGTAAAACCTCAAGTGGCTGTCTCAGAGGGCATGTTTAATAGTGTGAGAATATCAAAGAATTAGTGCAGAGGGGAGATGCCTTCTCACCTAAACCTCTCATGGCTTAAAGGCCTTCAAGGGTGTGAATTTGAAAGCACCCGAGGCAGAGATACAGTCTAGATAGGAAGGTCATTCCAGAACAAAATGGGCAGCAAGGATTTTAGAGAGCACTTCCAGCATTTCCCAATCCTGCACTATAATATGAAAACAACAATAGCAACAAAACAGGTTATGTAAATATAGGCAAAGAGAAAAATTCTTCAATATGTGAACTCTGAGCAGTTATAGTTAAAAGGCTGGAGAGGCTCTACAAATGAGATAAAATTGATAGTTTTCATGCAAGGACATAGAAGATTAGCTGCAAATTATGTGGAATGAGAAACACTATAAAAAGGAAATGCTCTAAAGAAAACTAGGTTCTAGTGCTAAAAAGAACAAGAACAGACAATTCTCAAAAGAAGAAGGACAAATGGATAATAAAATATAGAGAAATCCAACCTTCTTAATAATAATTTTAAACAAATTATCAATTTTTTTAATGAAAATAATAAGTTTTGCTCTTCAAAAGGTAAAATTCACAGTGGGAATTTAGCTCCTAGAGGAAGTTTAAATAGGTACCATTTCTGGAAATAATTTAGGAATGTCTATTAAGAACCTTAAACATGTTTATATTTTTTGACTGAGTAAATTTGGCAGGAATTTACCGGAAAGAAAAAAATTATATATTAGGATATGGATTGTTATTTATTTATAATAGTGAAAAAACTAGAAATAGCTTAAAGGCACAATAAAAATATGACATTTAATCATATGGCAAAAACATATCATACAGGCATTAAAAATTATGTTCTCCTTAATGAAGTATGAAAATGTACTCAAGGTATTATTTTTATAATAAAAATGGTACTCTACAAAAATATTCTGGTGGCAGACTGGGAATATGGTACAAAAAAAATGCCTCTTCTAGAACTCCTTTTGGGCCTTCTCAGAGAATGTACTGACTGCCAAAGGAGACTAGGGGGTTATGCTGCTGGCGTTAAGATTTAGAAAAGAATAATACACAGGACTAAAAGTTTATTTAATAAAGGAGATTTTCCAATGAGGCACAATCTAGAATTGCTTCTTTAGGTAGGTAAGACAAAGGGAATAGATTAGGATACTCAAATTTTCATTTTTGAAAATGACTTTATTAATAATGGCAACAACAAGTAATGAAATCCCATGTGACAGTATTATAGTTCTAGTATCACTTGACTTAGAAAATGCATGAAAAACAGTAATTCAGTAATTCCACGAATTCAGGAATACTTTAAATAATTGACGTTTTGTTAATTTCAGTAACATCTACATACATTTAAAAGATAGGGGTTTACCTTTGCATGCGACACTGCTTATTGGAATACTACATGAATTCACGGATTTGTTGCAATAATTCCATGACCTACCAAAGTGAATGGATTTTTCCAGTTTCTTAGGGCCTTATCCTGTTGACCACATTTAACCTTAATTACCTCCTTAAAGACCCAATCTCCAGATACAGTCACATTAGCATTAGGACTTCAACATATACATTTTGAGGAAACACAGTATAGACCAGAATAGGAGGAGACTAGAGAAAACAATTAGGCATAGGTGAGGTCCCTGAAAGGATTTTGGCTCTGCCTCTTCCAAAAGAGGACCTGGAGTAGTGTCGAGGGCTTCAGACGATGATTCGAGGAGGAATAATCATATGACCAGCTTCTTACTTGCAACTCTGAGAGGAAACAGGCTTATATAGAGTACCCCTTCCTACCCTCGATGTGGAAACACTACAATAAAATTATAGAACAGAGCAGTTCCAGAAAGAGAAGTGAAATTTTGAAATAGGAATTATGTATTCGTCCCAGGTGTAAACCAGCCCAGTAAGCCGTGGAAAGGATCTAGACAAGCTCTAATAGCCCCCTGAGAACGTCTGGGAGACAGCTGAAAAGAGAGTGAGGAATTGAGGTAAGGGCAACAGTGTGAACTGCTTGAGAGCTCTGGGCCAGAGGGAGAACATGACTAAGTGAGGATTTGTACCATTGGGAAAAGCTAAGGCAAAGCCTAGACAGAAGGAAAATGAATGGCTGGGTTGCTTTTAGCAGTGTTTTTTAGCTTTCAGTTTACAAGTTTTATACGCTTTTCATTATATTTATTTCTAAGCAGTCTTTTTTCTTTTATTTATTATTATTTATGCCTACTGCACCTGATCTTCCTAGGTGGTCTCCCATTCAAGTACTAACCAGGCCCAACCCTGCTTAGCTTCCAAGATCAGTCCTCTGGCTTGTTCTGGGTGGCATGATGATAGACCATGGACTGTGGCTCCACTGGGGTGTGAACCTTCTGCATGTAAAGCAGATGTACTAACTGCTAGACTATGGAACCACATCCTAAGCAGTTTGTTCTTGATGCTAATGTGAATGGAACTGTTTCTTTAGAAAGTTTCTAATTGTATGTCATATACGAAAATACAATTGATTTTTGTGTATTCACATTGCATTTTGTAATCTTGTTAAATTCATATATTTTATTCTAGTAGCATTTTTTTAAATAAATGTTTTATGATCTTTTATGCATATAATCATGTTATCTGCAAATACAGGGTTTTTTTGTTTGTTTCTTCTTGTTATGCATTTTACTTTTTTCTTTTTAGAATTTTTATTTCTAGCCTTATGGTTTTAGCTATGACTCTAGTACTATATGGAGTAGGAGTAATGAGAACAGATTTTCTTTCCTGTTTCTTCTCTTAAATTGGAAGTATATAGTCATTAACTATTAAGTGTAATAGTAACAGTAGATTTTTTAAAAAATAAATGTCTTTAATCAGATTGAGGATGTTTTCTTCTAGTCCAAGTTTACTAAGAATTTTTATCATAAATGAGCAATGATTTCTGTCAAACATTTTTCCTGCATCTACTGAGATGCTCATGTGGGGTTTCTTCCTCTATTTTATTAATATGGTGAATTACATATATTGATATTTATGTTACACCACCTTAGGTTCTTGATATAAACCCCACTTAGTCATAATTCCTTTTACATTGTGCTGGCTGAAAACTTACTGCTTGGCTATCGCCCGTGGGAACATAACGCTCTAATAATAAGCTTTCTGCTTCTGTACCCCCGCTTGCACAACCAACCTGTGGGTTGACAGTTAGTAAAAAGAAGAAAAGTAGATTTGTGTGTTCAAACAGGATGAAGAACAGGGGTTTAGGGCTTAAAAACCCTGTACCTCTACGTTTTGGGGCTGCTTGGTTTGGGGTCTGCATACCCTTGGCAGACCCAGCTGGCTGAATAAAGAGTGTGTTTCCTATAACTCACTGATTTCTGGTGGTCCATGTGTCTATCGGGGGCTGGCGGCTACAACAACATATTGCTGAATTAATTTTCCTAATTTTTTATTAAGAATTTTTAAGTCTGTATTAATAAAGAATATTGACCTGTATTTCTTGTGACATCTTTGTCTGGTTTTGGTATGAGTGTAATGGTGAACTTATAGAATAAATTGGGAAATGTTTACTTCACTTCTGTTTTCTGACAGATTTGTGTAATTTTTTTTCTTAATTAATTGTTTGGTGAAATCACTAATGAAGCCATCTGAGTCTGAAGTTTTCTCCAAGAAAAGGTTTATAGTTATGAATTTAATCTTCTTGATTGATATAAACATATTAAAGGTTTTTAAACTTCTAATTGACTTAGTTTTTACCAGATGCTACAACATTCTTTCAAGAGGAAATTTTTCTCAAATCCCTGCTTGCCTTTGATCATTTTCCAGAACTTTCAATTTTTTATTTTAAATAATCTTGCCTGGTTTTCATAATTGTGGGAGGAGGTGCCTGACTTTCTCAGGTCCTGATTACTCAATGTTCCCAGGTAAGCTCCTGATCACCTTGAATTACCTATGCTGAAACCTCTATCAGTAGATACAGCAAGGAAAAAAAATCTATCATCTTAATACAGAATGGAATGAGATACTTTGGTGAAATTCTGTGAGGACTAGTGGAAAAGAGGTAGACTAGATGTCTTTTTATTGCTCTCATCAGGTTTCCCACAATACACTATCCCACAAGACATTATCCAGGGAAGAGAAGTGGGTAGGAAGGACCATTAAGAAAAAAGAGCAGTCTTGAAAGGTAATAATTTTAAGTTTGAATTGTTGACATAAGAAATGTCCAAACCTGTAGAGAATTTTTATGAGTTTGAGCTGAAATATTGACATATGCTGGAGAATCAGTTTTACAGTTTTTTTTTTTTTTTTTTAAGGTTGAGATGTAAGGAAGCTTATGTGAAGGTGGGAGGAAGCAAGGTGGGGATTGTATTTTAGGATAGTTAACAAGATTATGTGCTCTCTTGAGGATGATTATGGCTTATTTCAAAGGTATATTAACCTAGATGCATAGAAACAATAGACAGAGATTGCTTAAGGCAAGATAAACCTTTTACTAAAAAAATTACATGCTTGGAGCATGACTACCCACCATGACTTGCCCGCAGTTAGGAACTTATGATTAGATCACCCTGTGAAGTTACTTTTCATAGAACCTGTTTTGTTTTCATCCACAGAACTAAGTGACTAATACTTAAGTGACAACTTAAGTATTAAGTTGACTAAATCATTACACAAAGGCAACTTTAAAACCGTAAACTGAGTAACCTCGTGGAGAAAATATTAAGCAAATTTGTCACTGCAGTCATCATTATTGAGTTTTTCATTTGTTTTGTTCTTACTTCTGAGTAGAAAGAAGAGACTGAATAAATTGAGTTTCATTATACAGAATTTTAAAAATTTATGTCCTGTGCAAATTGGAGACTAGATTTATTTCCTGCCTCAACCACCACCCAGTCTGCCAAGACTGGACAGAGAGAACAGCAGCATAAAACCTAAAGCTGAGATTTTTCTCTAGTTTACATCATGCAAAGTAGTTAGGGAACAAAGTCTTATTTGTGGACAGGCAAAGTATTTC
>NW_006443138.1:2560542-2579333 GCF_000325575.1 Pteropus alecto | reverse complement strand
ATGAGACTCGAGGAAGGGATTAAAAACTAGGCAGAAATGTGTAGTAAAGAATTCAACCTTGCTCAAAAAGAGGTCTGGCCTTTGCCCTTGGCTTCTGGAAGGTCATCTCTAAGCTCCTGAAATATTTTATCTTCGTGTACCTGGGGGCCTTGGGTCACCCTGTGAAGTCTAACGATGTGATTTAGAGTGGGGGCTTTGGATCACATGGTATCTGTTGACTTGAAGACTGAGATTAACAATGTGGGAAATCAATCAGTCAGTCAGTCAGTCAATCAATCAATCAATCAATCAATCAATCAATCATATCTGTATGATGGAGCCCCAATAAGAGCTCTGAACACAGAGAATTTGATGAACCTCTCTTGCGTGGATAAGAAAGGCGATCTGTAATAAATCTAACCAAAAGTAACCTCACAGGGTGATCTAATTATAAATTCTTATTTGGGCAGGTCACAGCTGGTAACACCCCAGGCCTGTAAAAGGTTTATCTTTCCCTTAAGTAAGCCCTGTCCACTGTTCTTGTGTATCTAGGTTAATACACTTTTGAAATACCAGAAGTAATTCTCTTTTCTAGACCTCTCAGAGGTATAACCACCCTCAAGAGAGCATATAATCTTGTAAACTATCCTGTCATCCACCTCCATGTAATCTTCCTTAGGTTCCCTCCTTAATTCCAAATGTATAAAAAAAACTATAAAACTGTCATTCTCCAGAGCATTTGAGATCTTGCTTCCTGGCATGTAGTCAGTTTGCTTCAAATAAAATCTTATAAATTTTTTCTACAGATTTGGACATTTCTTACTTTAACACTAGTTAGGAATACTCCATGCATATAAATGCTGGGATGCTGGGATAATGCGTCCTGACTTCCATAGAGAGAGAACAATGAAATCTCCACAAGTTGTACTTACCCAGAGTTTACTCTTCCCCTGGCTGATTTTAACATGTATCCCTTCCTTGTGATGAACCATAACTAAGTATAACTGCTTACAGTGAGTTTTATGAGTCCTAGCAAATCATCAATCTTGAGTGTGATTTTGCAAAGCCTCTGAACTTGCAGTTGGCGTCAGAAAAGAGGGTGCCCTATTATGGGAACTGCGATGTTCCATTTAACTTTTCATTCGTCAAACTGATGTGGAGGACACCAGAAGAAAGATATAGATTAGTAGTAGAGGGTGATTTTGTTGGATGACACACTCTTTTAAAATTTTAAGTCTTAAAGGGTTTTCTCTTGTTCTTATAAGATGATATTAACTAGAGTCTCAATATTTTCCCTCTGCCATTATAAAGCTACTAAAATCAATAAAAATTAAAAATAAATACAAAACTTTTTCCTGTTCATATAGTTCTTGCTAAAGTTTGGTTAGATCAGGCCAAGTGAGTATGTTGGCCAAAGGGGAAGCAAGGCCAGATTCCCTCTATTACTTTTCACATTCTCCTGGTAAAGGGAGTGAATATGAATTGGCTCCTTGAGGTGGAACATGATACAGAAAGTCACTAGAGGCAAGAGGTGGAAGTTATACTTCAGAAATGGGAGAAGAGAGTCATCCAATTTTTAATTTAACTCTTCTATAAGGTCAAAATAATTTGAAGTTTCTAGTTTTTGATTTATTATAAATTTCAAAATAATTTTAAAATTAACATTATATTTTGCAACTCTTCATAGTGAAGGGAATAAATTCTTTTACTCTCCTTACAATGGTGATATTTGTATATTTTTCTCTTTCTAAATTAATGGCCCAATTTTTACATCTCTCCACATTCTAGCAAGTTAAATATATATCTCTTAATCTTACTACAAGTAAATATATTAGCGTCAGGCTAAATTATGAATTGTGATAGCATATAATTTTGGGTGAAAAAGTTTATTTACTCATTTTCCCATGTATTGATAAAAAACAGCAGGAGATATACCAGGATAAACAGAAGTGTATTATGCATATGAAAATAATGTGGATGACTCATCACGGCTCTGAGGAGCCAGCCACCCCCATTATTTTTTAATAACTGCCCTCAAATTCTCTCCCTGTCTTCAAATTTGCGATTCCTATTTCACTATAGGCCACTTTAAGGGAGAATGCCCTGCTCTGCATCAAGAGACAAGGACCTCTACATCACTCAAGAGACCATGTGCTGAGTGGTATTGTGCTGGCTGGAAAATTACTGCTTGGCTATCACCCATGGGAACATAACATTCTAACAATAAGCTTTCTGCTTCTGTACCCCCGCTTGCACAACCGACCTGTGGGTTGACAGGTAGTGAATAGGAGAAAATAGACCTTTGTGTTTAAGACAGAATGAGGAATGGGATTTAGAGCTTAAAAACCCTGTACCTCTACATTTCGGGGCTGCTTAATTTGGGGTCTGCGTACCCCTGGCAGACCCAGCTGGCTGAATAAAGAGTGTTTCCTATAACTCACTGATTTCTGGTAGTCCGTGTGTCTTTTGGGGACTGGCGGCTACAATAGTATTAGATGTTAATTGTATTTCTTTCTAATATATAGATATCCCGTTTCCTCCATTGCACTGAAAGCTAAGTGAAGGTAGAATTCATTTCTGTCTTTACATGACAGAGCCTAGTGTAGTATTATTAAATAAGTACTTGTTGAATGAATGGTTGAATAAATTTAGAGAGACCTTACTAACAAGATTTCTCTGATTATAAGGGTATTAAAAACAAAAGTGTGTGAAGAATGCTTTTAAAAGAGACAGTATTTTAATATGCTCTATGTCCTCAGCACAGGAAAATTCATTGGTTCAATCAGTGCAGGCATAATCTTTATTAATGGCTTTATAAGAGACACTGACTCGACTCTACTCTCAAAAGTTCTGTGATAAAATTGGAGAGTCTACAAAAATAATGAGAATATAAAGTAAACATGGTTTGCTCTCAATGATTTTTTTCAGGATAAAGTTTCTAGGGTAAAAGAATATAAAACATTAAGCCACATTTTCAATAGTTACTGGATAAGAAATGATCATAGGAAGTAATAGTACCAGTATGCCCATGCTTCTAAAACCAAGTCCTGAAATGTTTGAAAGCTATTCTCCAGCCTAAATTCGATTATTTTCCTACCTTAATTTATAATTTAAGTGTTTCAACAAACTTAGACCAGTTTGTAAATTTTTTTCTATTCATTTGTTATTTTCATAAATTATGTGCTCTGTCTAAATTATACTTTTGTATATCTTGAATATTCTAGGTATACTTTTATATGTCTTGAATATTCTAGAAAATTATGCTTTTAACTTCCTCCCATGACATGCTGAGAACTTTTATAGACAATCCATGAGTGCAGAGTGAGGTGACCCCCAAGAACGCAGAGATAAAAGAGACAAGGTTGTCTTCCGAGAAATAAACGACTTAAACCAGCACATGATGGAAGGAGACACAATGTCTCCTAGTCCCAGAACAGCTCCTTGACTAGTGACAGCTAAACTGGCTCAATCCAAAATATTTATATCTAAGTAAGAAAGTATCAACAGCACGGGGTACAAGCAAAGAAAATAAAGCAGTGTTTGAATTTAGGAAACTTGAGAATTCTGGAGTTGTGCTCTGCTGTGAGGTTAGCATATTTCATTTAGTCAAATCCTTCTTAGGAATGTCCGCCTCATTTTGCCTTATTTCTTGCTAATATAGCCACACTCTGATTAATATTTTGGGGAAAGAGGTGCTGTAAGTAGTGTAATTGATCATTTTGGTCACTGGTAAAGGGTTACCAGCCTCATTGTGAAAGAAATATTTGCATTCTGGTTTACCTGTAAGGCTGGAGTGAGTTTTGGCTAATGATGGTCCATTGACCAGATACTGAATATCAAGAGGTGCTGAAAAGTCTGGTTTTAGAGTGTGTAATATTGAGGACCAGATGTTAGACTCTGACAGTATCAGCAGGTTCTCACCACCCAGTGAGGCCTTATAGGCTGTCAGTGAGCCCTCTCCTGGTGACTCACTTTCAATTTCTCCATCGTGGACTTTCTTCCACATAAAACTTTTAGCCACACCTTTATAACCACTAGGTTAGTTATTAAGCCACAGAGCATTCTATGAGAGAAGTAGGTCATAATTATTAGTAAGCAATACATGTGTGTATAAGTGAATTAATGATTTATTGTTGGAAAATAGAGATTAAGACATTAGGTTGCACAGAAAGACAATCACAGACATGATTTAATAATTTCATATTTATGGTCTTTTCAATAGATTTCCCCACTCTCCTCCGTAGAATGGCTTACCAAAGACACTTTCCATGTAAACTACCAGAATGATAGCTCATGTTTAATGCATTCAGAAACCCCCAAATACACATTTGAACGTTGTTGGTGATTCTAGATCATGTCTCCTTCCAATCTTATGGTACTTAATGTTGATTATTAGAACATTTAAGAATGTATAAAGCAATTTCTTCCAAGAAATGAAGTTAGGTTATCCAATAATTATTCTTAGGAATTTTTTTTATTTTAATGTTTTCTGCTGGATCTAAGACAGGAAAATAGGTAACTCATTTTTTGTTTTATTTCTAATAAATCATTTCTAATAAAACATTTCTAATAAAACAAAAAATAAAATAGGTAACTCATTTTTTGTTTTATTCATTGAAAGATTGAAAATTATTAATGCAGGTATGGCAAAAGAATAAAATTTATGCCACTAAACTCACAATGCCACTAAATACGTAATCAATCTTTTAATTTTATGAAAGCATAAAAATATAAAGTGTCCCTTTTCTAAGTATTTTAAAAATTATAGAGTGGTATATTTAGGGAAAGTATCAGAACACATTTACTATCATGCCTTAGAATTTAAATATTTTTCATACTTATTTTAGTAGCACTTGCTTATATTTGAGTAGTGATAGATCATTTACGTTTCCAAAATGAAGGTAGATGATGAGTAATGAATGCAGAAATGAGTAAGAATACTTGACAGCAGCAAGATACAACCTTTATTTTAAGCTGACAGTTTACTCAAAGAGGACTTTTCAAGGTGAATGATGTCTGTCATATTGTTCAGATGAGAAATTGGATTGATCTCTTTGGTTTGCCATAGAAATTTAAATACTTGTTCATGAAATGGTCTAAAATTTGTCAAGTTGTTTGAAGAATTGCATATAACTCATATATGCAAGTAAGCTTCAAATAGACATTCACTAAATCTTATGACTGTCCAAGGAATTACGGAAATATTATTGCATTTCAATTTTATTATTTTACTTTTGAATGAATATTTTCTTTGTTATTTTTCCAAGTAAAATGAAAATGCATTTTAAATTATATTTCTCTTCATTTCCAACCTCCTCCCTAGATTTTGGATGAGTTCCAATGAAATTTTAGTAAATTAAATGATGTTTTGGTCCTGAGTGTAATTATATTTATGGACTCTAAGACTTAAAAATGTATTAGAATGGCATTTTTCAGTTTTTGAGAAAGTTTTTAATTGCATAACAAAATTCTAACACTGACAAAGACCTTTGAAACTATTTCAATCCCCTTATGTAAGAGAGGAAGAGACAGAAGCTCATACAAGTTTAGCATGTCTTAACTCAAAATAATAGTTTCGTGATTGACTTAGATTGTCTGACTAAGTCATGATAATTTTGTAAGCATATTTATAAAAATATACTCCTTAATATACAAATATAGGATATTATGAGATATTTAATTTTCCTTACAAAATTCTTTTCTAAATGTTACTTCAAGGAATTTCCTTACCATTTCACCAGCAGAGGCCATTTAGTGAGCTGCGTTTGATGATTTATCATGCTGTCTACATTGTAAGATCTTGGGGAGAAACAGCTTCCAGGCTGTTTCTAGGGCTCATTACCTAAAACATCTCTTGTGGATAAGAACTATTCTATAACAGTGGAATTAACTCACTCAGCTTCAACACAGAATCAAATAGATGAGCACCAGAGTATTAAACTGATTACTCTGTAGGCTTGGTCACCAGACATGTTCCAAATCATGATTAGAGCTTGGCCACAGCTGAACTGCATGTGTGCTAGCCTCAGCTCAGGGATCCCAAGCAAGTTATAGAGCATTTTGGTGTCTCCGTTTCCCCATTTTAAAATTGGAATTAATAAGTAGCTACTTCACATGTATTCCATAAATGAATATAAGTAAATATGTATGATTTAGGCTAATTTACATATTGGGTATAGTATAAGCACTCAGCAAGTGTTAGCTTGCATTATCATTATTATCACTATTATCTAACTTTTATTGTAAAACTTCACAGGTAAGTTACCTACTCTCCATAGAAAATCTGTCCTACCCCCAATCAGAAAAACCATAGTCTCTCAGACAAATATCTTTACAGGATTAAAGTCAAGAAATTGATAAAGGAAAAATGCAAAAATATAAAGTTATAGCTATGAAGATTTTATACCATGAAACAGAATATACAAAATAAAATAAGTATTTTCTTACTTTACTAAAAGTAATTGTTTTAGATCAAATTTTCTTCTACTAGCTTATATCATAGGTCCTAGGCAAGCAGTTTACTAAAAAGCTAAACTCTGCAAAATGTATTGGCTTAACCCAGAGTGATGATCTTTTTTTTTAAAAAAAAATATATATTTATCATATGTAATCTCATTAGTTGTCCATCCAAAATTAATGTGGTTATGTCCATTTGGATGAAATAAGAGGTAATTTCTTCTGTAAGCTACCACATGCTCTGAATATGCAAACTAAATATAACTTTTGAATGTTGAATTGTTACTACAACAGTTGGCTATTTAATGATAATTCTAGGTTTTCTATTGAAATGGAAGTAATAGGAAGATCTTAACCTTAGAAAAAGAGGCAGAGTTTTGATTTAGACAGTTTTACATAAGATGATTAATAATTACAAAAGAGAGCACTGAATCTGATATTGTATTAAAGATAGATTAATGGACCAAGTTATCCAAAATTAATAGAAACAAGAGAGGAAAGATGTTTGTATATCCAAATGAGAGTAGGTGTTAAATTGGGAGAGACTCTCACAGTATCTTATATCTATGTACTTCATGTCCTAAAGATCCAACTGACTTGAGAAGAAGTTGCTGGATTTGATACTCACAACTGAAGCAAAAATAAATCACAGAATTTTTCACCTTTTATAACTTTAATTTTGCTGACTTTATGGAAATGTCCTTTTTGTTCTGAATTGAGTTTAACAAGTGGGAAAATATTTACTTTAAATTCTATTATATTCATCTCATTAAGAAGTTTTAAACCACCACAAAAGAAAAAGGACGATGATTGAATATGTATTCAAACTTTAATTGTCAAGCATAGTAATTCACCATGCAACTTAATATTCTGATGAAAAATGCACAAACATCTCCCTTGCTGTTTCAGGTCAATCCAAGATCCTATTGAAAACTGTCAAAAGGAAATGAGCTTTTTCACAAATTGGCCTTGCTTGGAAATAATCTCTTTCTTTAAATTCTATAAGCCTCCCTAAATTTTGGGTCATCAGATGCCCCCTATTTGAAGTATTTTCAAATATAAGTAAAAAGCTCTACACGTAAGAAGTATTAATTGAATCTCTGGATTCAATTTTAATTATAAGTAATAGATAATAAAAATAATTTCCATTTAGCTTTTTAAAAAGTTTTGTTATGGTATAATTTACATAGAATAAAATTCATCTGTTATAGTGTACGGTCCTATAAAGTTTTTCAAATGCACATAGTTGAATAACCATTACCATTGATTATGTAGAACAGTCCTTACCCCTTCAAAATTCCCTCATTTTTCTTTTGAGTTGACCTCTTCTTCCTCTTCCATTGCCTGATAACCACTGACTTGTTTTGTGTCCCTATAATTTTGCCTTTTCCAGATTGTTACATAATGGAATCATAGAACATGTAGCGTTCTGAATCTGACATCTTTCATTTAGGATAATACAGTGGAGCTACATCCATGTTATTGCATGTATTAGTAATCCATTCCTTTCTCTTGCTGATTAGTACTCCATTGTATGGATATAGTACAGTCCATTACTCATTTGGCTTTGAATGAATTCCATTGGATATATATTCTTCTAACATTTTTTGAATTATATAACATTTGAATTAAAATAATGTAGAGATATAGAAATGTGACATATGAAAAGGAAATCTTTGCTAAACTTGCTCTATACTTTTCCCATGTATCTCTCTTCATCCTAAGGATGAACAATATCTCTGTCCCAACTCAGCAAGCTAAGTAGTGTTCAAGAGAATACTGAACACTACTCTGAATTCTTTCCTCTTTACTCTTTCTGAATTATTCTCAAAGTTAAAAACACAAACTGGGGACATAGTCAATTAACCACAATCCTGGCTTTATAGACCACATGCAATTAGTCCTTATGATTAAAAATATTTAAAGCCTATTGAAATAAAACTGGTAAAGGCTGGTAGACTTATTGGATAAGGCATTTAAAAAAATTTCTGTTTAATCATTAGGGGACCACTAGGTTAACTGGGTAGATTTTAGTGGCCTTACATGACAAAAATTACAGTCATTATGGAATTAGTCCAGGAAAGTTAGTAAACAAACTACAATAATAAACAACAACCAAAATAAACACTGGAGAGAGTGGTAATCTTATTTCCAGAGTTGTCGTACTGTATTATTTAAAATGAGCAGTTTTCCTATGAACCATATCATGGTTGCTTTTTTTTCCTAAGAAAAAAATACAAATAAATAAAATGTCCAGTTTTCAACAACAAAAAAATTGAGACACAAAAGAGAGATGGAGACGGGAAAAAGACAGTCAACAGTTGTTCCTGAGAAAGAACAAGCATTGGACCTACTAGAAAAAGACACCAAATTAGCTATTATAAATATGCTCTAAAGGCTAAAGAAAACCATTTCTAATAAATTAAAAGAACATATGAAAAACATCTCTTACAAAATAGGGAATATCAGTAGAGAGAGAAATTATAAAAAAGAACCAACTACAATTTCCAGAGTTGAAAAGTACAATACCTGCAATGAAAATTTCACTAGAGAGACTCAATAGCAGATTTTGAGCAGTCAGAAGAAAGAGTCAGCAAAGGTCAATTGATATTTTGTCAGTCTGAACAACAACGACAACAAGCAAGAATAAAGACAAAGGAACAGGAGCCTCAAAGACCTGTGAGATACCATCAAGTATATCATTATAATGAGTGTCCCAAAAAGAGAATGAATATTTAAAGAAATAACAGCTAAAATCTTCTCAAATTGAAGAAAAACACTAGACTGCACATCCAAAATCTCAACAAAATCCAAGAAGTATGAACTGAAAGAGATATACACCTAGACACATATCAAACAGCCAAAGAAAAAGACAAAGAAGACAAAGAGAGAATGTTAAAAGCAACTCATCACATATAAAGGGTACTAAAAGTGATCAGGCTGAAAGGAAAGGATACTAAATAGTAATTTGAGTCCACGCAAAATATATAGAGTGCTGGCAAAGGTATCTACGTAGTTAAATGTATAAGACCATAAAAATGTACTTTTGTTTGTATGACTTTGTACTTCTGATCTAAAAGACAATTACATAAAGCAATAATTACAAAACTGTTTGATAGGCTTATAATATATAAAATTTAATTCATATAACCATAATAGTACAAAGGAGGAGGGAAGGGAATGGAGCTATATTGGAACAAAGTTTATGTATATTATTGAAATTAAGTTAATGTTATCCAAACTAAATTGTTTCAAATTAAGATATGAATTGTAATCTTCAGGGCAACTTCTAAGAAAATAGTTTTAAAAACACTTAAATAAAATAAACAATAAGGGAATTAAAGTGGAACACTAGAAAATATTTAGCATAAAGAAACAGTATTGAACAAAGAAATGTATAAAAAAGATACAACATAAAAAATGGTGGATATAAATACTACTTTATCAGAAATTACATTAATATATAAATAGACTAAAACTCCAATCTAATTTTTTAGTATTTCTAGGGCCGTGGGAGAAAATATAGCCACTACTTTAAAGGTTACAAGGGATAGTGTCCCCAGGGGAAACCCAGGATTCCTGTGAAGAAAAAAGATGAAGAAAAGCGAAGTGAGATGGTTTCAAAAGTTGAGAAGGGGTGGAAGAATAGTATAAAACTAAGATGAGTGGAATCTTGTGGTATTAGAGTATGAAAGATGAGGAAAGATCTAGAAGTTCAGGGGTTCTTGTGGTGTTCTATGTAATTGAGATAAAGGGGATGAGATTGGTCTTACTAGATGGACTAGTGCTGTAAGTATTGGTGGAGTGGGTGGTTATTTGTCGCTTCATCATGAATTTGGTCAATTTGGTCTAGAAATAGGCATTTGAGAGTCAAGAACTTATATAAAGATGATATTCAAGGCCACAGAGGCTAGAAGAGATGTAGAGGGTAAATATAAACAAAGAGACGAAGATTGAAGACTGAACCCTGGGGCATTTCAACATAGTAAGATGAAGGGAGTCTGGCAAATAGCAAAGGAAAAAGAACAGCTACTGGGGCAAGACAATAACCAGGAATAAGTGGTAGTCCAGAGGCTAAATGAGGAATATAATTCAAAAAGAATAATTAGTCAACTGCATAAAACTACTAATAGGTCAAGTAAAATGAGGACTTAGAACTTACCACTAGTTTTGATAATATGAAAATTTTTATAAGAGAATGTCAATGAAGTTGGGGGAATGAACAAAAGACTAATTATGAACAGTCAGAGAGAATAGGAAAAAAACTGTTGAAAGTAGCACTATTAAGAGAGTTGAGTGAAAAACATGGTTTTCATCAATTTGTTCAAATAATTTTTTATCCAAAATTAATCCATGTATTAAGCTAGCTAATAGAAATCTGATGTTTTAGCTTGGTCTCACTCCATAACAGAACCTGAAATAAAGGCTTACTGTCTTACTCATTTAGAGCTGCTATTAAAAGATACCATGGACTGGGTGGCTTAAACAACAAACATTCATTTCTCAGTTCTGAAGGCTGAGAAATCCAAAAGGCACTGGCAGATGCAGTGTCTGATGAGAGCCCACTTCCTGGCTTGTAGACTACCACCTTCTCACCATATTCTCACACGGTTGAGAAAGAGAGAAAGGGAGGGGATGGGGTAGGAGAGGAGAAGTAAGCTCTTTATGTTTCTCCTTCTAAGGGTATTAATCCCATTATGACCTCTCAAAGGCCCTCTATCCAAATGCAGTCACATTGGAAATTAGGGTTTCAATATATGTATTTTTGGAGCACACAAACATTCAATCCATAACACTTGCATACAGGGTGTATTTAGGAATGTGATCTCAGGGAACAAGAGTATAAGAGAAGGAAGAAAGAAAAGATAGAGGAAAAGCTAATTAAATACAAGAATGAGTTTTCTAGTTTGCTGTGGGTGCCTGGCCTTCAATTCTACTAGGATTTTGAGAATCCATGTAATCCATATATATAAAGTACTCACTCTCACCATTTCTATTCAACATAGTCCTGAAAGTCCTCACCAGAGATATTAGGCAAGAAAAAGAGATAAAAGGCATCAAAATCAGGAAGAAGTAAAATTATCTGTTTGTAGGTGACATGATTTTATATGTAAAAACCCTAAATATAATGCGCGCACACACACACACACACACTCACACACTCACACTGTCAGAAGTAGTAAATGAATTTGACAAAGGTGTAGGACACAAAAGTAATGTACAAAAATTAGTAGCATTCTTATACACTAATATCAAATTACCTGAAAAGGAAATTAAGGAAACAATAAAATATTTGGCAATAAACTTAACCAAGGATGTGAAAGAACTATACATTGAAGACTGCAAATCATTCATGAAAGAAATTAAGGAGACACAAATAAATGGAAAGGCATCCCATATTTACAGATTAGAAGACAATATTGTTCAAATATCTATACTACCCAGAGTGATCTATAGATTCAATAAAATTCCTATAAAAGTCTCAATGGCATTTTTTATAGAAAAGAAAAACAAGCATCAAACTCATATAGAATCACAAAAGACTCTGAATAATAAAAGCAATTTTGATAAAGAATAACAAAGCTGGAGGCATCAAACTTCTTATACCAAAAAATACTGCAAGGCTATAGTAATCAAAACAGTATGGTATATGCATAAAAACAGGTGTGTAGACCAATGGAACAGACTAGAGAGACCAGAAATAAACCCACGCATAAACTGTCAACTGATCTTTGACAAGGATGACAAGAAGACACAGTGGAAAAGGATAGCATCTTCAATAAATGGTATTAGAAAAACTGGCTATCCACATGCAAAAGAATGAATTTACAAAAATCAACTCAAAATGGATTAAAGACTTAAATGTAAACCTGAAATCATAAAATTCACAAAAATCAACTCAAAATGGATTAAAGACTTAAACGTAAACCTGAAATCATAAAACATCGAGACGAAAACATAGAGAAAAACTTCTGGACACTGGATATCGTAATATGACGTCAAAAGCGCATGCAACAAAAGCAAAAATAGACAAATAAGACTACTTAAAAAGCTTCTGCCATTAAAGGTAACAATCAACAGAGTGAAAAACAACCTACAGAAGGGGAGAAAAATATTTGCAAACCATATATCTGATAAAGGGTTAATATCTAAAATATATAAAGAGCTCATAAAACTCAATTACAAATATATGGAACTCCTAGCACTCAATAACAAAACAAAAACCTGATTAAAAAATGGCAAAGGAAATGAATAGACTTTCTCCAAAAATACATGCAAATGTCCATTAGGTGTATGAAAAGGTGTTCAAAATCAATAATAATTAGGAAATTCAAATCAAAACTACGAGATATCTATAAGGATGACTATCATCAAAAAAAAAAATTAACAAAAGTTGGTAAAGTTGTAGAGAAGAGAGAACCAGGTACTTCTGGGTATATATCCAAAGGAATTAAAATCAGGATTTTGAAGAGAAATTAGCACTCCCATTATTCACAATAGCTAAGACAGAAGCAACTCAATCATTCATCAATGTATAAATGATAAATAAAATGTGATATATATGTACAATGGAATATTATCTAGCCTTCAAAAAAAGAAGGAAATCTGCCATTTGCAACTATATGGATGATCCTGGAGGACATTATGGTAAGTGAAATAAGGCAAACACAGAAAGACAAATCCTACATGACACCACTTATATGATAAATCTCAAGTAGTCAAACTTATAGAAGCAGAGAGTAGAATATTGTTTCCAGGGGCTGGAGGTATTAGTCAAAGAGTACAAAGTTTCAGTAATACAAGATGAATAAATCCTAGAGATCTACTATACAGCATAGTGTCTATAGTTAACAATACTGTGTTGTATACTTAAAAGTTTGCTAAGGGAGTAGATCTTATATTGTGATCTTATCACACATACAAAATAATAATAAATTAGAAGATGGGAGAAAATTTTTGGAGGTGATAGATAGGTTTATGGCATAGATTGTGGTGATGATTTCATGGGTGTATACAGTACTTATCTCCAAACTTATCAAATTGTGTATATATAGCTTTTCACTGTAAAGTTTAATGAAAAACTTTTCTAACATTTAATGTGCACATTTTAGATGTTAATTGCTGCTACTCAAGGCAAGGATGCAGAAAGTGCTATAGAATTTTCAGAAAGATTTAACATCAAAATAGCCATTGTAGAAGATTAGAATGATGTATTTGCACGGTGTGTGGCAGAAAATTTTCCCTAACTTGATCAAGATTTTTAAGGATTTGAAGCTTCCAAGCAATTTTTTTCTTTTATTTATTATTATTATTATTATTTTACAAATCAAAGCAAGTTGTGTTGATCTAGCAAAACAGGTTGGATTTTAAGTAGTAGAAAATGAAGATGTTGAAGAAATTGCGATCTTACCCTAACGATCTAACTACATGAGACATGCAACAACTTATTGTCGATGGGCAAATGGAGGCAGAAGATGAAAATGGAGATGAATAAAAAGCCAGAAGGACAGCTAACAGATTTCACAGCAGTCAGGTGTTTTAGTTTAAGTGTCCAAGAACAGTTGCAATGGCTTGAAGATAACAACTAGAATGCCAAATTTAATTGAATTGTTATGTGTGGCGTCTAGATAAATTTGGAAATGTATAGGCATCTTCTATATGAGAGGAGGAGGCTAGAGAAGAGCAGAAATTGCATCTATTTTTTAATCCAGAACAGAAGAGACATGAAGAGGACAATGAGCTGCACCTGTTCACATCTGGTGTTATTACTTTCTGGCCGATTTTAGATTACTCTCTTTCAACCAGTTCGCAAAACACAAGCTACAATCCTACAGAGGCCCACTTTGACAAGCAAACTTCAAGTCTTTTTAAAGGTAAAGTGCCATATTAACTGTAGTATTTATGTATGTCTTAACCATCTTACTTGTAATAAACTGTGATACTTTGTATTAGGTTCCTATCACCTTTATGTGTCACTGAGGAAGACCTTGAGATCTGTAACCTTGCATTCTGAGAGGCCCTGCCTAAGGTTTTTCTGCACTGTGATATTCAGGAATACATATGTCATGTTATATATAGCAAACCTGGCATTGACAGGGAGTGTAGGAGAGAGATTTGAAATACAGCTGTAGATTTGGCGGTCATAAGCATATTAATAGTAATAGAAGCCAAGGACTGAATGAGATAGCCCCCCCAAAGTGAACGGAAAACAAAAAGGTTGAGGGAGGAGGTAGGACCAACTCGGGGAACATCATTGCTACAGGCTGAGAAATAGGAGATTACCAAGAAAACTGGAGATACAGCAGCCAGAGAGAGGTGGGGATATCACATGTGATGACATAAAAGCCATTTGGGCTCTATTGTTCAGTCTCAGATGAATCCTTCGTAACTTGTACATATATACTCAGAAATGCAGATATCCTGAAATTCATTTTTTTTAATAACATCTTCCCATCATTAAAGTACTTCACGTTATAAAACATAATTAAAAAGACCAGAATCACTGGCTATAGGAGAGATAAAAGCAGAGATGAAAAGGAGAGTAGAGAGGTGTATATGAAATAGGATCTTGCAGGATTGTAGGATAGCCAGGGAAGATCAGGCAGCTGGCTTGAGAGGACTCCCAGAGTAGACACTTGATTGAGGAGAGTGAAGCTTTGCCCTCGGGCAAGAAAAATTTTAAATCTTATCTTTTTGTTTTTTTATTTGCAGCTTTAGGTATTCTTTACATACAGTAAAATACACTCATTTTGAGAGTACAATTTTATGCATTTTGACCAACAGAATAAGTAGCATCACAAGACATAAGACAATTCTATAATCTTCCCTTCAGCCCCAGGTACCACTAAATCTAAATTTAAAGCATTTTAAATTTATTTTTAAGAATTTCCTATGAATGGAATAATACAGTATTTATTATTTTGCATCTGGTTTCTTTTGTTCAGCATGTTTTTGAAATTTTTTTATTTCTAAATATTTTTGAGATATGCCACAATTTGTTTATCCATTAATTTATTGAAAGACATTTGGGGTATTTCAAGTTTGGGGCTATTATGAATAAAGCTGAAAAGAACATTTATGTATGAGTCTTCATGTGAAAATATTTTCATTTCACTTAGGTAAATACCTAGGAATGGAATTTCTGATTTGTATGGTAAGGAGATGTTTAATTTTGTAAGAAATGACCAAATTGTTTCCCAAAGTGGTTGTAGCATTTTACATTACCACCAGCAAAATATGAGAGTTCCAGTTGCTCCATATTTTTGGTATTGTCCATGGTTTTAATTTTAGCCATTCTAGTGGGAGGAGTGGTATATCATTGTGGTTTTAATTTGCATTTCCCAAATGGCTAATGATAACAAGCATCTTTCCATGTGATTATTGGTCATTCAAATATCTTCTGTGTAGTTTCAATTAAAACTTTTCATCCATTTTTTAAACTGTATTGTTGGTGTTTTTACTATTGAGTTGTAAGATTTCTTTATGTGTTCTAGATTCAAATTCTCTTTAAGTAGTATATGTTGTGAATATTTTTTCCAAGGGCTTGCATTTTTATTTTTTTAGTGGTTTCTTTTGAAGGGCAGTAGCTGAGTTGGAAGAGTTGCATACTGATCTCATTCACATGAGACTGATAGATAAGCAAGAATGCTAAATACATGCTCTGGATGAAAACTTAACTTTGGTTCAGATCTCATCTCCACAAATTGTTAGTATTCCATTTGAAATGGTTTTCTAATCTCTTTGAGTTTCTGTTTTCTATTAGTGATATGAAGATAATAATGACTAATTTACAGGGTTGTCGTGAGGATTACATAATTACATAAAATTATGTAATAACAAGAGGCAGGGCAGCGTGGTGGTAAAAAGCAGAAACTCTGAAGAGAGACTTGTTTGAGTTCAAATCCTGCCTCTACTACTTACTAGCTGTGTGACCTTGGGTGAATCACTTAAATTTTTTATTGCTCAGTTTCTTTAAACAGAAAATATGAATAATAATAGTCCCTACCTCATCAAGTTGTTTTGAGGATTAAACCAATCAAGAGATGTGACGTGCTTAGACTGGCATATACTAAGTTCTATATAAGTATGATTATGATGAGGAAAAGTTCCTAATCCAATGTCCAACACACAGGAGATGCTTTAAAGAAATTGAAGTCTATTTACTCTAGAACTCAAAATCTAAACTTATAAGGAACCACCGCAATGATAGAGAAGATTGCGGTGGCAGGAAGAGGAAACTATGCAGGTATTAGAAAATACGTTTTCAAAAACTTAGCTTGCAAAAACTTTTCAAGACCTTACTTCCTTAAAAATCACTGCTATAAAGTTATGATCATTATCATTTATTGAGTCATTGAATAGTATATAGTTAATGGGCTTTGAGATCAGTTAGACCATGGTTGGGATCAGCTCACTATAAGTGACTCAAAAAGTGGTAGCTATTACAATGAGAAAGCTGTCAAGGATACCTGGCTTATCTAGCTTTTTCTTTCTCTTTTGTGGATAAACTACATAGAAATAAGGTTTAACCCTAGAAGGTCGCATGGTGCACTTGTGTTCAGAGTATGGGGAATTATTTGGAAGAATCTAAGTTTTCATGTCTCACATTAGATTGTAAGCTCTTTGAAGCCACAGATTATGGTCTGTTTTTTTTTTTTTTCCACTGTTGCATTTACAAAACCTAAACAATGACTGACACATAGTAGGTGTTCAATAAATTATTTTGACTGAATGAATAAATGAATTAAAGGATACAGGTAGATTTTACTTTAGAGTCAGGGAAACTTCTTCCCTGGAAAATACTTGGGTAGACCAGTATGCACATTTTTTGACTACTTTTTTCTTGCTTCCACTGCTATCATAGCTCTTTTCTGATTAAGACATTATTCCTTTAAATATCTTAATATATTCAGACTGATTACTATCTTACTTAGCCTAGTACTTATGCAATATATTTAAGAAGAGTTTGTAACTGTGTACCATGATCAGTTCCCAGTTAATTGTAAATTAACCTTCAGAAAACAAATAAAATGTTCTACCTTCAACAGAATAAACTGATTTTTTTCCTGCTTGTACAGTATTTGTATATTTTGGTTATGCCTTGAAATGTATTTATTAGTTTCTAAATAAAATTCTTTCACATTTTTCCCTTGAAACTGCCGTATACAAAATGGGCTACATTTTATCGTGTTACTTGTAAATATATAACAAAAATTTTTTTTCATATTAAGCACTGTAAAGTTTGTAACAAAATTACATTACAAAAAAACTGATATAGAAGAGATCTTTGGAAACATGGTGGAGTGAAAGATGGCCCCAGATCTCTCCTCTTGAAACAACAAAAAGCTGGATATCTAAAACTCAACAAAAAACACCCAAACTACACACCAGCACATCTCAGCATGGGATCTGAGCATAAGAGCTACCACATCAGAACCCTGGGTGTTGGGCAGTTGACAGGGAGAAATAAAGAAGCTGCCTCTGGAGCCACCGGAGCTCCCTGTAGGAGGAAGGAGGCGGGGAGAAAGTGTGGTGAGTTCCCTGAACAGCCCTGCTGCAAAAGCTGTGAGCTCCCCACGGCCAGTGGCAGAGCCCAGTCATTAGGGCAGAAGGTAGAGAAGCGGAACGGCAGAAGAACGACAGATGATTTTTACCGGCAAAACTGAGGCTGAGCTGCAGCCTCCAACTCCTAACCTAGAGGGCCCCTCCCCCCATACCCTCCGAGACTGAAAACCACGGAGCCCCAGAGGAATCTGAGCAAATGCTACTGAAACTATTGCTAACACTGAAAAGGACTGAACTGGGCATAGCGAACGTGATTAAACATCTATAAGAAAATTAAAAGGCATTATTAAGGCTTTACATAAAGCAAGGATCCAAGAGGCTTAGACGCCACCTACTGGAAACCAAAAGAAAAGTGCCTTCTTTGCAGCAGGCTAAAGAGAGATCTTTATATAATAAATCTTCTTTCTGGAAAAACAGCAGAATAAATTTCTATTAATGCCCAGGTAGAGAAATAGACCATTAAACACCATAGACAACTAAGGCGACAAGGCATCTCAGAAAGAAAAAGAAAAATCTCCAAAAAATAAGCTTATGGACGTAGAAATATACAATTTAAATGACAGAGATTTCAGGATGGTACCTCTGAAAAAACCTAGTGAGTTCCGAAATGAGTCATATCACAATTTCAGGAATTGAAAAAATTCCTGAGATGAGCAGAGCAAAGAGATTGAAACCCTCGAAAAGAACAGAAGAGATCTTCTGGAGATAAAAAAAACACACTGCAAGAATTGAAAAATGAAATAGCAAGCTTGGGAAATAGAGTCGACCAAATGGAGAAAAGGATCAGTGAT
>NW_006443138.1:2555461-2558049 GCF_000325575.1 Pteropus alecto | reverse complement strand
AGTGATTTTAGGGAATTTAACACCTCATTGACATCAGTAGGTAGATCATCCAGATAGAAAATCAACAAGGAAACAGCGGCTTTAAACAACACATTAGACCAGATGGATTTAATTAATATTTTTAAAGCATTTCACCCCAAAGCAGAAGAATATAAATTATTTTCAAATTTACATGTAACATTTGTTCAGTATATACCACGTTAGGTCACAAAATAAATCTCAGTAAATTTAAGAACACTGAAATCGTATCAAGCTTTTTCTCTGATCACAATGGTATGAAACTAGAAATCAATAACAAGAAAAAAACTGAAAAACACACAAACACTTGAAGGCTAAATAGCATGCTACTAAACAATAAGTGGGTTAACAGCATGATCAAGGAAGAAATCAAAATATTTTAGTACCTCTGTTTTCTTCTATGCAATTTAGAGAGGATTTTATGCATTCGACCTCAAAGGCAAGAGAAGTAAAAGCAAAAATAAATGAATAAGACTATATCAAACTAAAAAGCTTCTGCACAGAAAAACAAAAAAACAAAAAAACAAAAAACAAAGAGGCAACCATCCCAATGGGGGAAAGTATTTGCAAACAACTCCTCTGATAAGGGACTAATATCCAAAATATACAAAATATACAACTCAATAACAATAAAAAAAAAAAAACAAATGATTCAATCAAAAAATGGGCAGAGGACCTGAACAGACACTTCTCCCTACAGGACATACAAAAGGCTAACAATTGTATGAACTATAGACTAATGGTTACCAGAGAGTAAAGGGTAGGGGAGGAGAGGGTAAATAGATTGTTAAGAGGGGTCAAATATATGGTAGCTGAAGGAGACTGGACTTTGGATGGTAAATACACAATAGAATATACAGATGTCAAATTATAATGTACACCTGAAAATTATATAATTATATCAACTAATGTTACTCCAATAAACATAATTTAAAACAAAAACAAAAACAAACAAAAACTGATATAAACATCTCAATTCAGATTTTTCAAGATAAAAATAAATATGTCTCTATATCATTTGTTATTAATCTTTAACTTTAAATGTAGTGAGGTCGAGTTGGCCAATATCTCTTTAGAACAAATTAATGTCAGTAACAATATGGGGGAGGGGACCTCATTCAACCTCAATCATAGATGGTTAAAAGTGGTTGCTAGCAAGACCATTAAATAACAATGTAAGAACAGATACTACACACAGAAAACCTGAAAACATTTATCTCAAAGATATATGTACCCCGATGTTCATAGCATCATTATTCATGGTGGCCCGGACATGAAAGCAACCGAGTATCCTACGATAGATGATTAGATAAAAAAGATGTGGTACGTATATACAATAGAATACTACTCAGCCATAAGAAAAGATGAAATAACTGCCATTTGCGACAACATGAATGGATTTTGAGATAATCATGCTAAGCGAAATAATCCAGACAGAAAAAATTGAAAACCGCATGCTATCTCTTATATGTGGGATATAAATCTAAAAGCAACAAACAAACATGACAAACAAAGTGACTCATGGACATATATGGACAGTGGATTAGTGGTTACCAGAGAGAAGGGGAAAATGGGGGAGGTAGATAGGGGTAAAAAGGTCAAATATTTGGTGATGGAAGGAAATTTAACTGGGTGGTGAACACACAATGCAATATACATATGATGTATTATTGAATTGTACACTTGAAACATTTGATTTTATTAACCAATATCACCCCAATAATTTTAATAAAAAAAAACTATGTAATTATTGAAGAGGAAGCTCTGAAACTAACATAACTGACTCATATTTATAAATCTATATTCAATACTATTTATGGAAGCATAAATCAAAGGAAAAGCAATGTTATTTAAATGTTATTGAAATGTTTAAATGTTATTGAAACTGCAAGCCAATGGCTTTTAAGCATCAAAATTGGAAAGTTCTCAAAGAAGAAAATTTCAGATTCCTAACTCTAGCAAAACTAACTTGGAAAAAAATTTGTGATATGTTGTGGAAGTCTTCACAGGTTGAAAATGTTATTTTGTGCTACCCATAAACCTTCCTCGTCCCTGCTCCCTGGACCTCTCCACACACATAGACACATTAGACTGCTGCTGAATATGCCAAACTATAATGGAAAGAAGGATCATATGGCAAATATTGAATATTTGCTGGGTTAAATATTTGCTGAATACTGAACCAATTACTCTTTTTAGATTGTAATTTAACAGATATTTATTAGGATCCTACAAGAGAGGCCATGTGTTAAGGTCTGTGGCACAGAAAAGTGACACAGATTCAGATATTGCCCTCAAGTGCTTGCAGTCTAGTAAAAGTGGATGACATACATGTTGATTAAAACAGTAACAAACTTTTAACATTGAATCTTAAGTACAGGGTGCCTGATAACAAATTGTATGAGTTCTAAGAAGAGCCATTATTTGAAATGAGGTATGGTAGAATCAGAAAAGAGTTCATAGAGGGATGGCGAGGATTGAAATTTGAAGTGAACTTAGAAAAATATCAGGAAGGAACAGCAATCTTCTATGGTAGCTAACTCCAGTATTTTCTCCCAGTCTGAACACAA
>NW_006443138.1:2552105-2555436 GCF_000325575.1 Pteropus alecto | reverse complement strand
CTTTTTCTGCTGTCCCATTTGTGTTTTAAACTCCCAACATAATAGTATTATTTTTTGTGTGATTTTTCAGTCATCAAAATTATCTTGAGTTTCCTCCATATAGGTATATGTATCAAGACTTCATTTTTAAATTGTCAAACAGTATTCTCTTGTATGATACACTGTAGTTTGCTTCTCTATTCACTTGCTGATGAACTTTTGAGTAGTTACCAATTTTGAGTTATTATAAATAAAGCTACTATGAACATTCATGTACAAGTCATCATATGGACATTTGTTTTAATTACTCTCGGCAAAATATCTACAGGTGGAATAGCTGCATCATGTTGTAGGTACATGCTTAACATGTTAAGAAGCTGCCAAATTGCACTATTTTATATTTCTACCAGTTATGCATGAGAGTTCCAGTTTCTCCATATCCTCACCAAAACTTGATATGGTCAATCTTTTTAATTCATGGTGTATAGGGTTGTTTCATTATAGCTGCAATGTGCATTTTCCAATTAGATAATGATGTATATCTTTTCATGTGCTTGTTTGTTATCCACACATCTTCTTTGATGAAATGTTCAAATATTTTGCCCATTTTATTACCATGTTATTAATCTTAATACTTTGAGTTTTGAGAGCTCATTATATATTCAAAACATATGTCCTTTATCAGATATATGCTTTGCAAATTATTTTGTCTTAGTCTGTGGGATATCTCCTCACTCAGTAATGTTTTACGGTTTTCAGTGTACATGGATTCTCCATTTTTTGACAGATTTATCCCTAAATGTTTAATTTTTTTCTTCAATTTCACTAGTCACATTTCAAATGTGCAACAGTTATATATGGCTAGTAGCTTCCATATTGGAGAGTACAAATGTAGGATATTTTCATTACTGCAGAAATTTCTACTGTACAGAGCTGCTCTGGAGTGTACATATGTGTTTAATGCACTCTTCTGTGTACGCATTTTACACATACACACACAGCACTGAAAAAATATTTATTGACTATTTTGTAGTATTATTTAACATGGCTTTGTAAAAGATATTACATGAAATCAGACATTTTTTAAAAAGAACAAGAGCAAAACAAACCTGGAACATAGTCTAGTGTCCAGTTTCCTGTTTGGGGTCATTTAGTTATTTTAAATTGTATTCATCTCTTTGCTTAAGAAGAAAATCAAATTGACTTAAAAGTTTCAAGGGATTATTAGATAATCAAACTAAAAAAGATTATCCCTGTTTATGTTTTTAAAGCAGCAAACCCAAAGTTATCAGACTGCAACATGGAATAGGCATAATGAGAAAAAGTTATTAATTTAGTAAATTTTTTTAGATATTAAGAACACTCATTTCATTTTCAACTCAGTCTTTAAAGAATAATTATATGTGAACATTACATATCTTTTTGATAACAAAAGACATTATGTACACTTTTTCTTACTAATCCATTCTTTTCCTCATACAACTCCAACATCTACCCACATACAACTACTATATGTTACCTCCTTTCTTCTACATATAAGAAGAAAGATCTGCCCTTGGATTGTTCATCTTCAGAAACCCCTTCTAAGGATATATTACCTGGTATTCTCCCCAGCACCTGCTTACTTACATTTATTGCCCTTAGTTGAATTTTAACAGGTTACAGCTAATAAGAAACAAAATCATTCACCCAGAATTTCCATAAAACAAAGAGCTACTTTTTTGTGAAACTATTTAACATCAATCATTTTAAAGAGATAAATTTAATAAGCTACAATAATTGAATAGCTTTGTGATACTTTTGCCCTTTCAACTAAATAACATGGACTGAAATTGTGAAAACTTTTTCTATTGTCTCTCTTACATAAATGGCATAATGGCACAGTCTTTATTTCATACAAATGAACAGATAAATGAGTGAATGAATGAATAAACGACCGAAAGGATGAACGGACGAACAAAACAAGAACCCAGTCAATCCAATGCTTCAATCTCCTCCACTGCATTCCCAGGCTCTACTAAAATATCCACTAAAGACAGAGAATTTTTTGCCTCTTGAGAAGTCAGTTCATTTTTGCGTATGTGAAGTGCTATAGATAGCTCCTTATGTGGACCTGAAATTATTTTCATTATGCTTTCCAATTACAGAGTACTAGTGTAATTCTCTAGGTTCACAAATGACAAATCTAATCCTGTCTGCTCCAATATCCTTCAATTATTTGAAAATATAGAATGAAACGCTCCATCTACCGTCTCTCTCTCTCTCTCTCTCTCTCTCTCTCTCCTTCACACACGCATCTATGCAACTACCAAATCTTTTATTTATTTTCTGTTAAGCCTTTCCACTGTTTTCATCCTTCCTTCAAATGACTAACTTTAGTTCTTTCACTATCCCTTGAGCACAGGTTTATTGTGTGTGAGTCTTTAGAAGTGTAGTGCATAGAGGTAAAACACAATTCTGGAAATGGTTGCATCGGAGCAGGTTAAGGCAGAATTATTCACTCTCAACTCTGCTTTTATATTATACTAGCTCTTTTTTGAGTTCGCTCTTTTTTGGCCCCCACATCATGGTTCTGACAGATACTATCTAGGGAGTTCTGACCCATATCTCCTGACGGAGCATACCTTCTATTCAGTTCTCATCAAAAGCATAAA
This sequence comes from Pteropus alecto, assembly GCF_000325575.1. NCBI lineage: Eukaryota > Metazoa > Chordata > Mammalia > Chiroptera > Pteropodidae > Pteropus > Pteropus alecto. The sequence continues at coordinate 2,552,803 of NW_006443138.1, read as the reverse complement.
ACAGACTTATAAACTCACTTGGAGCCCTGTGAACTAAAACTCTCCTGTCTTTCTCACATAAAATGTGGTGAAGCCACATCTCCCTTATCTGTGCGTATTGAATTATAGAATTTTAGGGCCACTGAAGAAAAGTGAGATCCAAGGGAAAGTGACCTGTTAATTGCCACACAGCTAGATATTGACAGAGCTGGAGTTAGAAGAGCAGAGTCTCTTACACCTGGTACTGTCTTTCCACATACACCTTTCGGCTGTATTTTATACTAGTGGGAGGCCCACGTATGTCTCTATTACACTTTTTCAAAGGAATTTTATCCTTACCAGAGTCATTTGCATATGTTTTGTCACAGCAATAGTTAAAATTTCTCAGTCTTAAAATATACACAAAACACTGCCTCATTTGAATCACACTTTGTGGCTTATATAGTACACTTGTCAGCCATCATCACTTATTATCTTGAGTTCCCTCCCAGGTCATCTTAACTGCAGATTTTATACAAATTTCATCTAGTCCTCACCGAAATCATTAAAACTATTGAACTGGATACAATCAAAGTTGGAGGTCTTCAGCAAGATTCTAGAAAACTTCAGAGATACATTAATCCATTAATAAAAATGATTTGGATTTGGTTGATCAACCAGTTATGAATCCTTTAAACCACCCTCTCCTCTCATTCCTGCCCCACCCATCATGCCCCCTC
>NW_006443138.1:2517898-2552038 GCF_000325575.1 Pteropus alecto | reverse complement strand
TTATAACATCCTTAGGGGTAAAAGACAATTAGATTTTTCTGATGTTGTAGTCATTTGTAGTAGCTAAAGGACTTTATCTAAAGCCTTACTACTCAGAGTGTGGTCCTAAGACCAGTGTCATTAGTATCACTTCAGAGTGTGTTAGAAATACAGGATCTGATCTGAGAGCTCCATCCCACAGGTACTGAAGCCAGAATCTTTATTTCAACAAGATCCTCAAGTTGTTCAGAAACTAGATATCATGCTTAATTTCTTTATTGCCTTTTCTTGTATGTCAACAAGAAACTACCATTAGATTATTTCAAATGAAAGATACTTATTAAAATACTAATTATAAAGAGCAGGATACAAAATTACATAGGCAGATAGATAGAAATATGTAGTATAATAACAATTCCTTTATTACAATGAAGAACTTCTAAAAAGATGGGGACTAAATGTACCAAAATGTCTGGTTGTCTTTGGATACTAAAATATGGTTTACATGATAATAGGCATGACTTGGTTAAACAGAAACAGTCACTGAAGTTCTGCGCCATGGGGAAAGTGGGGGATTAGTGGTATTACATGAGAAGTCTTAAAGCCTCCATATATCTGTCCAGTGGGGGAATTCATTTTCATCTTAAGCATCTACTAGGAAGTAGTTCATCCCATGAAACAACGGCTCACAGCATCTTATTCATCACTGCCTTAGAGAAGACAAGAGAGTGATGTATTTAGGCTAGAACATATGCTATTTGAAGCTACATAGTTGGGCTTCTTAAACAGAAAGTGTATCTATTCCCCAGGAACTATTAGCTAACTACTTAATGTAGTAATTTTGCAGTTTGTCGTGGTGACTCAAGAACCCCTTATCGATAGTCTGATCAACTGCTTTATGCCAGATCGTAAACAGAGGCTGACAATAAGTATACTGTTACAGTGAAATGACTCACCCAGCTGAGACTAGCTGGGGACCCAAATGGATGAGAATAACCTGAATAAGCAAAATGTAGGTCAGATGGGACTGGGATTCTCTCATAACTACACACAATATCAGAATCTTGCAATATATCTTTTTATTTAGTAGCATGTGATAAGTTCAAAATAATGTATAGTTTGTATCCAAAGCTGTATTACATCATTCTCAAGAATTCTTTTTGTTGTTTTCTAAATATTTATATTAAACAACATATAGATGAATTTGCATAGTTACCTGACCTCACTATACCTTACTGTCATGACCTTGAGTAAGTAAAACCAAGCAAATGCACCTTTTACAAAATTCTCTTTAACTATTAAAGATTGTTAGACTTAAAGAAATACAAGTAATTTACTGACTTTCTCATACTTTCATTTTCCTGAATAGTCTACATCTTCTAAAATGAGTTAATATTGCTTTAATTTATTATTTATTAATTTATTTTTTAAATGATGGTAAGACATCTAATATGAGATCTACCTTCTTGACAAGATTTTAAGTGTACAATATGGTATTGTTAACTATAGGTACTACGGTGTACAGCAGAGCTCTAAAACTTATTCATCTTGTGTCACCGAAACTATGCCATGAACAGCAATTCCTCATTTTCCCCTCCCCCAACCCCTGACAATCACCATTCTACTCTGCTTCTATGAATCTGACTATTTTAGATATTCCATATAAGTGGTATCATGTGTTATTTCTCCTTCTAGGTCTGGTTTATTCCACTTAGCAAAATGTCCTCCAGGTTCATCCAAGTTGTTGCTTATGGCAGGCTTTCTTTTCTTTTAATGACTTAATAAAATTTTATTGTATTATATACCATATTTTCTTTATTCATTCATCTGTTGATGGGCATTCACTATTATGAATAATGAGGCAATGACCATGGGGGTGTAGATATCTCTGAGATCCCGCTTTCAATTATTCTGGATATATACTCAGAAATGAGATTGCTGGATCATATGGTCACTTTATTTTCAATTTTTTTGTCCAATCTCCACACTGTTTTCCATAGCAGTTGCACCATTTCAAAACATTCCTACCAATAGTGTACAAGGGTTCCAATTTCTCCACATCCTTACCAAAACTTATTATCTTTAAAAAAAAAAAAAAACAGTGAAACTTACATTTAAAAGTTCTGCCATAGGGGACCTATAGATAAAAAGAAAATTAAGAGATATATTAACCAGACAAAAATAAGGACATTATTTGAATACTGATTCAAATAAGCAATAAAAATTAATAACATTTATAAAATATTTTAAAATTTTAACATAGTCTGGATTTTTCATGATATTATGACATTATTTATTATAGTATAATATGCCTTTACATTTATTATTAAGTAAATATCATTAAAAAGCATATACTGAAATATTGATGAATGTCTAAGGATCTGGCTTAGAAATAATATGGGAAAGAAAGAGGGTGAAGATATAGGTGAAACAGGATTGCCCACGAGTTGAACTAATGATTAGTATCTGGGAATTAATTATACTCTTCTGTTTGGTATATTTTAAAATCTTCCATTAAAAAAGTTAAATAAAATTTTTTGTCATAAATTTTCATAACAATTGAATCCTTTTCAAATTGGTTATTTTTATTTGCCTTTTTCAATAATAGCCTTTTTTTTTTTTTTAAGTAGAAACTAGTCTTATCAGACTCACTCTCTTAATAATCCTAATCCTGGCTTAATATCCCAATAAATTAAGTCCTCTTGGCTTACAACACAGATATTTTGCCTTGGAAAATCATTAACCAATCTTTTTCTTGGTACATTGCAAAATACAAAAGATCTGTCTTGATATTTCTCATAGCTTTTCAGAGAACTCACACAAGGTTCTTGCTGTAGAGCTCATTATTCTGATATTTGTCTCAACACTTGCATCTAAAATCTTGTAAACTGGGAGAAACAGTACTTTATCCTAAAAATTCTTTCTCATGGTGTCCTTATTTGCCTTATCTCTAATTTGCTTGCTGCCCCTGATCATTTTTGAGTACTCTTTGGGAAAATTGCATAAACAGTTTTGAGGTGAAGCAAGACAAAATTGTAAGCCTACTGAGAGGTAGGCACCATAAAAGGCAAGAACCTGGTAGCCACAACTTTAAATTTCAAAAGTAGTTCCTACTTCTGTACCAGCAAGATCTATTTTTTTCAGCCCACGACAAACAGCTTTCTATCTCTTCAAGAGTCTATAGATGACTGAAATCCTTCAGAATATTCAAATGACATCTCATTCACTCCAAATATATGATGGAAGAAGGTGAGAGGTAATTAGAAAGACTGGGAGATAGGAAAGGAGAGCATTACTATGACAATGTTTAATATTTTATTTTAAGTTAATGTTAGGTTTCTAGGTCATATTCCAAGAGTGCACAAAATTTATTTATGCACTTTGTTTTTTATCACTAAGTGTTACTGAAATGTAAATGCCTTGTAACTCCAAAGATATCTGTTCAGTCATCTCTGACCAAGAATCATTTAGAGATAGAAGTTAATTCAAGTGGCAAAAAATTTCTCAGTCTTCTCTCAGTATAACTTTATTAATATTCCTTTTGTTACCAAATACCAAATTGTCCACTTTACAAAAAAAAATTTAGACCAAAACCAAACAGTAAAATAAAACTAATTATGGGTTTCAGTATGTGACTACTGGTTTTTAAAAATAAAAATATAATTAAGAATTCTTAGCAAACAGTAGAGACTAAAATAGGCTAGAAAAATATAATTTTTCACCTGTGGAAACCAGGTTCAAATTTTCATAATCATTAACTTTACCTATTTCTGGTCTCAGCTAGTCTTTCGAAATACCCATTTTGTTTGATGTGGGCTCTAAAATGTGTTTGGGCAATAAGCATGGTGAATGTTTATCCTAACAGCATACCAACCTTACCCTGTGCAAACTTCAATAAACTTTAACGACCTAATTCATTGAAAAGTGTGCTTCTTGTCCACAGTTCTTTAATGATTCCATTGCCATTTGCACATTCTACATACCTGAGGACTACTTTAACACCATGTGAGCTTTACATTAAGCATTAAACATGATTTCAAATTAGGATACAAAGATTTTTTTCCCCCAGTCAATCTGTCTCAATATCAATTTGTGTGGACATCTTTGAAATTATTGGTCTGGTTTTCTGTGTGTTCTATGAACTTCATCTGTTCATTGTGACGAAGTTCATTGTGCCCTCCATGGCACTGATTTTGAAATTCTAATTTGGAAAGTTTTATTTATTCAGATTCCATAATGCTGATTTGGCGGTTGTTGGAAGCAGGATTTATTCCTTCTCACGTGAGGGTTGTTGAAAACATCAAAATTCATTCTCTTCTCCAGAGGCTCTCCTTACTCCTGTTGGCTTTGGAGTAGTCAGGAAAACAAAACAAAACAAAAACAGGGACAAACCGTCTCCTAGTTTGTTTTTGCTCATCTGTGATTCCCCGTCATATCCCATGTTGATGCATCAGGAATTTTATGCAGTCAATAACATAAATCATTCAGTTTGAAGAAACTGATCGAGGAAACTCCCATCATCAAAATTTCTAGTCGAGCTGGCAATGTAACATGGGATATGCTGTGACAGTGGCCCAGGCTCTTTCAGACTTCTGGACACAAGGGTCATAAACAAAAAGTATTCTGTGTACATCCACTTGTTAGACGGAGTGGGGAGCCCTCAAAGGCCTCCTGAAAAGAGCTCGCTGTGAGTTTCTCTGATCTCTGCAATCACTGCAAGTCCTACTTTACATATACTGCTAATACCATTCTTAAGTGTTAAGTATTAAGCACTTAGTGCCCCTATGACATGTGGTGTTTTATAGCCAAGAAGATCTATTCTTTTTATAATGCAACTGAAATATTCAGATGGTTAACATTTTTTAAACAGCTCAAAACAATATATAATGAAAAGTGAGTTTCCCTTTACCTATTCTGAAATCTTCCATTTAAAATTAAGCAGAGATAGATAGATGAGTAGATATAGATATATCTGTAGATATATATAATAAAGCTTATTCATGTAAACAAATATTCTAAAACTGTTCAAAAGACCAAGTAAATCTCTAGGTGCTGACATGTAAATTGTCTCTAGGAAACAATGTAATGTATAAATGCTTTTTTTACCTAATTATTATTATTTTTTTTAACAAATTTCTATGTATGAGTATACTCTAATTTATTTAACCAATTTTATTCTGATGAGCATTTAGGCATTCCTCATATTTTATGGTTAACACCCTTGTGCAATATCTTTATATGCTCGTAAAGTGTTGGTTTCTGGGGTGGTTCCATAGTGTAGTGGTTAGCATGTCTGCTTTACATGCAGAAGGTCCTGCATTCGCATCCCAGGTGGAGCCACGGACCATACCCCAGGTGCTCCAGGCCCCGGGTGCAAGCCACGAGCATGTGGGAGGAGATGCCCCGCTTTCAGAGATCCAGTTCTTAAGGGGAAATGGCAACATCTATAGGTCAGGGGTGGTTGCCATAGGTAAGGGGAGAATTGGCGGGGGAGAATCAAAAGAGGGGAAAAAAAAGTATTAGTTTCTGGAAGCTTAATGCCCGATCAAAGAGCAGAGCATTTTTGATAGATGTGCCAAATTGCTCTCCAAACAGATGAACAGTGTATAAATAGGTCTGATTCTCTCATTCTTACTGGCAATTGGTATTATCATATGTTTTCATTTTTGCTAATTGATAGGTTAATCATATTATTTATTAGCATTTCTTAATTATAAATGAGTTTGGAAAACATTTTATATATTTATAAACCATTTGTATTTGTTTGGTGCGAATTCACTTATCTTTTGCTTATTTATCTACCTGGTTGTTTATATTGATTTATTGATTTATAAGGCTCTTCAGATTTCATGTTATAGATATTTGCTGTGGTTAAGGAAATTAATACTAAATTGTTTTCCCCTTTGTAGTTAAACCTAGTTTGTGGCTTTTTTTTCCTTAGTGGTTAAGAAAAAGTTTTAATTATCATGTAGTCATATCTCCCCATCTTACCCTCTGTGGCTTCTAAGTTTTTGTATTTTGCTCAGAAAAGTCTTATCCAATCCAGCATTATGGAAATATTTTCCATTGACAGGAGATTCCACCTATCATATATTGAATTCCAAAATGATTTTATCTTCATTTCTGAATTTTCTATTCTATTGATTTAATTAATTTTCATGGACAAAGTATTTTCTAATTAATGCTTGAATGTCCATCATCAATTGCTATACAGTAAATCATTTCAAAACTTAAAATGATAGTTCATTGTTCATCATGGCTTACAACAATAGTTTATTGCTCATTATGATTCTGCAAATTGGCAACCCAGGAGGTCCTTCTGCTAGTCTTTCCTGGGATCACTTATGTGGCTGCTTGACAGGGAGTGGAGAGTCCAGATGGATTCACTTGCATATCTAGCAGTTGGTGCTGGCTGTTCACTGGGACACCATGGTTCTTCTCTCATGGCTTTTATCTCTTATTAGGTTATCTTGGGCTTCCTCACATCCTGGTGGTCTCAGAGTTCCAAGAAGGTAAGTAGCAAAGCAAAGGCACATATCAAGTCTCTGATCCCCCAACAACCCCATTCCCAACTACATTTACTCATGTTTCATTGGACAAAACAAGTCATATGGCCAAGCCGAGAAGCCATGTTTGAGAGGACTTAGACTACTCCATTGATGGTAGAATGGCTAAGAATTTGTTGCCTTTTTAATTCACCACAGTGGCTATTAACTCAATTTTATTTCCAATTTTGTACATTAGTGCTTTCTTTCTCTTATTCTTAATTGGGATTCATTGTGGTTTATATATTTTATTGTTTCTGGGATTTTCTCACCAGAGAACTTTCTTAGGTAAAGTTATCAGGTCTAAAATTGTGTGTGTATAAAATATATATGTATTTTATTTATTACATATATTTATATATTGTATAACATAACACACTATGTATTATATATTTATATAAAATTATATATTATATATAATACATACTTAATATATGCATGTGTGTATATTCTATCCCCTAAGAGCACTGCTTTAGCTTAATTCTGTTGATTCTATTTTTATTCTCGTTATTTTCTAAATATTCTACATTTGCAATTCTGATTTCTGTTTTCAGTGAGGTTAGTTAAAAGAGATAATTTTTATATTTTAAAATTTTTGTTTTTTAATAACAGAGACTAAACTTTGTACTACATTGAAATTTTAGCAATTATTGATTTATTAATTGTGACCTAATTTATTTCTATAAATTGGAAACATTAGTAAAAAAGTGTCATTCTGTATTTTCAAGTTATGGCCTTTGACACGGATATGTGTATAATTGGTAAGGGAAATCTTATAAATATATATATGTATATGTAGACATTTTTACCTATGTAACATTTTCATAACACAGTCTTTAATATTTTATAGATAAGGGTTTGGATAACTAATGAGGGAATTTGCGTACATATAATAGTGATCATAGATTAATCTACAAATATTACTTCAGTAATTTTTAAATTTAAATATAGACCAAAGTATAACTTCTGATTTTAATTAACAAGTAATAATAAAAATGCAATACAAAATTTTTCTCTCTTAATAATTCCATTCAAAATAAGTCAAAATTAAAATTGCTGAATATTTAGAAAATAATGAGACTGATAATAGAATGAATAGGATCAGGCTAAAGCAGTCTCAGAAGATGGATATACATATATCCATGTCCGTATACATGTATATGCCATTTCTTTTATTAATTTTGTTGTATTGATTTTTACTTATATTTTGTTTAATTTATATTTCTATTCATTCTAGTATTTCTGTAGATTTTGCCTTAGTGATTTTGTTAATGTCATTTCATTAATAAACGTCCTTAAGATCTAATTTTTATTGTAGTTTGTACCCTTTATCATTATAAATTCCCTTATTCATCTTTTTCACTGATCTTTGCCTTGACTTCAAACTTTTCTGATATTGATATTATGTACTCTTTTTTTTTGTTTGGCCAGGGTGGCAATTTCCTGGTATGTGTTTGCTCTGATAGTCTTTATCTGTGAAGCTCAAAACTTGAGCTTATGTTTATTCTCCCAGAATAAACATAATGTTTCAAGTCTAAAAATTAAAAATTTCCCTCATCCCAGAGACATTTTCTTGTATTATATATTTGAATATTTTCTCTTCTATTTATGGGGTTCTCTACTTTCCAAACAGTATGTACCATTATTTTGGTTTTTCTAAATCTGACCAGAACATTTATTGTTTTTTTGTTTTTTTGTTTGTTTGTTTCTTTAATCTAATGGTCTTTTGCATTTCCATACACTGAAGCCTTCTTTCACATCAATCACTGTATTTTTAGCTATATATTTTTCTTTATTGTTTCTAATTTGTGCTGGTTATATAATAATGTTGATGATCCTTAATTTGTTTCCTTAGGTCTACACTTTTCTTTTTATTTCATTCTGTTGTTTTGCATTGTAAGGGAAGAAATTTTATTTTTGACCCTCTTAGGGTCCCTGAATGGATCTGAAAATTAAACTGATAATCAAATTAACAAGAGAAAGCATACAAACTTTTTAAATATAACTTATATGTGATACAAGCACCTTCATAAGGAAATGAAGACTAAAAGAAACAGATGTGAGTATTTTTATGCTAGGTTTGATGAAGAGTAGACAGTCATACAGGGATATGATAGGTCAAGGAGTATGAGGTAATTATAGTAAATTGGGGAAAATTTAGCAAGGACTGTTTGGATTCTGCTGTTTCCCTTTGTCTTCAGATATAAGGATGCTCCACCTGGTATAGAAAGAGCAACTCTCATATGTGAGGTTTTAACGCCTGTTTCAAAGAAGAAGGGTAGAGAGAAAGTCAGAGCTGCCATTTTCTCAAATTATTTCATCTTAAAATGGTATCAGTATGCCAAGATACCATATCTTGGGGTGGTACGTCTTGAACCACACCAGTATCTACTGTTTAAATGTTCATTTTATTGACTTTAGCTTTCATTCATTTATTCCAAAACATGAAGCACTTGTAGAAAACTTATTTTTGCTTCCTGGGACATGTTTTCCTCCAGACTAGATTCTTCACCTATACTTTTCTTAATTTGATTTTTACTTTCTTTGGATGATGTGGCTCAGCAGTGATTGTGATAGAAATACCATAGAAAGACTTAAAATTCTTGTTTTTTTCTCTTAACCCGTCTATATTAGAAGATACTCATGTATCCCATAGTACCCTGTGCTTACCACTACCTTACAACTTATATTTTATTGTGATTGTTTATTTGTCTATATTTCCCATTAGATTATTGCTGTTCGGAGAATAGTTCCAATCACTCTGTACCACAGTCACCCCTGGGACTTATTGAAAATAGAGGTGTTTTGGTCCCTTTCCACATTACGGAATCTAAATTAGTGAGGGTGAATCTTAGGACTCTGCATTTTAAACTCAAATCTTGGTAAGTTCTTCTGCATAAACTCTGAGCTCTTTAGAGTTATCTTGCTCATCATAGCTTTAATTAGTTCCAAACTAATAAAGAAGGGGCTAACAATAAAGAAAGGGCTCAAGATATCAGTATAGGATAAGTGCCAAAGAAGATGACATCAGTAGTTAAATTCTAATTTTTTGTCTTGTTCTGTTTTTACCATTGCCTACTCTAGTGAAAGAGTAATGTTTTAAGACGTCTTCTCATGAGGTTTTTTTTTTAACACTTTTCTTTTGTCAAGATCCTAAAAAATTATTTTTATGAAACATAAGAAATCATCTCATGCAATGAAAACTGTACTGAAATAACGTAGTGTGGAATGTCATTTAGTGATTGATAACTATTTGTCTCCGGAAGAAACATCACCAGCAATAATTGTTGATAAACTATGACAGATTTAGTTTTGTCGAATACCTTTATCCATAGTTGGAATAGAAAGGAGTTGATTGCAATAACCATAATGTTGTGAAATACACTGGCATTGGAGTCTGACAGACATATTTGAGTATCATTTTTGTCTCTTGTTATCTGAAACTCAGTACTCTTTCAGGAGCTGTGTGATAATACGATGAGATCACAAATGTAAATAATTAAGCATGGAGCATGTACTTATAATTTAAAATATTTTTAAAAAATTATTAATAATGTGAGAATAAGGTATAATTATGTCTAGAACCACTGTAGTTTAATTATTATAGCTAAAGGAAAAGATGATTTCAGTATAAAATATCAGATTAATTACATAGAAAAGTATTTTAAAAATTGTAAATATGACCTATGTAATGAACACTTAGAAAAGTGGACAAAATTATAATAGAGGTTAAATACAAATTTACCAATCAAAATGTTTTTAATTAAAAGGATTCTAAGGATTAGCATGAAGTTCGTTTCAAGTACCTGAGCAGTGATCATGAAGGAAAGGATGGTGTTGCTTAACTTGGCAGAAGATTCTGTTTTCTTCAAGAAGAAAAGTCAGAATATCAATCAAAACAATCAATGGGATATGTCGAAAGTTCAGAAGCACAGGGTTACTGAAGTCCCATTAGCTTGAGCAAACATGACAATGAAGATCTTGTGAAAGAGCCAAGAGAGGCTCTAGAGACAAGCTCCACGTCAATATGAAGATAAAACTCTGCTGTCCTTTATTTCAGTTTGGCTGGGAATCTGGTTCCTGGCTAATGTTATCATCTACATTAAATATAACAACCAAATATAAAATTTAAGATTAACTATGATGGATTGTGTGATGAAATTAGAACATCCAATAAAACTTTTCATTTGTGGCCAAATTTATCTAAGCTATCTTCCATGAAATTTAGCCTTCTTAATTTCACATTTTCAAAATGTCTATTGGATATGCTTTGACCAATCTTACCTCACAATTAGATTTCAATGCCAGAGCAATTACGTAGGCCCCATTTGATTAGATTATTGTTTTTTTATTCTCTTAAGGAAAAATAAATATTTTTAGATTTCAGTTGAATTTATACAGAGGCTAGACCCAGATAAAATTTATTTTTTCCATCATGTAAATTTTCATTCCCTTAGAGAATACCAGATATCATTATATTGGTCACTCTCTTACATATTTGCTGTGTTCTGTAATGCTGTTCTGACTTTTCACCTTCCATTAACATTTATTCTAGAAAGTACATCAATGCTGTGTGAAATATCTCCTACACAGAGAACTTTTTCTCTTCTCATCCTCTCCCCACTCTACTTCTTGTTATACCTGGTTTACCTGGAAAAATGACTTGCACACTAAGCTTTGCAACAAATATATATGTGTAAAAAAGGTCTGAAAAGAAAATTTATCAAAATGTGATATTGGATATCTCTAGATGATGAGTCGAAGGATGATTTCTATTTTGTTATACTTTTCAGTCTTTCTTTTTTCTTTCTTTCTATTTATTTATTTATTTATTTATTAGGCGAGGCAACCTTTTGGTTGACCTCACAGATTGCAAGAACTTTGTCAGCTTACAATTCCTTATTTTTTATTTTTTACACCTATAGCACCTGGTCTTCCTAGATGGTCTCTCAGCCAAGTACTAACCAGGCCCAGCCTTGCTTAGCTTCTGAGATCAGATAAGATCAGGCTTGTTCAGGGTGGCATGGCTGTAGACTTTCAGTATTTGTCTACAATGATAATACATTATTTTTCATATTGAAAAAATGCTTTAATAATCTAGTAGTTTCATGATGAGTTGCTAGCCAAAGACTTCACCGAAGCAGGGTCAGCTACAGGGATATGAATCAAGGCTCTGTGTGGTGTTTGAAAAAGGTAAGGAGACTGTGTTCATTCTATTTTTTATGCTACAAATACACATAAGGGACCCAAAGATTAAAATGTGGCCAGTGCATGTGCATTAGCAAGGAGTAAGATTAGCATTTCTATTGTTCCTGCAATATGAACATTAGGGTCACTAAGTTTTTCTTGAATGAGTCTTGCTTCATTAACCAGAAAAATAGCTTTTACTTTATTTTTACGCTTTATTATGTGGTTGATATTTTAAACATTTAAAGTAATGCCAAGTACTGCTGATTATGTAAATTTTTACTCAGAGAGCAAGAACTGGCTCAATGGAACTGAATGCCCTGGACATCAATTACTAACGACAGAATTCAATTACTTTTTAAAAGACTTTACTGCAGCTTCCATGCAATAAAGAATGGAAAACTGTACTGTGTGTTCACAGCCAAGCTTCTAGGAACATCAGATGTGTGATTATGGTAACTGCTGAGCCTTATGACTTTGGCAAAGATTTTGGCAAGAAAATACTTTGGAAGCATCATAACCAGAATAAATGTACATATTGGGTTATAATTAATGAATAGTGTAACGAACATTGCATTTTTAAAATCATGCATCTAATAAATGCATAACATTGATTTGCAATTGTATAGGCTTTATTCTAATGGCTTGTAAATGCCATAGTTTCTCTTAGTTCTTGAATCTGCAGATGGATCATTGATGCAGCTCCTCCTCTATTGAGCAGGAGCTGGTATTTGTGGACCAAAATTAATTATGTCGGGTTATAATTTTCTATATTTAAAAAATTCTGTTGATAAATGTATATGGCCAAGAAATGGCTCATGAGATTTCATTCACAAGTGATACAGTTTCACAGACCTTTCCATACACTGTAACATGCCAAATTTGGTTTATTTAAAAGAGATAATAGCTTCTGTTTCCCTCAGGTTAGAATTCACAGCTCCACTAGAACTATATACCAAGTGCCTGACACTTGCCAGAATTTACCTACACTAAACTCATTACCATATATTTAGAATTTAATAAACTTGTCCCCAAATCACACAGTTGTTAAGAGGAAACACCTCAGAATTCAAGCCTATTAATTCCAAAATCTGTGCTCTTCCAAAAAATTAGCTTCATGATTTCTTATTTACTATCTCAATATTCAGATAATTCTTATAAGGTCATGGGGAGCAGAAGGAGGGTCACTTTCACAAGAACTAAAATTGAGGGCATTATTTGGTTTATTTTAGGGAGAAGGGATCATCACTCATTTAATTCCCTCAGTTCTTGATGCCAGTGGAGAAAATGGTCTTAATGTAAAGTCTGTGTTTGTGGTAGTCATATGAAATTGTTCTTAAATATTTATTCATTAAAATAAAATCTCCAAGTAACATACAACCATGAAGTAAAACCAGTTGTTGAGAAGTTAACTGGATTATTTTCCTACATTGCAGTTTAGTAGATATTATTAGCTTCATTTTACAAAAAAGGAAACTGAGGCATAGAGTGGGTTAAGTAGGTTAACCATAATTAGTAAGGGGTAGATCTGGGTTTAAACCTAGGTACCCCCGCTACTGATTCCCATGGGTGATGATGAGAACTGACCAACGTTTTAACTATATAGCAACTCTAACTTTCATATAAACTTTAAAATATGCCATGCTAAGGAATTTATGTCACAGCACACTTTAAATATGCAAATGAATAAATTACATACACAATCCTTTAATTGAAGCTACATGTAAATAATGATTAAAACATTGTATAATTAAATAAATATTAAGTAATATTTATAAATAAGTATAGAGCTCCTGCTTTGTAAATATTTCACAATTTATTATCTGAGTAAAAAAAAGTTGCTTAAGTGATCTTGAATTTCTGGTATTTATTCCAAATTTCTTTAATTAATTCTAATTTTATAAGTAGAACAGAAAATATCAGGCAAAATCAATATGTAATAATTTTTTGGAATTGACTCCGAATAATCAGAATTAGGTTAGAGTAGATTCTGAGGATAAGGTGTGCATGCATATTGCCAATTGGTAGTAAAAGTAGAGGTATATTCTGAAATGACCTGGAGGAGTATACAGTATACAGCTGGCAGAAATGGATTAACCTCAAGTTCAAAACTGTGCTCAGGAAGGATAATATTGACATTAAATACCAAATAGTGACTAATTCTCTATCATTTTGGTTGGTTTTGGAACACATCACATACATTTTTATGCATGATATTTGCTTTCCTGATTTAAGTTTTTTAAGACCAATTTCTATTTCTATTTCAATTTCTATTTTCTGAGCCAGGTAAACTGATAATAAGGGGAAGCAGTCCAGCTATATTTAAGACAGACAGATGAGATCGGCTGGGTATTTACATTGTAGTTACCATTAACCTGTGTCTTGGGTCTCGAGATATCTGTGTGCTCTCTACACTAAACCATATTCTCACATGACTGAACTGTATGGAGAGGTACTCCTTTATAAACAACCTGACCAAACTGCTATAATGGGACCAGTGGAACAAAAGTAGAAGTTCTTTTGGTTGCAGAAACCTATTCTCAATCTTTTTTTCACCCCAACATAACAAGGGATATGAAACATCTCTCCATTATCAGTAGATAAACAGAACAGAGAGATCATGAGAGATGATGGGACCTGGTATGTGTACAAAATGCTGAAGGAAAGATATATGTGTTTTTTAAATCCCACCAAAGGGATTGGATACACTGCCCAGCTTATTTTGGAAAATGACTCAGTGGTAAAGGAAAATTCTGTACATTCAGTGAACAGTCTATAAATATTCAAAAAAGATAACGATGTCAGTGATTATTGCCACTAATACGAGTTATTGCATCCTCTAGATTATTTTTAAATTTATCACTACAATCATTCTAAAGAATTGTATCCTTGTTCTATGTTAGACTGTTTTGTTTTTACATTTCTGCGGGCCTTATAAAATAAAAACCGATAAAACTATTAAAAGATAATTTCTATTTCTTCTTGTTGAATTCTTGCCTATACTAGAGATCTGGAGACACAAGTGGTGTTTTTTAATTGTTCTATATTCATTGCCAAAGAAAATCGTCTTAGTCAGTTTAGGCTACTATAAAAATATGCCATAGATTTAGTGACTTAAACAACAAACATTTGCTTCTAACAGTTCTGGAGGCTGGAAAGTCCAAAATCAAGGTGCTGGCAGATTCAGTTTCTGACAAGGGCCAGGTAATGGTTTGCAGATGGGTGCCTTCTTGCTATTTTCTTACAAGGCCGAGAGATGGCGCTATTCTCCCTCTTCTTATAAAAGACACTAATCTCGTCATGGGAGCTCCACCCTCATGAGCTCATTTAAACTGAATTGCCTCTCAAAGGCCCCACCTCCAAATAGCATCACATTAGGCTTCAACATATGAATTTTGGAGTAACACAAATATTTAGTCTATGGCAATAATTATATTAAAAATTCCATCATAATAATAATAATAATAAATTATTTGCCTATAAAACGTCATGGATAAAGAAGTTTCTATTTGAAACTCTGTCATAGTCTCTTATCATTTATGATAGCACTTTTCATAAGGCCTAAACCAGGAAATATGAAAGGAGGAAAAACTCCTAAAGAAAGATATTCAGAACTGAGAAACTAAGAGTATTATAATACATTCTGTAGTTTGATTTTAATGAGGTCCTTGGAATCTTTAGCAAAGTTCCACATTATGAAGGCGATTGCCTTTTCAGAGTGGTCCTTTTGAAATTCAAGGAAGTAAATGACTGTAAGTCTACCTAAGATGCACTAGAGATTATATAATTCTGAAGAACTTTTTCTGATTAATCAGAATTCCCTCTCTTGTTTTTTCTTCCTTCTTTTTTCCTCTTTTTCCTCTCCCTTTTTTTTCTTGCTTGTTTTAACTTTTTTAAGGAGATGATATAACTGATGAATACCACTTCTACCACCTCCTTGTTGTGTAAGACTCCAGGATGAAATTGCAGAGGTATCCAAAGATATATTCACTAGTGACATTACATTTTTTAGAAGGGAACACAAGGAAATTAATTCAATTTAATTGCTGCATAGAAAGAAAAGGTCTATGTTCTTACTGCCCCAGATTGGCTGTAAGCAGTTTCTATTAAGAACAGGTAAAATCAAGGGATATAGGCAACAAGGCACATGACCATGTAACCTAATATTTTGTAAACTGAGCAGAGGTTTTTAAACATCTCAGTTAGTTCTCTCCCAAAGGTAGTAGAATATTCAAGATCATTTCAAATGCTCTTTAGACTTAAATGAGGGTTGGAACAGCAGAGAAAAATGTAATTACTTCTATTTAGCCAATATTTTCATTTCTCTACTTAGCAGCAAAAAGAATATGCATACGTCATTTCAGGATTTCCTCAGACATTTTCTTGTTTGACCTATATAAAATAACTTAGATTACATAGAATAAACTTTTCTATATAAGACTTGAGAAACTCAACAAAAGGTTAATTGGAGGAGACAAACGCTATAACTTCCTCAGACAACAAATCTCCAGTGATAATGCAGGTGATATGTGCTCGGTTCTCTTGTCCCTTGAGCAAGAGCCCTGATTTTCTGCCCAGATATTTCCTTCCTTATAATTATAAAAATTTATAATACCATTATAAAATTAAGTAAGAATTAAGCATCTTCAATGCTCTAAAATGTATTTTACATAATCCAAATTTTCTAATTTTTTGATTGCTACATTGTAAATAATTTGCTAAATCTTCTTAAATAATTACTGAAACTATAAATCCTGTTCCTACATAAAGAAGAAAAAAATCATGGACTAAAATCAAACATACATTTCTTGTTTTATTACATTTTCAACATAGGCTTGTATTTAATTTTCCTTACCTTAAGCTAAGTGTCTCATTTAGTGATTTGATAGAAGTTCTTTTAATCTAATATTAAATTAAGAAGTACTCATGATGCCTGGGACAAGGATGAAATTAAAAGAAGCTCTCTCTGGCTATATATATGATTAGAAATTTATTTGAATGTTATATAGAATTCATTAATCATTCATTTATGCAAAAGTATCTGTTGAGCATCTATTGTATGCAGGCACTATTCTAAGCACTAAGAATACACTAATGACCCAGATCCCTATTCTCAGAGAGAGACACACCCAATAAGTGAATAAATATGTATGTGCAATAACGAGAGTTTTAAAGCAAGTTAGGAGCTCAAAAGCTCACTGGAAGTGAGTTTTTTATGTAGAAGTGGTTAAGAAAAGGTCTTGGGTTAATGTTACATGTGAGCAAAACCCTGAATAAAGTGAAGGAAAAACCTGTATGGCAATTTGTTGAAAGAGTGATCCTGGCAGTTGGAACAGGTGAGTGCAATTCCTGAGGAGAGGATGCACATAACATATTTGAGAAAGAGCAAAGAGGTAGTATGGGAAGTGGAATGAGGAGAGTGATAGGAGATGAAATCAGAAAGGTAACCTCCAGGATGGCCCCACTAATACCTGTCTCTGATAACCATACCATATACTATCCCTTCCCACACTGAACAGAGTGATGTATGTAAATGATAGGATGTTGTGGAAATAATGGTGTATGACTTCCAATAGAAGATATAAAATCTTCCACCTTGTTCACTGTTGGATCACTCACTCTGGGGAAAGTAAGCTATTATGTTATAAGGACAATCAACAGTCCCAAGGAGAGGTCTATGTGGCAAGGAACTGAGGTCTCTTGTCAGGAGCCAGCTTTAACTTGCCAGCCATGTGAGTAACTCTTGGACAACTGCAGTCTCAGCTGACAGCTTAACTTAAACTCATGAGATACCCTGAGTCAGACCCACCCAGCTTAGTCTCTCCATTATTCCTGACTCACAGAAATTGTGTGCTCTAAGAAATGGTTATTGTTGTTTAAAGGCAGAAGTTTGGGGAGTACTCTGTTATGTAGCAATCGATAACTAATACAATAGAGTTTTGCAGACCATAGCAAGGACTTTATGTTCTAAGTAGGAAGACATTGGAAGGACTTGGTCTGACTTAAATTTTTAAATATCACTTTGGCTACCGTATGGATAATAGACTACAAGGAGAAAGGGATAGAAGTAGAGAGACCATGTAGAAAGTTTCTGTAATGACCCAGTCAAAGATGATTGTAACACAGATTAGGATATAGAAGCAGTGGATGTGGTCAAAAGGGGCCAGGTTTTGGATATATTTTGAAGGCAGAGTGGAAAAAAATTACTGTAGAGTGGTTCTGATTTTACTACTACAACTTACATGTATAAAATAATTTCTCCAAAAGTTCAAAATGCAGAATTCTTCAAAAAACAGATCGCTAATAATTCATCTACCATAAACCTCTCCTTATTATCTTTATCTTATTTTTCATAAATTGTAAGTCAGTAAATTATAAAAGGAGTTAATGATAATTGCTGCCTATTAGAGTGTCTGGTAGAAAGGTCATCACTGATTCTGTACATCAATACTCTAACTCCCACAGTGGAAGATTATCATTCTGTTCCCTTTTTTCTTTTTGAGTGGCTCCTATTCCTGTTAGTCATTGGGGATAAAATGGTTGCTAAATCTAATCTCTGCCATCATGAAATTCAGAGAACAGTGAAGGAGAAACACATTAAACAAATAATCACACAAATTAATGTAAAACTACAAACTGCAACACTAGTTCCAACATTTAAGGACATTTGGGACAAGTTAATTCCTCTTTTACATGATGACTCTCAAAATATTTGAAATCTCAAGTCCTTAATTCTTCTTACGTAGAAACAATTATTCCCAACATTCCTCTCATGATGTGGTTTGGAAATTATAATTACGAGTCACTCCAAGAAACTTACAACCTTCTTGATATGCAATGACTCGAATAGAATTTATTAATTCAGATGTGATCCAACTGAAACGGTTTGTGTCTATATTAGTTTTCTACGACTGCTGTAACAAATTGCCATGAATTTAGTTGCTTAAGACAACACAACTTATTCTCTTACAGTTCTGGAAGTTCAAAATGAGTCTTATGGGGATGAAATCAAGGTGTTGGCAGAGTTGGTTTCTTCTGGAGGCTCTAGAAAAGAACCTGTTTTCTCATCTTTTTTAGCTTCTGGAAACCACCTACCTTCCTTGACTAGTGACCCCTTCATCATATCAGATTGCCTTTTCTCCCCCTACTTCTGTTGGCATATCACATTTTCTCTCTTCTGTAGTCAACTCTCTCTCAGCCTCCTTTTTATAAGGATACCTCTTATAAGAATTATATTTGAGACCCTCTTGAGTAATGCAGGGTAATCTCCCCAGTTCAAGAGCCTGAATTTAATCACATCTACAAAGTCCCTTTTGCCATATAACAGAACATTCACAGGTTCCAGGGGTTAGGACTTGCATATCCTTAGAAGCCACTATGTAACCAATTATATAGTCACACTTCAGACTATAATTAAATTTATTGGTAATAAAACTTCAAAATTCTTCATATGTGTTGTTAAAAGTCATCTCCCTTACCCTGTACTTATGCACTTGAACTTTTAGTACTCAAGTAAAGACCAGATATTCAATGCCCTTATTAAATTCTACTTGTTGGATTTAATCTGTTGAGCTAGTCATAAACTTCTGAGTCCATACTCTTTAATGTGGCATATTTAATAATCTAGTCACTTAATTTCTAAAGTATCAAAGGATTTCAACCCAATATGATTTTGTCTGTTTTTAAAAGTCTGTTACAATGAAGTTTAAGTGTACATGGGTAGGGGATTATCACAGCTCAACAGTCCTGAGACCAAGGCTAGGGATACAAAAGCAAAAATAAACATATGGGACTGCTTCAAACTAAAAACTTCTGCACAGCAAAGGAAACCATTAACGAAACAAAAATATAACCTACTGAAAGGAAGAAGATATTTGCAAATAATATGTTCGATAAGGGGTTAATATTCAAAATACCTCCAGAATACATAAAAATCAACATAAAAAAAAACAAACAATCTGATTTTAAAAATAGTCAGAGGACTGGAAGGGATATCTCTCAAAAGAAGACTTACAGATGGCCAGCAGACATACGAAAAGATGCTCAGCATCGCTAATCAGGGAAATACAAATCAAAAACACAATAAGATACAATCTCACACCTGTCAGAAAGGCTATTATCAAAAAGTCAACAAATAATAAGTGTTGGTGAGAATGTGAAGAAAAGTGTTGTGCATTGTTGGTTGGATTGTAAATTGGTGCAGCCACTATGGAAAACAGTATGGAGATTCCTCAAAAAATTAAAAATAGAACTTCGATACAACCCAGCAATGCCACTTGTTGGTATTTATTCAAAAAAATTTGAATATTAAATTTTGGATTATCAAGGAAGATATATCATTTATTCGTGTCCTCTTTAATTTCTTTCTTTAATGTCTTATGGTTTTCAGAGTACAGGTCTTTCACCTCCTTGGTTAAATTTGCTCCGAGGAATAAAAAATTAAAAATAGAACTTCGATACAACCCAGCAATGCCACTTGTTGGTATTTATTCAAAAAAATTTGAATATTAAATTTTGGATTATCAAGGAAGATATATCATTTATTCGTGTCCTCTTTAATTTCTTTCTTTAATGTCTTATGGTTTTCAGAGTACAAGTCTTTCACCTCCTTGGTTAAATTTGCTCCTAGGAATTTTATTTTATTTTTTGCCGATGCTTTTAAATGAAATTGCTTTCTTAATCTCTTTCTGATCTTTTGGTATTAGTGTATAGAAATATAACAGATTTCTGTATATTAGTTTTGTATCCTGCAACTTTACTGAATTCATTTATTAGTTCTAATAGTTTTTTGGTGAAGTATTTAGGGTTTTCTGTATATAGTTTTATGTCATCTGCAAATAGTAACAGTTTTACTTCTTCCTTTCCAATTTGGAAGCCTTTTACTTATTTCCTTTTTTCTGATTTCTGTGACTAGGACTTTTAATACTACATTCAATAAAAGTGCAGAGTGAGCATCCTTGTCTTTTTCCTGATCTTAGAAGAAAAGCTTTCAACTTTTCACTGTTGGATATAATCTTAACTGTGGGTTTATCATATCTGGCCTTTATTATGTTGAGATATGTTCCCTCTCCAATTTATTGAGAGTTTTTATCATAAATTGATGATGAATTTTGCCAAAAGTTTTTTCTGTATCTATTGAGATGATCATATGATTTTTTTTATTCTTAGTTTTGTGGATGTGGTGCAGTACCTTGATTGACATGCAGATATTAAATTATCCTTGCATTCCTGGAATAAGTCCCATTTGATCATGGTGGGACATCCATTTAATGTGTTGTTGAATTTAGTTTGCTAATATTTTGGTGAGAGTTTTTTTTATATATGTTCACCAGGGTTATTGGCCTATAATTTTCTTTTTTTGGAGTGTTTTTTTCTGGTTTTGGTATCAGGGTAATGTCAGTCTTGTAGAATGAGTTTATAAGCGTTCTTTCCTCTTCAATTGTTCGGTATAGTTTGAGAAAAATAGGTGGTAATTCTACTTGAAATATTTGATAGAATTCACCTGCGAAGCTATCTGGTCCTGGACTTTAGTTGTTGGGAGTTTTTGATTAAATGCTTTACTTTTATTGCTAGTAATCAGTCGTTCGGATTTTCTGTTTCTTCCTGGGTCATTCTTGGAAGGTTATATGTTTCTAAAAATTTATCCATTTCTTCTAGGTTGTCCATTTGTTGGCATATAATTGTTAGTAGTATTCTTTAATGATCCTTTGTGTTTCTGTGATATTTGTTGTAACTTTTCTCTCATTTCTGACTTTATTTATTTTGGCTCTTTCTTTTTTCCTTGATGAGTCTGGCTAAAGGTTTCTCAATTTTGTTTATCCTTTTAATGGACCAGCTCTTAGTTTCATTTATCTTTTCTATGTTTTTAGTCTTTATTTTATTTATTTCCACTCTGGTCTCTATTATTTCTTTCCTTCTACTTACTTTCGGTTTTGTTCGTTCTTTTCCCTAGTTCCTTTAGATGTAAAGTTAGTTTATTTATTTGGGATTTTTCTTGTTTCTTGAATAGGCCTACATAGCTCTGAACTTTCCTCTTAGATCTGCTTTCTCTTTATGTCTGTTAATATGTGCTTTATGTATTTAGGTGCTCCTATAATGAGTGCATAGATATTTTCAATTGTTATATCCTTGGATTGACCTCTTTATCATGATGTAATGTTCTTTGTCTCTTTTTAAAGTATTTGTTTTAAAGTCTATTTTGTCTGATATAGGTATTGCCACCTCAGCTTTCTTTTTGTTTCTATTTGAATAAAATATCTTTTTCCATCCCTTCACTTTCTTGTAGGCATATGGATGGGTCTTGCTTTTAATCCATTCAGCTGCCCTATGTCTTTCGATTGGAGCATTTAGTCCATTTACATGTAAATTTATTATTGATAGGTAGGTACTTAATGGTATTTTGTTCTTTTTTTTTTTTTTGTAGTTCTCTATTCCTTCTTTCTTCTCTTGATATCTCTCTTTTGAGTTTGTTGGTTTTCTTTAGTGTTTTATTTCATTTCCTTTCTCTTTATTTTTTGTGCATTTTTGTAGGTTTTTGGTTTATGGTTACCATGAGGTTTATACATATTCATCTATACTTGTAGCAGTTTATTTTAAGCTGATAGGCATTTAACTTGAAATTCATTCTAAAAGCACTACATTTTTACTCCCCACTCCAAGCTTTGTGTTTTTGATGTCATATTTCAGATCTTTTCTTTTGTGTTTTCCTTATTTATTATAGTTAATCTTGCTTTTCTGTCTTTTAATCTTTATACTAGCTTTTTAAGAGACCGATCCGCTGTGTTTATTATATATTTGCCTTTACTTATGAAATTTTTTCTTGCATGTATTTTCTTATTTCTGGTTTAATGAAAATTCTTTAACATACTTGTAAAACCACTTCGGTGGTGTTGCTCTACTGTAGGTTTTGCTTGTCTGAGAAATGCTTTATTTCTCCTTCGATTCTAACCTTGCAAGATAGAATATTCTAGGTTGTAGTCTCCTTTCTTTCAGCACTCTAAATATATCCTTCCATTCTCTTCTAGCCTGTAAACTTTCTGCTGAGAAATCAGCTGATGGCCTTGCGGGTTTCCTTTGCAACTAGTTGTTTTCCTCTCACTGTCTTTAAGATCATCTCTATCTTTAACTTTTGTAATTTTAAGTACAATTTGTCTTGGTGTGGGCCTTTTTGGGTTTGCCTTGTTTGGAACTTTCTGTGATTTCTAGGTCTGGATGTCTGTTTCTTTCCCAAGATTAGGAAAGTTTTCAGTCATTACTTCTTCAAATAAACTTCTGCCCCTATCTCTCTTCTTCTCCTTCTAGGATTTCTATAATGCAAATATTAGTGTGTTTGATGTTGTCTCAGGGGTCACTTAAAGTATTCTTTGTTTTTAAAATTCTTTTTTCTTTTTGCTCTTCTAATTGGGTGATTTCCACTATTTTATCTTCTAGGTCACTAATCCATTTTTCTGTATTATCTATTTTTCATTTCAGTTATGGTATTCTTCAGCTCTGATTGGTCCTTTATTATATTTTTTATCTGTTGAAGTTCTTTCTGAGTTCCTCTATTCTACTCTCAAGTTTGTGAGCATTCATATAACCATTTCTTTGAATTTTTTTTCCCCCCTACAGCGCCTGATCTTTCTAGATGGTCTCCCATCCAGGTACTAACCAGGCCCGACTCTGCTTAGCTTCTGAAATCAGACA
The DNA here is from genome assembly GCF_000325575.1 of Pteropus alecto. Lineage (NCBI taxonomy): Eukaryota > Metazoa > Chordata > Mammalia > Chiroptera > Pteropodidae > Pteropus > Pteropus alecto. Next base: position 2,528,642 of record NW_006443138.1, on the reverse strand, counting down.
GGATCAGGCTCTTTGAATTCTTTATCAGGCAAATTACTCATCACTGTTTCATTCAGTTTCTTGTGTGTGTGTGGGTGGGGGAGGTGTTCTTGTTCCTTAATTTTTAACATATTTATCTTCTCATTTTATTTGCCTTTCTGTGTTTGTTCCTATGAATTAGATGAGACAGCTATCTCTCCCAATCTTGAGAAAGTGGCTTTGTTTAGAAGCAGCCTCTGTGTAGACTGTGTGTCAGGTTGTTTTGGCAGGCTAATTGGAGTCAAGGTGAACTCATGTGGTTGGTGCCTGGGGCACTGACTAGTGGAGAGGAGTGGGCTCAGGGCAGGGTGCCCTGTTATGTATGGCATGCAGTAGCTCCCTGTTGATCCAACTATCCATGGCTGGAGTGGGGTCTGGGTGGGGCAACCTGGTATGCTTGTCCTGCTATGCTCTGTGACCTCACTGGACTGAGCTCCAGGTAAAGCAGCCTGGTGCCCTTGCATTTAAAGAAGCATCCTGCTAATCTGGTTGTCCATGGCTGGAGTGGGATCTGGGCAGGGCGGCCTGTGCATGTGCACCACTGCACTCTATTGGTCTGCTGGAATGAGTTCCAGGTAAAGCGGCCTGGTGTGCACATGCACATAATGGCATCCTGTTGATTCAGTTGTGCACTGTGCACCTCAGCACCATCTTGATCCCACTAAAGTGAGCTCTAGGGCAGAGGGAATGGGCTGCAGCAGTCTTGCAAGTCAGCCAGAGCACTTGGATAGAACTCTCACCCACACTATCTAGGTGGAAGGGGACATAAACAATGGCTCTCATCGGCACTTTTACTCCCAGAGAGCTCTCATAGTTCCCCAATCTTCTCTACGTGGTCTCTCGTTCTCACTCTCACTCTCTCTCATTTGTTTTGCAGAAGCTGTTTAATCCCTCAGTTGTCTCTCATTTGTAATTGCTCTAAATATAAGTGTATATTTGGTGTGTTCATGGGAGGGGGCAAGTTCTGTGTCCTACTATGTCAACATCTTGGACCTGCCTCTCCAAGAACACATTTCTTTTTAATGTAGCAGTTCTAATCTCAACAAATATTATCCAACTGGGCTTAAGGGAATAAAAAATTCTGCTTATTCTGAATTAAATTTCATTTTTACCTAATGTAAGAAGAAAACTTATAAGGAAAAAAATCTGGCATTTCCTTAAGCATTTAAGTTTTCATCTAAGTATTATTGACCTAGTCACTAAATGCATGGCAGATTGTTTGAACATATTTAAATTTTAGGGGTTGGCAAATTTTCAAATATCTGAAGGCTGTATGGTGTCCTTGATAAAAATTACTTTGTACAAAGCATCTGTGTTGATTAACTGTTGAGAAATCATTTGCATGTTTTGTGGATTTTGGCTTCCAGCCTGCTCAGCGTAGGCCTTGTCCGGTCAGCTAGTCATATTTTCACAACAATTCAAGTGATAAGATCTTTTCCAGTATCATTTGACATGCCTTACAGCTATCCTTTTTAGCCTTTCTATTTACCCAGACAGAGAGGAAAGGGCAAATTTTTTTCTTAGTTGAACTCAAGCAAAAACACTAGAGTTTCTTTATTTTTAGTTTCAGGTCTCACCTATGTCACATATAGACTCTCCTTTTCATCTTCTCTTTAAAGACTGGTGGTTCAATACCCCAATCTTTAAGTCAAGGTGGTTTTCTATAGTCATTCTTCCTTTCCTTCATTTATTTACTTGTTTTTCAATAAAATTTTATTGAGTGCCAATATGAATCCAGTTCTATAATACAAAAATAAATAATTGATTGTCAGTCTAATGGGAATGAGGAATATAAGTATAAGGGTATAAGATCTCAGATCAGAGAGTAATGAGGATTGGGGAGCATTGGGAGGGAGGACTAGAAACTATTTAATTTTTTATTCTAACATATTTTGATTTTCAATGTTTTTGATTCATTTTTATCAAATAATCAGCAAATATTTGTTGTAGGCTTGTAGTATATGACACTGTATGCTAGGAACTACATGCCATGCATTAAGTAGCTTAAAATCTCTACTGTTTCTTCCAATATATCAATATAAATATGTTGGTAGACTTGTTGATTTTATTGGATTAATTCAGCCTGTTAGGTAAATGTTCTGTTAATTCAAAGCTCAAATTTCTTATTGAGGATCCTTCTATATTCTCAAAGAATTCCCTCCCCTTCCTTCCCATGATGATGTCTGCATTCAAAGAGACTATGTCTCGCAAGGCTTTAGGAAAAGGGGACCCTCCTCCTTCTCTGTGGTTCTCACTGGCCTCTGGTTGAGGTTTATTTAATCTCTCCTGGCCTCTCTTTGGAGGCCTTAATGGATCTCCTGCTAAAGTTCTTCATCTGGTGGAATTCCTGGTGTGTTCTCTCTCTAAAATGAGGGAACTCCAGCCTTCTGGCTGACTCATCTTGTCTTCCCCATGGCTCTCACTGACACTCAGATGTTCCCAGCTTCAGGCTCATCCTCTATCCAACCCTTGGCTTAGGCTGCTAATGTTCCCAGCTGCTGCCATCAAGCCACCTCACAGTCTCAGGCACTGGAGCACACTACAGCAGCTGTCTCTTTCTCATGTCATGCAGGAGCATTCACAAGTCCCATATCATTGGTCTTATTTCTGGAAGCACACCAATTTAAGAAAAAACAGTTTAGAGAAAGACTAATTTGCATATTTCTTAAACTATTTTTTTGTTAACTATTTTTAGTTTTCACACCATGAAAGCACTGTAATAAATTTTATTTTGTGTCTGTCTGTCCCAGCTCCTTGTTTTTGCAGTTGAGGATTGAGAAATGGAAAGGGTGGGGGTGACGACAAAATTGAGGAACAAAAGAAAACCACACTTAGAAAATTATGGAGATCTTATATCAATATGGATACATGTGAATATGTATGAATATATTGAGTCTTATACATTTACTGGAATATAGCACAGGATATGTCAAAGCATTTTAAATGCCATCAGAGTTTCTGATTATTTCAAACTTTTTTGATCATGGACATCTTATCTTGCAGAATATTTTGAAGAACTATTGTTCTATGAAATGCTTTACGAGAACTGTTTCAGAGAATAAAAGTGAGGGAGTGCTTTCTTTCCTTTACTATTGAAGCCCTTTAGTAAAACTATAAAGCAACTTTGCCGTTTGCCTAAAAATTTATTTTTCCTATACCCAGAGTACTCCTTGGATTTAATACTTATTAAAATTAGCAAAATCTCTTTTTGATATATATATGTCTGCTCTAGATTGTCAAACCATCACTCTGACCTGACATTCTAGCACCCACTAACATATTTAGGGATAAAATTTAAAGGAGAAAATTCAAAATCCATCTTGCCTTCACTCTCAATATTAATATCTCACATACTTATACCCTTCTACAGCATTTCACACTTTCAATAGCATTATCTCTTGAGTTGAAACGTACTATTGATTTGGCTTTTGCCACACTGTGAGTTGGACTGGCAAGAAATTTCTAGTTTTTAAGAGGAAATTGAGGTGCAGCCTGACCAAAGCAATTGGCCTAAGTCATACAGGACTAGAGCCAAGACTAGAGCACAGCACTCTTGGCTCGTTGTCTGATTCACACCCATTCCACAATGCTTCCATTACACCTGGGGACAGATGTCTTGTATAGCATTATTACGATTGCCATGTACAATAAATGGAAGCAAGTCTTTAAAAAAAACTTGCCAGGATATTGGAACAGAATTCTTATTTAATTAGTGAGTTAAATGATTTATATCTCTTTCATTGAAATTTAATTATAATGGTAAATTTCTTAAATCGGTCAATAGGATCAATTTAGTTATTATATGCTTTCTCAACCAATGCAATTTATTTAGAAATTCTGAAAAGTAGAGGCAAACAATGTCTGGAATGATTTTGTGGCAATGAGAAAACATGAAACTACACTATTCTGAACATCTAACCATATACCTATGTACAAATACTATCTAAAATAATTAAGCTTAAAAAAGGGGTAAATTAATTTCCATACTGGATCCTAAATTGAAAGAAAAATCTACATATTTATTTTAAAATTATTATACTCTGTGTAATTAAACCTTTTTTCAGAAAAAAAGTTCTATTAGAATTAATTCTCCCTTTTTATTTTATATCATCTCCTAGCTGATTCTTTGTTTCATGATGTTCTATTCTGTGTTTCATTTAGAAGAAAAGAAGAGGAAGTTATTACAATCTTCTTTCTGAACAACTGATCTTTCTTCCTCCTTATTTATGTCTGCTTACTCATAGTAATGAAAGGCCTAATAAAGCAATAAAAATCATCATAGTACAGTAGGGAGAAATGTCACCTTCTCACACAGAAAAACAATTTGCCTTGGCTTTACACAGAAACTTTCTGACCCCAAATATGCCAAATAGAATTATTTGCCAGAGAAATTCTCCCAGATTAACTTTTGAACTAAAAAGTCACCAACTGCTTAAAGAGTTGTAGTGTGGAAAGAGGAATAAATTGGGTTGGGCTTGTTGTGCATCTGGAATCTAAGACGTGAACCATAATCTCAATTTTATGAAGGAGGAGGATCGGGTAAGATGGGAGGAGCTATAGCAGACTGTGGTGGGTAGAATACATTTTGGGTTCAGATTTCCGACCTACCATTGCCTCTTATCATTAGTGAAGCAGTCTGTGGTGGGTAGAACACATATTGGGTTCAGGTTTCCAACCTACCATTGTCTCTTATCATTTGTGAAGCTTGGAGAAGTCACATCATCTGCCTAGACCTGAGCTGCCTCATTTGTAAAGGTAGTGCTTCATCCAGAAGGCTTCTTTGAGCCTGTCCCCAGGCTCTGTTGCCCTCTGTCCAGTATGATTGGAGTTAGGTCCTGACATGGGTGGCCAGGAATAATCCTCATCCCAGGCAGCAGAGATGTATGCTTCATTATGCCAGAACTCCCAAACTTATCCTCAAGACCATGTTTTCACTTTTCTCCTTTCCCACCTTACTGTAGCCACCAGCCTACCTGGCCATCTGTGATGGCCTCCTAACAGGTATCTCTACACTGATTCTCTTCCTCCTCCATCCATCTGCACATAAAAATAGAGTAATTATTTTAAAAGTCATATATGGTATTATATCTCTCTCTTGTTAAAATTCTTTCAACCTTTTCCTTTTCCTGTAGATTAAAACCAGACTATCTTTAATGTGACCTATGAGACAAGTGGGTCCTTGAGCAAATGTATCTCTCTCTTGTTAAAATTCTTTCAACCTTTTCCCTTTCCTGTAGATTAAAACCAGACTATCTTTAATGAGACAAGTGGGTCCTTGAGCAAATTAAGCTTGAAACATCACTGGAGGCAAAAATGACAAAACTGAAGCTATCCTACTTTAGGCACATCACGAGAAGGCAGGGTTCTTTGGAAAAGACAGTAATGCTGGGGAAAATAGAGGCTGCAGGAAAAGAGAAATATCAAATATGAGATAGATTAACTCCATAGGCATGTGTCTATAGGAGCTGAGCAGAGCTTTTGAGGACAGGACATTGTGGACATCACTCATTCATGGGGAAGGAAGAAGTGAACTCAACAGCACATAACACCCATGGAATTGCAATGATTTGTCCCTGCCTGGCTCTCCAGCTTCATCCTGATGTAGTGCTACATTCCTACTGACTTTCTTTTTGATCTCACAAATAATCCTCTTTCTTTTCTCAAGAATTTCCACTGCTTGTTCTCTCTTCCCTGCTTAATATCTGTCTGCTTGGCTAGAACATAAGCTTTCTCATGGCAGAATCTTCTATATCCCCCAACACCTCACACAGTGTTTTACAAATGGTAAGTATCTGCAAAACTTTTTTGGATATATCATTAACACAGCTATTTTGGCTATTATCTAGTTTTAATTTTGTGGCCAAATTTGATGAATGTGTCATCCCTGTGACTGAGCTTCTGTCTTAACAACTTCCCAAGTTCATCACTTATAATCATCATCACAATTCTCTGCTTTTGCATATAAAAAAGAAAAAGAAGTTGGGTAAAATTAAAGAACTGCTTTTTTCAATACAGGGAATTCATTTCACAATAGGATTTACAACACAGTTCTCCAGAGTAATTTATGTACTTTATTTAAATTATTATTTAATTTTCCAAAATTCAATTTACACAATATTCTTTGGAAACAAATCATTGCATGTTTGATCTAGAAGCAATTTTATAACTCATTGACATCCTCAGTTTCAAATGAAAGAATCAGTGCCCAGAAGGGTCCAGAGTGTTGGTGGTCTGCCCAAGATCACCCTGAGTTGAACAGTGGACAATGTATTAAGAAAAAGCTATATTTAATGAATATGCTTAATCTATAAATTTCTCTTTAAAATAATTTGAGTTGACATACACAAGCACAACCAGTGGAGTTCATATAAAAGACCAGTATTGAATAGATGCTCGTTAAACATTTGTTGCGTTAATGAGTAGTAAAAGGAAGTGAAAAGTTGGGAGCTAAAAGGGGAGCATTAGTTTGTTGAATATCCTAGTTACCCCAGATCAGTTAAATTTAAGTGGAACATGCTAAGATTGATGGAAACAAACCAGCTGCCAAGTTTCTTGAAACTTCAAGAGGGGAACAACTATTGTTAACATTTCAGACTAATCATTTAAAATATGAGACTTGGTGGAATCTTTTCCCATCTTTTATTAACCATTAAGTTAAATTGCTATTTTTTTATGCCAAAAAGAAAGTGTTTTAGAATAGATATAACTAAAAGAAATACAATCGACCCGATCTCTAAATATAAATAAGCATAAAATGTCCCACAAAGGCAATATTTCCCATACAGAGTTCTCACTAGAAAGATTTCTTTGCCTGTATCAATCCTACTGTGCTTCAGCTCTCATCTCACATCTGTTCCTCATCTTAAGCCTTTACTTGTAATTTGTATAAAGTATAATTATTATTTTTATTATTATTATAGCACCCATTGTCTCTCTTTTATATAAAGTGTTTATTACCCATCCCACACATTTTAGAAGTCGCTTGTCTTGTAAAGGACTATTCTCTAATTACATTAGGTTTATATGCCTTTTTCCCCTTAACTGTTAGAGAAATTCTTTGAAAATAGGACAGTATACTGTCTTCTATATTCCCCCCAGAGTCAAGCACAGCGGGCCTTAAATAAAGATTGAGGAATCCAATTAAAGAAATAACAACAGGAAGCGTGACGCTCTTTATGTGGGAATGATACAGCTGGAATCATTTTAGAGAGGACATATTAGTGAAATTAATGGCCACTTATTGGACATGACTGAAGTTAAGACACTTGGATTAATATGTTTTCCAAGAAGTGATGTGCATGTCCTTTTATTATGCAAAAACCAAAATGTTCAGTGATCAATGTGAAGTTTCCTCTTCACATTTATACCAGAATAAACTACGAATACACATAAATTCCTTCATAGGCATACCATGATTTGGATTGTTTGGTTATTTATTTTTGTGTAAAATAAATTGCTTTAAATGATTTCACTTTGATCACAATCTTGTGGGCTAAAAATACTGAAACGGCTCAGCAGTTTAGCTTGTCTCTAATCCATGTGGTGTTGCCTTTAGCAGCAGGAGCTAAAGGACCCCACATACAAGACAATTTCTTCACTCACATGTTGGTGCCTTGGTGCTCCTCAGCCCTCACCCTATCCGCATGGTATCCCATCCTCTAGGGGCTCCGCATATGCCTTAGGATTCTCACAGCACAGCAGTCGCAGGGTAGTTAGATGTCTTATAGATCAGCTGGCCTCTAAGAGTGTTCAAAGAAAGAGGAAGTGGAAACTGTCGGTCTCATCAGGTCTGGGCCTGAAACCTAACAGCATCACTTCTGTTGTTTTCTTTGGTAGAAACAGTCATGGAGCCTGCTTTGATTCAAGGAAAGGGAACATAGACCTCTTCACTCAGTGAGAAGAAAATTAAAAACTTACACCCTTTTAAAAATCTGCCACATGAGTTTACCATTTTCCTATAAAACTAGGCTTCTGTGAGGAAACTGTCAACTTGACTTATCTTGAACACTTGAGCTTTTGGACATGTTCAGAGCTTATGCCCAAATGAATACTAATATTTAGCTTAAATTCCCTGGGCTAACATGTAAAATTTTTCTAGAACTGCTTTGAAGTAGGTAAGACCAAGAGGTGCCACTTCTGCGTTGTCTCAACCTACTCTCAAAACATCAGTCTTTCCTGTGTCTTTCTGTTATTTAGCCCAGATTCGTAAGCTGCAACTCATGGTCCTTCAGGAATGGACATTGGAGGTCCAGATTTCCCTGAAATTGTAACAAAGCTTTGTGTATAGGCATTTTTGAAGAAAAAGACCTAACAGTTTATCAACTTCTTGGAACATTTTTTATTCCCCAAAAAAGATTAAGAACCACTCTGCTAGAGGATTCTATGCTCATTTTTTTCCTCTTTAACTTTCTGTTTTTGAAATGTATTGTCAATTAAAGATGACTGCCTATGTTCATAATCCTCTATGAATGCCAGCTCTCTCCAGGTATAGCTAAGGTGTTAATGCATGCTGAATGTGAACTGAATGTGGGTTACTAATGACTGGTAGTGAGATTTTCACTCTCAAATTGCTGAAACTTTAAATAAAACATCCAACAATCGAATATTTCACATTTAATACAGGTGTAGGTGCTTCTTTCCAGAAACATTTATTGGCTATTACTGAAACAAAATAGTCATAATGTAAGAATGTCTTTTATTCAATTTAAGCAACTAGGATAGTAAACAACAATGTGAATAATTTTGAAAAAAAAAAAAAGAAGTCAGGGCCTCTTTCCTTTTTTAACTTATGCAAAGAAAGACCTAGATAAAATTCAGCCATCTATTACAATCTGAGATCAAAAGGTAGGTTTTAATTTGTGACCTGAACACCTGTTGTGTTCGCCAGCTTAGTAACCTCTCCCTCTTTTCTGGAAACAGCGCCATTATTTGCTAGGAGGGATCAATTTCATGTGGCTCACATAGACTGTTTTCGCCTATTTCTCTGCCCACAAAGATGGATATGTAACCAGGCCAAGCCAATCACAGAACCCCATTCTACTGTCTACCATGATTGGCCTAAAGACGGGCATATAACCCAGCCTGAACAGAATTCTCCCTGGGAAATTTCTATTAGATCTAGTGAGAAATATACCCACCTCCTCCCCCTTTTTTTTTTAACTAAGGTTGCCAAGATAACAGGATATGAATTTTGGGCTACTAAGAACTTGACCAAAATATGAAGAAAGCCTAAAAAAATGAAAAGCGAGATGGAGATCTGGTGACATGTATGCCCTTTGGATCCAGCTTTGCATGAAGCTTTGTGCCTCTGCACTTCTCTTTATTCATTAAAGCAAGTTAGTGTTGAATTTCTGCCCTTGGATAGACAAGTACTTATTAATACAATGGGACCTCTAAAAAGGTTCCATAATGGAATTAGATGAGATTTAATGAGATTTAGACTTTGTATAAACCTTCTGTACACTTATTCATTTAACCTCACAAAACTTTAGTGATGTTTTATTTTATGAATCCCCCCAAAAACATAGGTAATGTCATAGAATCATAAAACACAACAAGTAAAAGAGAACTTGGAGGTCATATTGTCAGCAATTATTTTGGGAAGAAAAGAAGACTTTAGCTCACTTGCTTCTGTGAGCTAGACTATCTAGATCCTCCTAATCTCATTTTACTCCTTGGCACAAAAGAAGGCCACATTTCCTAGCTTTCTTTACAGTTATGTTAGAACTATGAGATTAATTCCGTGATGTAATCGATAGTCATATACGCCACTTCCAGATCAGGTCCCTAAAATTTCTCTTGAAATCCTTGGCTTATTATCCTGCCTCCCCAAACTTCTACCCATTTGAGAATGAGTTAAGAAACATTTTTTAAATTTAAATTTTAATTTAATTAATTATTTTTTTAATTGAAAAAATGATTTAAAATTTTCCCCCCACTTACCTCCCCTCTCGCCCTGCCCCCATACCCTCTGGTAACCATGAGTCCATTGTTCATGTCCATGAGTCTCTGTTTGTTTATCCTGTTCATATGTTGCTTTTAGGTTTATATCCCACATATCAGTGATATCATGTAATTTTCAACTTTTTCTGTCTGGCTCCAAGAAACATTTTGATAGAAGAAGCCTGGACCTCTGTGTCAATGCTTCTCAAAGCTGCTCAATTTGCATTGGACTTGGCAAGAAATACATTTTTGTGTGAGATGCCAAGATTTTTGTGTTATCACAGGACATAGCCTATTCTACCATTACTAACCCATTCATTGGTTACAGGAGTCTTTTTTGTTTTGGAGAATTTGAATAAGGAGCAAAAATGGAAAGAAATTTAAAAAGTATATATCTGTAGAGGTTAAAATGATGTACATAATGATGAGGTATAGAAAATAAGAAAGAGAAGAAAGGTTTCATGGGCAAAGTTTGGGGGTTTGTTGAATGAGAGTTTCAAGAGTAGCTGAGTATGTTATCATTTGGGAGAAGGGAAAATGTTCTTATAGAGTTTGAATTAGACTCTTTAGTTGTTCTTCAACTTATAGAGGCAAAATTAGAATTTCTATTTAACTAATTTTGACTGATTGAGCTTCTTTGAAAATAATCTCATCCATAGAATGAATCATGTAAGGTGTCAGTTTATACTTATTAAAGTATTTGCCTATGTATCTTCAACATACTATTTTTGTGATTAAGAAAAAGTAGACATTTTTAATAGCACTATTTTGATTTTCTTATTCT
>NW_006443138.1:2499840-2517876 GCF_000325575.1 Pteropus alecto | reverse complement strand
GGTACATGCTATGAGGAGGCAACCCAAATATCTGGAAGGCTATCTGTATAGACAAGTGCCAACTATCCACCTTGCATCCTCTCAAGTAATTTCAAGGAAGAAAATTAAAAGCAGAGTTATGAATTCTGGCTCCATGTTATGTCATTTACAAATCAAAACATCCATGGCATCAAGATTACAAGAATGCCAGGAAGAGGAGACCTTATTTTTGAACTCAGGAAAGAAATAAAATCTTGATCTTTTTAAGCTCCTAGGATTTAAAGGTTGTTGCTTTAGCATAACCTGGATTATCTTAACTGATACATACACCAAATAATGATGATGGAAAGAATGACAGCCCCAATTTAAAACAGGAAATTGAAAGAATATGTTCTTTTATTGAAAACACTTCCTGTACTTGGTATAATACTAGGTCTTTCTAAAATTATAATGAAATTGGTATTAGCATCCTCATTTTACAAAGAGGTTAAGTCTTGTTTAAGAATCAATCGGCCAGAAACAGAATTCAAACAAGATCTTTCTGAATAAAAGTCAAGGTGTAATTCATTAACCGATTGGTGATGTCAAGAGAGGAGTTATGAAAAAGTTAAAATCTCTTAGATATCTAGTAGTTCTAAAAAGGAGAGTTTACTCAGAATAAGCTAAAATTCAATTAAAAAATAAATTTTTTTCCCATTGATGCAAGGAGACATCTAGAATGGAAGATAGCCAGTCAATCAGGAAGTAACACAATAAATGAAATAATTCCATGTGGAAAAATTACAAAAGGAAAACTTGAAAAAAGAAAATTTCAGTAGCTAATTCAAAGTAAAATCTTCTCTTTTTTTTCTAATTACCACTTCAAATTCTTTCCCAAGTAGGGCCAGCACTCTAACAAAACCAACAGATTTGAAGATGAAGGGAAGAGGACATTATTCATGCCAATATTTTGTTGAAATCCTACAGCAGCAAGTCAATTCACGTAATGAATAATCATTAGAGATTACTAATTGCTACATTGAAAGTTTACTAATTGCTACATTGAAAGGAGACCTATATTAAAGGACAAAGCTGACCAAATATTTAAGAAACAAGGGAGAGAAATTTTTTTAAATAGTTATATTACTATAAGAAATGAGACTTTCCAATGTTTGATTAATAACCAGATGAAATGTATAGAGACATGATATAAGAAAGTTTATAAGGAGCAAATTAACTATTGCAAGAGCACAAAAAGAAGGAATCAAGCCAAAGAATTCACAGCACAAAGCTCAAGGGACCGTTATAACCGAATAAGCATACTGCTGAATTTTAAGAAGCATCACTGAAAGCCCTGAGAAAGAGGGATAAACAGAAGTAAGAGCTGTTATGGCAATGGTAAAATTCAGAATCATGAGGATTTTCTTTTTTGTGTAGTAGGCAATGACATGCCTACCACTCAACTAAAAGGACTCCCAGAAATCCTTTTGCCTATTTTTAAGTCGTGGACAATTTTTCCTGACACTTTGTGCCATTCCTCAGCTGAAGCTAATAAGAACTCATGACAGATGATCTTCTACTGATACTGGAAAATTATGTAAGTCCCCAAGGACATTATATTACCACAAGCAGAAGTAAAGAAGAAGAGAAATGTGAGGCCCAAGAGGGGAAAAAGAGGCATTAGGCTAAGAAACTAAATTTTAAACTAGAATTGACTTGTTACTTGGGGTTAGTCAGGTTAAGTTTCTTACTTTCAGCAGAAAGAGCATTTTAGAGCTACGTTATATCCGGTTTTGTCAGAATAAAGATGATTACACTTTTCTGGCTTTGTGTTTCCATGTAGTAACAGTTATGCTTGTGGCTGTTCCCCACTCTTTGATTCTCTCTTTCTGAAGAGAAAAGGAATATAAATTGCTTGGCTCACTCCTGGGATTTTTTTGTTTGATATATGTCTCTTCTCAAAATGGATGCACTCTAGACTGCCCTGCGCCATGCAGAAAGCTGTCTGCCCATGTGGGAGGTGCCTGTAGCTGGATAAGTCTGTCTCATTTAAGCCCTTTGGGGATGCACATCTGAGCCACCTTCTCTAATCTGAAACATCAATTATGAAACTAATATTATGTTTCTCATATATCTGAATCACATTTATGCCTCAATTATTTCTAAAGACAAGAGAGGCAGAGAAGTATTATTTGTTTATCCAAAAACCCAATTACATTTTTACTTAGTCAAGTTTGAGACTGAGAAACTCAAAGCAAAAGATTTTAATACAAGAATTCCAAGATTTAGTTAATAACTGGAGGGCAGAAGACCCCCAGGAAAAAAATAGCTATTCTCCTAAATATCAAATCACCCCAAATGTTTTTCTATTCTTATTTTGTCTTCTCTGGCATTTAATAATTAGAATCATCACCTTTTTAGAATGTCTCTCTTCCTTCAACTTCTTCGGCATGAAAAAAAGAAAGAAAGAATAAAATATTATTTGATAAAGTTTATTTAGATCTTAGGAAAACAAAAATGACTAAGAGACGAACCCTCTCTCCATGGGTTTCTATGTCATACAAGATGACGCATGAAATAGACATATAAAAAATAAGGACTTTATACTAAAATGTGTGCCATTAGAGTGGCAAGAGAAGGCTAATTTTGTTCTTGAACGTCTAGTTTTTTATGAATTTTCTTTCTTCCAATTATTTAGTTTTGATATTTTAGTATATAAGCCCTTCCTAGGAAAAAATTAAATGCCCATTTTATAAAACTTGTCTTAAAAATACTAAGGGAGCATTATGACAGAGAAAACATTGCAATATAAAATATAAATGATATTCTACCTCACACATCCTTCTAAGACTCACATCAAACGATCTATTTTTAATTCTTTAAAACATAAGGTAAAAACTGGCAAAAGGTTACATATAATTGGTCTATTTTTAAATGATATTACAATTAATTTTGTTAATTTTAAGCCACCGTCAAGACGTAAAGCACTTCAAGTTAACTCGCAAAGTCATAGCTAATAAAACTATTTTTTACATTTGCATAGTGAAAACAAATATTCTCATACATATGTATTGGTTCAATTATTAAATTTGAAAACTAAATTATGAAATCTTAGACCATATTGGGAATGACTATGTCCTCACTGTTCTTCCACTTGTATGTGTACAATTATATTTCAAAATATTTGTTATTTTGGACTCATTCTCCAATTGTAGCTTTGTTTCAATAATTAAGATGCTTCTGTTACCCAAAGTTGTATTTTCCTCTAAGAAACATCATTGAGATAACAAAATTTATTTTGACTAATGCTAAAATATTAAATATTTACACATACATATGAATATCTTAGAAATAATAGCATATATACTACATAATAATAATAATATTTCCTAGATGTCCTGTAATTTGATTTGGATTTCCTTTGATCCAAGAGTTCATTGAGAAGGAGTTTTTTATTTGTTTAGTTTTGTTTTGTTTAAATCCAATTGATTAGGTTACTTGGCTTTCTGGTTCTGTTATTAATTTCTGCTTTAAATGCATAATAATCAGAGAATGTTGTATATACTATTTTTATTTTTGTTATTACTATTATATCATATTACTTTAGACCACTCAGTCTGGTGGTCTATGGTGATTTATATTTCATATATGGGTATATGAAAAGGGTGTATTTTCTGTTGTTAAAATACAGGTTTGATAGATATCAATTAGATATAACTTATTAAACATGTTATTTAATCTTTTATATCTTTAATTTTTATTTACTTAATTCATGACAGGCTAAGAGAATTTACTTAATTCTCCTACTACTATTATATTTCTATTGATTTTTATATGTATCTCCTAAGTTTGCTTTATGAATTTTTCCTTCTTTCCAGATTTTTGCTAGGTAGAAAGTTTACTGCATTCCATATCTATCTTCAAGTAATTTGGAAGGTATAGATTTTTCTTTCTTTTTTATTGGTTTACTTAATTTTTAACAAGCATACTTAATTATAAAAGTTTTTAACAATGCATTATTTTCTATTGCTGAATAAAAAATTACCACAAAGGTAATGACTTAATGCAATATAGTAGCTCTCAATTCTGTAGGTCAGACCTGGCGTGGTTCTCTGCTTAGAGTCTGACAAGCCAAAATCAAGATGTTGACCACCCTGGGCTCTTGTTTGGAGGTCAGAGGGAAGAATCAGCTTCCTGGTTTATTCAGGTTGTTGACTGATATCAGTTCCTTGCAGTTGTGGAACTGAGGTCCCCATTTCCTTTCTGGCTGTCAGTGAGGGCTTCTCACTGCTCCTAGAAGCTGCCTGCATTTCTTCTCATGTGGCTCCCTACTTCTTTAAGCCAGCAAAAGCATACTGAATCTCCCATGTGTTTATAATCTCTCTGACTTCTACTGCCAACCAGAGAAATCTTTCTAAATGTAAGAGCCCATGTGATTAGATCAGGTCCAACCTGGATAATATCCCCATCTTAAGGTCAATACTACAATATAACATGACACAATCATGGAAGTGGTAACTGGCATATTCACAGCTTCCAGGGATTAGGGATGGACATTTTGGGGGGACCATTTTAGAAATTCTGCCTATGACACAAAATATCTAAATTTATGCTGTATTTCTGACCTCCCTCTAAACATGTTTATACCCTAGCCCATCGAACCTATTAAAGACCCTATCCCTTATACAATTATTTTTGTTTTCCAGAATATTATTTTACCTTTTTTATTAAACACATAAGTGTAAGTCTGACATTGTTCTATAAACAAGAACTATTCAAATTTATGGACTTAAGTTTATTGTGTTCTTTTCTTGAGAATTTACTTCTTTTCCTGCTTAAGTACATTCTGTAACAGTTTTCTGAAGGGGGATTGTGGGTAGAAACTCTAAAAGTTTGTGTGCTTGAAAATGTCTTTAACGTGCTTCTAAAATCCTTTAGTTCCATGTTAGTTTCAGATTGACAAATATTTTCCCTTAGCGTGTTGAAAAAGCTTTCTTTCATTGTTTCTCAATCTATTGCTGAATGTAAATTTTCTGTCAGTCTGGTAAAAGAAAGTTTTCATCTGTATTATTTTACCAATTTGACTATCTTGTTAATCTGTATTTATGATAGCTCATTCTGACATATCCTTTCTTATTAATAACAGGGAAAATAAGTGAGCTATTAAATTTATTGTACGTGAGTCCTTGATAGGATTGAATATAAGGCTCATTTCACCAATATGGCTCCAATTATGTTACTAGCTTTGAAATCATAAGAAGGTTGAAGAAAAACCCACAAGCAGGATGATCTCTCTGTGGTCATTATTATTCTCAAACTTCATCATTTATTTACTTTGAGGAAAACAACAGAAAGCTTTTTTTTTTTTTTTTTTTTTTGGCCAGGATGTTCATAAATGATAGAATGTTTCATTGAAAATCAGAAAACATCTTTAGGCAATATTCTTTTTATTCCATGTATATGTTTTTTCTGCTTCTCGGGGAAAAAGTAGAGAAAATATTTGACAATATTCTTCTTGAAGTGGAACCTTGACATATTTACTTCTCATCAAATATTAATGGTTTCTCATTTAAAAAATAGAATATTAAAAGAAAATAATTTGCAATGAAGAGAGTTGCCAGAGGAGACAATAATTAATATAATGCTGCCTTTCCATAGTATGCTGTGTGTGTTTTTTATTAAATTTATTGGGGTGATACTGGTTAATAAAATTATATAAGTTTCAAGTGTATAATTCAATAATACATTATCTGTATATTGCATTGTGTGTTCACCACTCAAAGTCAAATCTCCTGTCACTATATATTCGGCCCTCTTTTATTTTTATCTACTTCTCCCTTTCCCCCGTTTTCCTCTGGTAACCACTAAACTGTTGTCTGTGTCTATGAGTTTTTGTTCGTTTGTCTTCTTTGTTTGTTGCTTTCGGTTTTATAATTCAATAATACATTATCTGTATATTGCATTGTGTGTTCACCACTCAAAGTCAAATCTCCTGTCACTATATATTCGGCCCTCTTTTATTTTTATCTACTTCTCCCTTTCCCCCGTTTTCCTCTGGTAACCACTAAACTGTTGTCTGTGTCTACGAGTTTTTGCTTGTTTGTCTTCTTTGTTTGTTGCTTTCGGTTTTACGTCAACAAGTAGTAACAAGTCTTGGGGAGGTTGTGCGGAGAAAGGAACCCTCATACACTGCTGGCAGGAACATCAATTGGTAGAGTCACTGTGGAAAACAATATGGAGCTTCCTCAAAAAATTAAAAACAGAATTACCATACAACCCAGCAATCCTTCTGCTTATCTACCCTAAAAATTCAAAAACATAGTACTCTTTTTTGACAAAATAACTTTCTGTATGGTTTTGGCTAGCAGGGACAATCTTATTAGGAGGAAACAGTATGACTTGCAATTTCCTAGAGATAAAAAGCACAGTAAGACAAAAATTCCAGGCACAAAATACTTATTAGAATTATTTTAAATGGTATACTTTCCCAAGATCAGTTTCTTAGGAGACATGAAGTTCTGGGTTTAACGCCATCACCAAAAGGCATCAGCTACCTATTTGCTTAAATATACTATATTAGGATCTCAAAAAAGGGTGGGAATTTAGAAAAGAACCAGAATTGTAAGAAACAAGGATGACGTGGACAATGGGTAGTAATTTTTGGCATCAAAACATGCAAGAAAATCAAATGAAACTAAAAAAATATTTTTGCATAACATAATGTTAACCTTACATTTGAAAGTACATTAAAAGAAAATGCTCACCTGAGCCTTGGTGTAGTGAAGTCAGACATGTAGGGATGGACTGACCATAGTTTCTCAGTCTCCAAAACCTCCAGAGGTTAAACAGATAGAGTGGCCCAAGGCCCCTACCCTAAACTACATTGTTAGTATAGCCTATCTGACACTGGGAGAGGGGAGGAAAGGGAGAGAGGATGAGAAGAAATAATTGTTCAAATAGATATGAGGACTTGTTATGAAACCATAATAATAAGACAGTATAGGTTTGGTCTAGGAATAAACATCCAAAAAAATTCACTAAATAAATTGTGGCATATTCATAGAATGGATAGTAAACTACAGTTAAGATGAATGAATTATAGCCTATGTAACAACATGGATGAATCTTGAAAATACAATATGGAATGGCAAAAAGCAAATTACATAGAATTATATATGATATTACTAGATACTAAAAAAATCAAGCAAAACTAAATATGTTGTTAGCAGGATATATATACATTTTTTTTTCCAAAATGAAAGAACACAAAACATAAAGTATTATCTATGATAGGCAGGAGGGTGAGAGAAGGAAAAAACATACAGGTGAATGCAAAGTGTTTTAGTTCTTGAGTAACACTATAAGTTCATGGGTAATGATTCTGTTTGTCTGATTTATAACTTCAGATACATATTACTTATGTTGTTTCATATGTATTAGCAAATGTTACATAATATAAATATACTACTTATTTGCAGCTGTAAGAAAAAGGAGGCTTGGAAGAGAATTGAGAACAGCATATATAGATTGGCTTTTTTGCTATAAGGGAGAGAAGAGAAATGGAATAACAACTATGGGATTTATGAGGTCAAGGGAAAATTTTGTTTTAAGATTGGAGATATTATAGAATATTAGTAAACTGATGGGAATAAGCTAGTTGAGAGGGGAAAACTGATGATTCTAGAAGCAAAATCCAAATGTAGATTAGGAGAGGAACAGATCCAGTGAACTGGTGAAAAATTTGGGAAATTGACAGTATAAAAGTAGAGGCAGAATATGAGGCTATGGCTGCAGTTAAATCAATAGAGGGAGTGGTGTTAATTTTTCTTCTGATTTATATCCATTTCTTATGTGAAATAAGAATGAAGGTCATCAAGTGAGAGTGGGTAGGGAGTGATGGGTAATTGAAATAACATAAGGTGTGGAAGATTCATCTTGCCAAGCAGGAGACTAAATTAACTTGGTAAATATATTAGGGTTGCTGGGCATCGCAAATCCCTTGAGGTTTGTGACTATAAATGTAAAATGAAACCAGTCAGCACCATTTTGATTTTCCTCAGTCAACTTCAGCTGCTCTGATACAGGAACAAAACTGCATTTAACCAAAAGTACAATTTTATTTTTGAAGAGGGGGCAAGAAGTATAAATGCAAAAGAATTAATTAAACTACCGGACTATGGAATCTAAAATAAGAGAATGATGATGGACAAGAAAAATTGGCAGGTTAAAGGACTGGAGGCTCTCATGGTGTATAAGAATTGTTTATTCAACAAATGATGTTGGAATAACTGGCTAGCCATTGCAAGGGGGTAGTAGAATTCCTAAATCATTTCTTACACCAAAAGAAATTAAAAATGAAGTAAACATCTAAAAGATAAAAAAAAAATAATCTAACAAGAAAAATTAATATATATAGCAACTACAATTTTAATTTTTGGAAAGCCTTTTAAACATGTCATTGAAGAGAATATTTGATAACTATGACTAGAGGAAAACTAAAAATTTCTTTATTGTGTAAATATGTAAATATAGTAAATATGTGTATATGTGTGTATATAATTCTTTTCCATCAATAACAAAAAGAGATTTCCAAATAGAAAACTGATTGAAAGATATGAATAAGCAATATAAAAAAAAAACCCACAAAAAGTTAGAAATATTTGAAAGGATATTCAACCTCACTAGAAACTAAATAAATATAAATTATATTTAAAGGCAAATTAAATGATAAGGCCAATGATAAACTCAAGAAAATAGCATAAATACATAGAGATGTATAAGTCAAAAAGAAAATTAGAAATACTACAATAGATGCACCAAAAATGTGAGTAGCTAATTTTCGATAGAAGAAATATAATTAGATGTTTATGAAAATATTTAACGTCATTATTAATCAACTCAATAAACATTAAAACAATTAGGTATTTATTCATTTATCAAATCTGAAAAGATTATCTTTTTGGATGCTATAAACTTTTTATTGAAGTATAGTTGACATACAACAGATTAGTTTCAGGTGTATAATATAATGCCTTAATATTTGCATAGAGATTTTCTTTTTAGTGAAGAGAGTCCATGTCTATAAAAGTGTGGAAAATGGGCACTGTCATGCATGGCTGATTAGGCTGTAATTATTATATACTGTATAATCAGAATTAAATACTGTGATTTGATAATAAGATTAATATTTTATATAATTTTAGACCCTGTAATTCTACTTCTAAAAATTTAACCTTAGGTATCTATTAGCAGTATTGTGTGTAGGGGAGAGTAGAGAGGGTCAGTGAGAAACCTAGGAGACCAAAATTTTTCCAAAAAATAAAGGGTAACATATAAAATAAATAAATTAGGTGCATCAATAGGATGGAGAACCATGAAGACATAAAACTTATGATATAGAAGAATATTCAATGACATGGAGAAAAGTTCACGGTATGTTGTAAATTTGAACAATCAGATTATAATATATAACATAGCCTAATTTTAGCTTAATGTAAGATACACAAACACTTAAAAAGAATTGGAAAGGCATAAGCAAATGAAAATTGTGATTATCTGTGGATGCTGGGAGTAGCATGAAATATTTGAAATTTTCTTCAATCTTTCTGCCTTCAAGGTTTTATGTTATTCTAAGCAGAAAAATATAGCTATTATAAATGAATACACATAGCTTTTTTTTCTCGTTGTTCATAACTACAGTAAAAGTAATGTTAAACATGTATTCCAATTTTTTTTTCTACTCAGGTCTTCTATGGCTGAGTACACAAAGCTATTATTCTGTTATGGTAAAATAAATCCATACAGAATTCAGTTGTGTAAAGTGGCTTTCTAAAATGCTGCATGGCAGGGAGAGAGCCTCATTGAAAGGATAGCTAAATTCTTGACAAGATAGACTGGCTTTGCAAATACAAAGTTAAACAGAGATCCTGAAAAACTGTAAAAGTCTTCTCTAAACAGCACTTACATATTAGTTCTTTCTGTTTAATACTGTATTCCACGTAAGAATGAATAAAGAGTGTCACACGTCCATTTGATTGCAGGTTCTCGGGAAATTGTAATGATGATGGTCTATAGCTATTTTATCCTATTGACTTAGTGCGTAATTGGAGAACATTTTCAGATAAAAGTCTGTTCATAAATACTAAGGTAAAGCTCTAAATATTTCAAGCTTATTCTACTTTGCATCCATATCTTAAAAATATTTGGAGAAATTAAACCTTAGAGATTCTCATCCATACAGTGAAGTTATGGTCCAATAGATTTAACCTTTTCTCACGCAACATGTTTGCTTTATCCAGGGATAAATTAATCGTAAATATGTAATTAACACCATGAAAAGCCTAATACAAAGTAAAATGCAACATATTCCTTTTTAATCATGGTCCTCCCCAGTGATAAGAAAAGCATTCAGAAAACTTTGAAGCATCTGGCAAATGTGTGTGTGAGGTGGCAGAGAGAAGAGGTGGGAGGAGTAGATGAAAAATAGAAATAGAATCTATTTCTTCAAAACTAACCTGTTGAACCTCAAGAAGAAGAAAAGGAAAAGCAGAAGGTATAAAAAACATTAGTTTATTTTACAAAAATTGTATTCACAGTAGATCAACAAAACATGATAGTATCACAATTTCTAATGTTAGCATCCTTCAAACAATACGAATCTTTTCTCTTGTGGAAAAAAAGGATTAATGACTAAACAGATTCAGTTATGCCAGCTTGATGAAGGAATGTGTCTTGATGATTATCAAACTCTAGATATAATATCAAAGCTACTGAACTATGAATATAGAGACTTCAAATAAATATTAATTCATCAAAATGAGTCTCAAACTAAATGTTTCAAATGAGTTTAAATTTAAAAAACATTTGAACACCTGAAACTAATATAATATTGAATGTCAACTGTAATTGAAAAATTAAAAAAAATAAAAACAAATGAAAGAATTTAAAAAACATTTAAATTAAATCAACCATGTAATTTTTAAATGCAAACTTCAGCTAAACATATGATATAAATAGTAACAAATTTGGGAATCTTTTCCTTTGGAGTGATTTTTCTACAAATGCTGTATTGATTGACTTGGGAAAGATTTTTCTTTATTAAAAACAAGTGATGAGATTTTAATTTTTCATTAACATATATTAGGATACTTAAGATTTTGTTGAACATGGTAGCCTCTCTTCAATGCCATAGCTCTAGATTCTAACATGCAAGCCTTTTTTTATCACACAAGAGAATAAAACTCCTAAAATAGGACCAAATACTGTTCTCATTTTTTATTTGACCCTATAAATAATAAAGACCTGATATTATTCCATGTTTGACATGCAGCATTGTTTAGATTACAGTGGTGTGTATGTGTGTGTGTGTGTGTGTGCGTGTGCATGTATGTGTGTTAAAAACAATCATTCATTGGGTAACTTTAAAAATAAAATATACACTTACCTGTCCAGGGTTAGCAAGGCAGAAGAAGGATGACTAGAACCATTTAAGACCCTGCCATATATAAATGCTGACTCTCATTTTCACAGAAATAGTAGAGAGGTAGAGAGATGTATGTGATCAAAGGTGGTTCCTCAAGGACTCTTCCCTAATTTATCCAGTCACCATGCACTTTCTAAATTTTACATTTCTTCAGCTTTCAAAAATCAGTTTCTATTAAAACATTTGTTAATTCTTTCTGCAAATATGTGTTAAGTGCTTGTGATGCGTGCAGGAGGTAGTAGGGCATAGAGGTTAGAACCCAGGTCTCAACTTCAAATGGACTCACAGGTGATTCATCTCAGCCACTTAGCCTTTGATTTTGGTTTAGTTGCTTAACCTCACTAACCTTTGTTTTATTCATCTGTAAAGTAGAATAATAAGTGTATTCCTGCATACAGTTTATTTAATAAAAATTAATTTTAAAATAACTTTAAAAATAAAGATTAAATAAAGTAATAAATTTAAAGATCTTAGCTCATGAATTAAGAGCTCAGTGGATGTTGGTAAATGTTAATGTTGTTTATTATTATTACTATTACTACTTTTGCTATTATTGTCCTGTACTTGTTTACTAAAGAGGAAATAAAAAATACAGATTAAGCAGATCCTACAGAATATCCTAGTCCTAAAAGAGAACATTCTATGCACAGATGAAATGTTAAATAACTAACCAAGTACCTCATATAAGTCAGTAATATCCAGGAACATGAGGCTCACAGGTGGCAGCACAGTGTAATGGTTAAGATTGTAAACTCTGCTGGAATTAATTGCTTCTATTTAAATCTTGGTTCTCTGATCATCTGATGCTGGTTATTTATTCTCTTGGTGCCTCTGTGTCCTCAAATGTAAAATGAAATAATAAGAGTACATATCTCATAAGGTCACCGGGAGTATTAAATGAAGTAATACTTGTAAAACACTATGATAGTGCCTATTACAAAGTGTTTAATAAATATTAGTGATTATTACATGCTTCTTTGTATCTAGGTCAAGGCCTAGCATACTGATGTGCCATAGATATTTTTTGATTTCCTAAAAGTAATGGTATGACTACAGCCCTATAACTGTAGTGTTATTAATTTAGAAATGAAGGAGAAGGGATCATTGCAGGTTATAGAAATAAAATGGATGCTCTTACAGATAGCCAATTTCTTCCAATTTTCTCACTAATTGACAGTTTAAGAAAGGAAGACAGTGAATAGCATTATAAAACAGTATATAAAGTAATATGATAAACTAAATGTAGCCCATTTACATTGGGGCATCCCTGCCCCTAGGAAAGTAGGTTAAACTTGACTCAAACCCTTAACTTCTTAAGTTTAGTAGTGGTCCCCAAGTGCTCTGGAATTCCAAGTACCTTTACTCAGTGTTCTTCAAACCGTATCCATTGTTCTGTGACATATTCCTCACTATTCCAAGGGGAAAATAAAAGGATGGAGGTTTTCCATAGTCAAATAACTTTGGGAAACATTGATAAACAAAATTAAGCAGGTTTCTCAGATTTTTTTTTTTTATGTATAAATCTCTAGGAAAGAATGGGTGCATACACAGCACTTCCTCCAATGTATCTGACCATGAAACTCTTTTCTCATAGAAAATCTACCAATATCTTCTATTGCACAGAAAGGAATTAGGGATATGCTACTTTAAATGGATGAAAAAATCTTAGTGGCAAAAGAACAGGTAGCATGGAGGATATTTACCTGTTTTTAAAAGGAAGAATTAATGTTTTGAATCCCAAGAAATCCCAGGAACTTAACCAGTCATATAGTTCTTGTAGCAACTGCATTGTGTTTTATCACTAAGATTTTACAGATGAAGAATTTGAAGCTTGAAGATTAAAACAAAGTCACACAGCTAGTACATAAAGAAGGAAGAAGCTTCCACTAATTGAAATACTTCTTTAATATCTGGAATTACAAACTGGGAGAAAGACTGGCAAATGAGAGAGAAAGATTTCTCCAGGATATGTATGCATCTCTTTTATAGTTTTTTTTTCATCATTTTGCCACCCCCCATTTCAAAAAAAAAAAAGTATATTAACTGAAATTCATTGAGAGAAAGAGTGGGAAAGTAGTAAGTCTTAGTAATATAAGAAGTACAGAGCAAACACAAATTGCTCTAAGAAAAAGCACGAGATGCCATAGAAAATGTTGACTAAGTTCTTCCTACCTTTTAGGACTACATTTCCTTTCCTTTCATTGTGTAATTTTCATAGCAAGTCCAGTCAGATACATGAACAATTTGGAGTTCAATGGCCCTGTTTTCCTTGGAATAATGGAACCAGTAAAAATAAAGACACATATTTTTAAAACTATGTGGGTTAAAAGAGGGAGTAGGTTCTGGAATCTGCATTGAACCTTTTTTTCCTGTAATATATATTACATTATATATTTCATATGTGTCATATATATTATTCAGTAGATATGGGTAATTAGTATTGTTCACTGAATAAGAATATTTTCCAACTGTGCCCATTGATGTAACCTAATCAGTTATTTCTATAAATTTGATGTAGTTGATTAATGGATCAGAGGTCCTGACACAAATGAATGATTTCATGAGAGGCCACCACCATCTTTCTGGAATAAGAATACTAAAGAAAGTTTGGTGACACTGTACTGCAGAGTCCTTCCCCTTAAGAAATCTAAACACTAGAAGGTATGGGGCCAAGAGCAATAAAACTTCCAGGTTCTGGCCAAGGGAATACTTTTTCAATACCTAGGTATACTAGGGTCAGACAACATAATTTCTCATAAGGAGCACTAATAATGTAATTTACGACTTAAAAGAAGGCCACCTCACCTCTCTGAGTCAGCAACTACTACCTAATTGCTTGAAGGATTTTACCAGACAGGTGGTCTAGAAACCTTTTACTTATGGTCAACTCTGAACTTTTAAAATCTTTTTCCTCTTAAATATCTTGAAGAGCATGAGACACAACAGCATAGTCTATAGTTTTGAGAACATTGCCCCACACAAAACATTGTCTTACTTGAGCCTCACAATCCATATATGTAAGTAAGGCAGGTACTTTAATTCCCATTTTTAAGATGTATCAACCAAGGCTTATACAGCCAACAATAAAGCAAGACTCCAAAGGTC
The DNA here is from genome assembly GCF_000325575.1 of Pteropus alecto. Taxonomy (NCBI): domain Eukaryota; kingdom Metazoa; phylum Chordata; class Mammalia; order Chiroptera; family Pteropodidae; genus Pteropus; species Pteropus alecto. The sequence continues at coordinate 2,503,331 of NW_006443138.1, read as the reverse complement.
AAGTCCAGCACACTTAATGTCACAGCCTTGGGACTCTGCATGAATGAATGGGGAGGCGAAATGGAATTGTCACTGAGAACTGCACCTCAGGAAATCTTTTTATTTCTTTTACTACATTTCATATTTTTCAGAGACAATCAAATTTATATCACAGTCACAATGCAAAAGTATTCTAATCAAAATGTCATGTTCGTTTATCTACAAGGTAGATAACTATATACAGTTTCGTGTGTGTGTACGTGTGTGTGTGTGTGTGTGTGTGTGTGTGTGTGTGTGTGTGTGTGTGTGAGAAATAGCCTGAAAACAGCTCCCCCTCGCTGTCCTTCGAAACATATCTTCACCAAAATTAGAACGCAGAGCTATTGGTACAGAGTATTTCTGCTTCGTTTCAGCCCCGCAGCTGGGTTCCAGCTGTCCAGAGTAACTAATTAATAAGTGGGTGGTCTTTTCTCTCTTCTTCAGAGCGCCTCTTTTCTGCTGGGAAATTGCCTCTTTCTCACTCCGGACCCTAGAAGCCTGGCGATTTTTTCACTCGGGTGCCCTGGACAGCGCTGCGTGGGTGGCCGCTCTCTGGCCGCTGCTTTTTGTCCACTCAAAGAGATGTCCCCACGATTCAGCAGTAACCAGAAAAGTCCCCACAGACTACTGTAGCCCAATTCCCGCCCATCCTCCCTGTGGGAATAAGGCTTTTCCCGAAGAAAGCCCTAGGAAGCTAGTTTAAAGAAAACTCCCCAAGTCTCTCCTCCCTACTCTCGCCCGCGACGCCGGAGAAAACTGGAAAACCGGGAGACGTTCCTTTTCCCGGCTGTAGACACACGCATGGCTGCCGTGAGAGCTACAGTGGGACAAGTAAGTGCGTCCTTCTGGTCCGCAAACGTAGGCAGAGTAATAAAGAGCAGGCATCAAAGAAGTCACCTTTAAGTCACCCAGTTGTTACCTTGCAGAGGAGGGTGGGCAGAAGCGGGGTGGGGAGAGATGGAATTCCCGTAGCCAAGTTGCCCTGGAAATAAAATTAGCCAGACTGACTGCACCGGGATGGGTAGTCTCGCCGCGGAAAGACAAACCCGGGATGACTGGGACCCGGACGCGCGTCAATTTCAAGTGCAAGAGCGCGCACATTCCATGGCTGGCTTGGGATTTGGAGGTACCGTTCTGACTGCGTCTGTTGAAGTCAAATGCGGGGTTAAGGTGGCTATTGAAGAGGTGTGAGGAAATGATGGTAAGCCCAGAAAAGGCACGACATGTCCAGTTCTCCAAGTTTTTTGGCAAAGAAGAGCGCGAAAGCGCCACGATCCCGCCTACTATGCGGAGGAATCAGCGAATTTTCTAGCCCCACCCCTGCAGCTATGATGCAAAGAGAACAAATCACCGACGTAAGGAGGAGAAAATAAACAACTCCCAAGGGAGAGAGTAGGGCGGCGGGGAAAGTAGGCACTGAGCGGTCTTTAACCACTGAGGCGAGAGAGAGCGCGTTCTGGGGAAACAACACCCGCCTAAATAATTGAATTCGGGAACTCAATGCTTTCAGAGGCTCGGAGCGCACCTCCCCAGCTTCGCCCTCGTTGAGGAAGGGCAGAGTAGGGAGAGCAGTTCATTTAGCGAGTGGAAAGCTGAGCGGGGAGACGCCGGCAGGAGAGACAGCCGACCAGGTGGAGCGGTGAGTGTGAGAAGGAGAGAACGAATCCGGCAAGGAGCCCACTCCAGCGGAGGCGGGAAAGGACTGAGCCTCCGCGAAGGCCGAGGAGGCCCTGCATGGACAGTATGCGTTTCGCTGGAGGCTCGGATGCTGGGCCTGCCGGCAACTCCAGCCCGTGGTGGCCTCTGGCCAGCGGCGGGACCAACGCCAGCCGGGAAACGGAGGCGCTCGGGGAAGGCGGCGATCTGCAGAGGGACGAGCGCAACGAGGAGCTGGCCAAGCTGGAGATCGCCGTGCTGGCCGTGACTTTCGTGGTGACGGTGCTGGGTAACAGTAGTGTGTTGCTGGCGCTGCACCGCACGCCTCGCAAGACGTCTCGCATGCACCTCTTCATCCGCCACCTCAGCCTGGCGGACCTGGCCGTCGCTTTCTTCCAGGTGCTTCCACAGCTGTGCTGGGACATCACCTACCGTTTCCGGGGACCTGACGTGCTGTGCCGTGTTGTGAAGCACCTTCAGGTGTTCGTCATGTTCGTGTCGGCTTACATGCTGGTGGTCATGACCGCCGACCGCTACATCGCTGTGTGCCACCCGCTGAAGACGCTGCAGCAGCCCGCGCGCCGCTCGTTATGCTACAGGCCATGATGGAATAATATGAAACTAACGTTCCTATTGACCCTAGAAACTAGAAAGCCAATAAAATATCTGCTGAGCACGCCGCAGTACTTCGTCTTCTCCATGGTCGAGGTGAACAACGCCACCAAGGCCTATGACTGCTGGGCCACCTTCATCCAGCCCTGGGGTTCCCGCGCCTACGTGACCTGGATGACCGGAGGTATCTTCGTGGCTCCCGTGGTCATCCTGGGCACCTGCTATGGCTTCATCTGCTACCACATCTGGCGCAACATCCGCGGAAAAACGGCGTCGCGCCAGGGGAAGGGCGATGAGCGCGCGGGTGGCACCTTCCGCAATGGACTCCTGCTCGCGCCCTGTGTCAGCAGCGTGAAGACCATTTCTCGCGCCAAAATCCGCACGGTGAAGATGACTTTCGTGATTGTGACGGCTTACATTGTTTGCTGGGCGCCCTTCTTCATTATTCAGATGTGGTCTGTCTGGGATGAGGAGTTCGCCTGGGTCGGTAGGTATCAGTAGGTATTGGGACAATGGAGAAAAGTGCAGGGATTGGGCCGTGGGGCGAGGGGTGGAGAGACTTTTTATAATATCCTCAAGAGCAGTAGTTTTTAAACTTCTGTGTGCATAAGAATCACACCTTGGGTGAAATTATCAAAAGGTAAATTCCTGGGGTTCACGCCCCAGACTTTTTGATTCACGCCCCAGACTTTTTGATATCCTGGGAATAGGGTCCAGGAATCTGCATTTGTAGCGTGCCATGATCCTAAGACCGCAAATCCGGAAACTGTACTTTAGAGTCGGCCACACAAATACACAGCAGAGTGACTTTTTGCCGATCACTAACCACTGTGTTACTACCCTGCTTTCAAGTCAGGGAAATATTTTCACTGTTACGACTGCTTTTTACTAGTTTGTAAAAAGTATCACAATTAATAGAAAAATTTTGTAGAAATGTCGTAAGGGCAAGGGTAAAACTTAGGACATATTTCTCTGAAGAATGATTCTTGAGTGAATTCTAATTTAGCATTTAGCTAATGTTTCATTGCGTATTATAATCTTTTACTTTTTTTCTGACAATTATTTTAACACTTTCTGGTGTTTCAAAGCAGAATTACTGATAAACTAAACTTGTTAGACCAATTACTCTTTCAGCGATAGCTTGACCACACAGTTAGTTACACACCTCTTCATGCGACCCTTGCAGCAGTTTACCGATTCCCTAC
>NW_006443138.1:2479072-2499808 GCF_000325575.1 Pteropus alecto | reverse complement strand
TTTAATTCTTTTACAAACTAGAAAAACTAACTTCACAAGAATTTACCCCCCCAAAGAATTATTTAATATTGTATCTTGAAAAAAATATTTCTTTTTAGTAAGAAAAAATATTTTTTCAAATAAAATGTATTACAGGAATACATTTGATTTTTTGAAATCAAATGTATTACAGGAAATAGGTTTCTGGAAAGAACTGCCTTCTTTTGTTATTTGAGATTGCGGTAGGGAGTATACGTGATAAACTTTGGAAGTTATAAGTGCAAATAAAATATTTGAGAGTGAATTTAATTCAAACAAATGAAAATTCTTGCATGAGTATAATATTACCAATTAAAAATACAACATAAATGCTATATTTTTGGTTTACTGTGTCATGTCTTGCTTGATTTTATCGGCCTCTTAATTATTGCCAAACAAATAAAAAATTCAGTCTAGTCGTTGCTTTATCAGAATTTAAACATGATTACTAAAACCTTCTTCGCTCATGTGTAGGTATGTTCAGGACTTCCATTGTTTTTTAATACAATCTTAGTCATGGATCATGATCACTTTTAAAAGTATAGCATCTTAGCACAAAGTATGATTAAATAACCTGTAATTTATTCTGGCATAACAAGAGTGAGAAGACCCAGGCTTACATTTAATAATCAAAAGAAAGACAATGCTTGCTGATTGGTCTTATCTTCAGAAAAGGCGTATTATCAGTGCAGTAGTTCTATTGCGAAAGGTTATAATATGTATGTAGTTTACTAGTGCAAATTAATATAAAATATTTCAAAAGCCTGTTGGAATTTCTCAATTCAGCTGTTCTTAATAATAATATAATTGTTTAAACCACAATCAAAAATGTTTTTTTATAAAATCAAAAGAATTTTCTAATTAACCAAAGAAAAACAACAAATATTGCATCCTTCAAAGACTTATTCCAGCTGCCCCATTCAGTATAGTTTTCTTATTATAAAAATATTTTAATACTAAAATATTTAAAACACTAAACATGGTCCTTAGGGTCATACTTTTGCCTGAGTTATTGGGATGAATACAATGTGGTGTATGTGATTATAGACTTTAGAAATGTCATTGAAATTGCAGCCCTTCTGTAAGTGCTGTATCCATTAGCACATGCTAGTGCTAGTGTGAAGGATAAAAATTTTTTAAAAATTAATATTCTTAACCTCTTGGAAGTCCCACTTATTCTACTTAAATATTTCAATCGTATTTCAAATGTTTGAATTAATTTCGAGGCATCTTGCTTAAGAAACTATTTATAACCAACTAATTTCCATATACCACCTATTTCCCTGATTGATAAACAAGACTTCATTTTCTATATTCACCCATAACTTTTTTTTGTTTTCATTAGTCAATAGAAAAATGAGTTTATCCAGTACTCAGTTACCTGCATTTGACTATTTAAATAATTTCCCCTTATGTTTTTCATAGAGTCAGAAAACCCAGCCATCACCATCACTGCATTATTGGCTTCCTTAAATAGTTGCTGCAACCCCTGGATATACATGTTTTTTAGTGGCCATCTCCTGCAAGACTGTGTCCAAAGCTTCCTGTGCTGCCAAAACATGAAGGAAACATTCAACAAAGAAGATTCTGATAGTGTGAGCAGAAGACAGACTTCTTACACTAACAACCGAAGCCCAACAAACAGTATGGGTTGGAAGGACTCGCCTAAATCTTCCAAGTCCATAAAATTTATTCCCGTTTCAACCTGAGCCCCTTATTCATGCAGCATGACCCTTGTAACAGACTCGTTGGCCCATTGGCTGAATCCAGCTTAAATCATGAGAACAGATGAAATATATGAGATAACATAAATCAATTTATTGGATGCAAGACTGTGTTTCTAGTTGTGTTTCACATTGCTATGGTCAAAAGCTACGAATTGTTTTACATGGAATGTTAATAAAAATACGCTAAAGTTTTCAGGCCTAACTCCCAGAAATGTAACAGAAGTTTCTAAAGGAAAAATCATAACCTGGCTTTATAGCTTGTTGTTGTTTTTTTACTTTTGTTTTCTTTTTATTTCTGATTTAATTAAGGCTTGATTGGTTTAGAAGTAATATAATTTAGGGGCCTTCTTTCTGAACAAAGTGAGCTCATCATCAGCCTTAATGTTTGAAAGGAATTAGAAGAGAGTTCAGAAATTGTTTAACCAATAAAATCAATGTATGCATCATGTATGCAGCCTCAAAGAGTGGCCTGGAGATAGAATGCTGCCTTGAGAGGCATGAGTGCTTGAGGCTGATTGAATGGGGGATGAGGGTTAAGAGTAGAAAGAAGAAAGTTCTATTAATAGCTATAAATAATCTAAATTTCAAAACAGTAACTTTAGAACTGGTAGTTCCCTTCTTCAGGTTCCCGTTTTATTGATTGTGAAAAGCCGATGATTATGTACTAAGGTGCTGAAGGTTAGAAAATAATGTCAATTTGCAGATATCTTTTTTCTTTCTACTGCAAGGTCATTTTAAAGTCAGATTTGTATCAGAAATACTCAGTTTTATTAGGACAGTAGAAGTGGATTGCCCAAGGTACTGTGTAGATTTTCTCTAGAACACTGTAAACATGTTTTGCCCAGTGTTACAAGCTTTCCTTTGCTACGCTGGATATTAACACACGTGCTCATTACTTCATGTTTGGAGAATCCAGATTCATAGGTCAGAATCTGCTAAAGACTGAATCCCTCACATTTAATTAAAAATAACTTGGGCTTTCTTTCCACTCTCTCACCACTCTAATAGTTTCATAGTGAGGAGAGGCAGGGTTTGGAGCTGAACGGGGTAGGAGACAGAAAAAAAACTGCTCTGCACCTTGTCTGGCTTTCTTCATTATTAAATGCATGACTTCAGGCAAATTACTTAAAAATGCTTAAAATCTCCATTTCCTTTTCTGTGCAATAGAGTTGATAACACTTATCTCACAGGGTTGTTGTGAGGACTAAATGAAATCAAATGTATGAAAAGACCTTCATAAACTGTCAAGTGCTATATGAATGCTATCGGTTGCTTTTATTATAGTCGTGGGACCTTCAGAATTGCACAACTTTTTTTCTGTTTACTTTTCGGTAACCAGAATTTGTTGGGATATAAAATCCTAAAATTTAAATATAGCTTTGTTGATTCATTGGAAAGCATTGCCAGCACCACTAAGCGTGACTTCTGTCTAACTAAAGAATTCCAATCTAAAAATAGAACTTGCTTTTCTTTGAATACAGGTAGATTGAAGCCAGCCAAGAGCATCAATTTCTTTCATTTCTGAACATAACTTACAACACCACTTGGCCGTTGTTACTGCATTTTTTATTGATGGAACTTGGTGGTTTTTTTCTAGCAATTTTGTCTGGCATATTTTCCTTCTTAGAGACCATGTAATGACTTGAGGAGAAATCATAAATATTTTGCATCTCTTAAAGGAGGTAATAGTTATTTTAATAGTATTATTAACTTTTTTTAATAGATAAGAAGCTGAGGACCAGATGGCACTGTGAGAACCTGGAACCATCAACTTTACTCCTCTTCATTCTCTTGCCTTTCCAAATTCTTAGGTCTTTTACTCCCTGAATTGATATGCATAAAAAATGTTTGCAAAAGTTTTAGAGTTTAAGCCCTCAGGTCTTAGAATTCTGGGTTTGAAATATAACAGATATGTTTCTTAAAGGGCACTGTCCAATATGAGCCACCAATTAAGTTAATTAATTCTTCATTACTTGAGGCATAACAGCATCTCAGTAACCGTGACCTCTGTAATATTGTCGGCCCTTTTGACAGCTTCTCTTTAACAGTTCAAAATCTAAAGCCTTTGGGTTAGAACAAAGATGAGCCCCGTTTTTTTTTTCTAAATCCAGTTCTGAATAATAACCTCATGGTTCATGTATAGATTGTTTAAAATGTTGACGTATACTCACAAGTAAAACAAATCAGTTTGAATCTTATTTCTAGGAATGTCTGTCAAATAAGGTGCCTATCAACTAGCTGTGTTTTTTCCACTGAAATGCATCAGGAGACAAGATATAGAAAAAGGGTTGGAGAAACACCAGAAGATCTAGAACTAGTTTTACACTAGGCAAGTATATGATCTTATTCTCTGTGGTTTAGGCTGAGAAGCTTGTGATTGATAAATAATCTACTGGTAAGAAGAAATTGGTATTGTCTGTTGGGCATCTGATAAATATTAATCGATGATGAAAAAGAAACATTTTAAGTACATTTTAAAGTACATAAAGTGCTTAACAGGTTAATTTTTGGACATATATTTTTAAGGTGTAAAATTACTCAGCTATATTTTATATTGAAATTTTATTTGGAACATAACCATGGAGAAAGTTAGTGAAATTCTTTTGTTAATTATATATTGTCCTACATTCAAAATTTCTATTATCATCAAAGAAGACTTCAGTCATGATTGAGGGAAGGGTGCGATTTTAAAAAAAAAAAAAAATCAAGTAGTCCTAATAATATGTAGTAGCCACCCAAACTTATTATAGATCCTAATAATGGACAAACCATTGGTGATTAAGTTATTACACAAGTAAATTAATCCAATTACATTAAAGTTTTATGTTTTTCAGGTTCTGAAACCTACATTTTGCAGGTTTAAATTATAGCTCAGAGTTTACTCTACCACTAAAGCATAAGTAGGAGCCATCTAGGGAGATATCAAGCCTAGTTCTTCACCCCAAATATCAGAAATTAGTCTCCTTTAGGTCCATGTAAACTGAGACCTTATGGATTTTCACCCCAGAAGGCATCAGTTCTGTCCAGAGTAAGCTCAGGGCAGGGCCATCCGGAATGCTAGTTTGGGAGGTGCAGAAGCAGTCACTCTCCCTTCCTGTGACCCTGTTAGTACATAGTGTCACTAGCAACATAGACTTAGTGTCACTGGCAACACTTGGAATCATGTGTAACACAGGACAATAAATATTAGAGAATGATTCTTGATTATAATTTTACCTCAGCCAATTTGAGCCAAAATTTAAGGACTAGTCATAAGAGTTATGTCCCCAAGTTAGCCTAAATGGGTTGAGTCATATAAATTGTGTGATTCCATTGCATATATAGGCATTTAAAAAATATTGTTCTAACTCAATTTTTAGGTCTAGTAAATTATGAATGAAAAAAATATATGTGCTATAGTATATCAGCACCAAAAATATATATTATGGCTAAAAGTTAAACACCATTATTTTATTTTATATAATATAAAATCACATCACATCTCTTTACATTAATTTATTTTCTAAATAAAAACAAAGCGTCTATGGCCATACTACACTGAACAAGCCCGATCCTGTCTGATCTCAGAAGCTAAGCAGGGTTGGGCCTGGTAAGTACTTGGATGGGAGACCACATAGGAAGACCAGGTGCTGTAGGCGTAGAAAATAAAAAAAATAAGGGATTGTAAACTGACAAGGTTCTTGCAATCTGTGAGGTCAACCAAGTGTTGCCTCACCTAAAAAACATAAATAAATAAATAAATAGTGTTATCAAGTCAACTAAATATTTTTATGTTTCAGGGTCAAATTAGCCAATATTATACAGAAAAGAAAATCTGAGACTAAATCTGAAAATAATTAATTAATTAACAATTATTAATAATATAATTAGGATTTCCACTCATGAAGGTAGTTGCCTGTATATCTGTATTTCAGACTTATATTCTATGATGTTTAAGCTCATTATTGTAATGAATTTATTAATAATTAATGTTGTATATTTAGTATTTCAGTTTTGGAACTGTTTTTCAAATGTCTATAGCCCCTACCTTATGCTATGTTGAAGAATTTCAGTGTGTTTTCTTGGGGCAATTGTATGATCTTGGTTTTGATGGATGATGAAATGTTTGTGATTGTACCTAATATTTAGTCCTTTACAGAAAAAAATGGCTTGTGATATTATATTGAAATAACTGGTCAATTTATTCCTTAATTTTACTGTATATTGGCTTGGTTCTATAAATTTTTTAAAAAATCTCAGATTTGTTTGAACTAATTCTTTTATAATCTTGTTTAATAATGAAATATATTTTAAGTTAATTATGCTGATTTCAAAAAACAAATAAAGAAATGTTTTGTAGCTGATAGCTATTGATAGCTTTATATTTGAGCACAAAGATGTTATGTTTATATTCTTTGATGATAGCAAGAACAGATGAAATTTTATAATTGCCTTTTCAATGAATAACAATCATGAAAGCAAATTAATCTTGTTTTAGTCTGTATTAAGACAAGTAAAATAATTGGTTAGCAGAGGTCATATGTGTCATCCTAACCTAAAAATGTCATCTCTGTCTATTTCCTTCCAGACCTTGGTGAGACTGATTTCTGGGTCCTTAGATCAAAATTTTTCCCATTTCATAAACTATAAAATGTCTAACCAATGTACTGTATAATTGAAATGAATAATAAAACAAAATTTAAAATTAGAATTCTTTACCCCGTGGGCTAATAAATTGAAATCATATTAAGTTTCAATTTATTCTTTTTCCTTTTACAAGTTAAACACTAATAGCATAGACCAAAAGGCTTATTTTGGGTTTGGCTTAAATTCTAGAAGCAGTGAATGCCCAGAATGGAAGAAAGGGAGTTTGAAGTCTCTATTTTAAAATACTGTTATTTTAAAACTCACCATTATTTTAAAAGACTTATAAATGTTGAAGAACAAACAGGATTTCTACTAAAACATATTTTCACAAGGTCCTATTAATCAGCTAAAATATAAATAGTTCCATTGTACACCAGAAGAGACTCATATGGAGAATATGCTAGTGTAAAATTTATTCATTCATTCATTCTCTATCTTTAACCCTTTGTAATCTCTAGAGTTAAGCGTTTCTTCCTTTCTTCTTTTTCAAATGCCCTCTAAATATTTGCTATAATACATATCGAAATGATTGTAATGTTGGTTTATTGCTCTGTCTTCTCCACAACAATCACGTCATGTTTATCTTAAAAATAGTATTTCCTCTTCATCTTTGCATATTTATGTAGTAGATACTGTCTATAGTACATGCTTAATTAATGACCTAATGTAGATATTCTAAATAAATACATACATATGACTAGCAGTTGGGAAAACAAGGCAAAACCTGTGCCTTTCTCTAGATTTAAGAAGCATCCTGAGGATTATTATTATGAGGAGTATTATGCTTCTGTTGAACTCTCAATCCACAGTTCATTAGTTAACGTCTTGTGACTATTTTTTCTTCATTCATTCCCCTGCCACTTTTCTTCCAATAATTCTATGAGCACTGGCTGCCCTGTATGATGGTGTTCCCCTGAAGGTGGGGGGGTTTGGTGGGGGTATAGATTACACCTCAGAAGAAACTGTGATTCATATTCACTCTCCTAAAGGTTCATGGCCATCCCTTCTAAGGGGAATTAGTCTCTAATCATTCTTCCCTTTAGGACCTTGCTGGTCCCTGTCTTGCTCAAGCCTCCTCTTACTATCAAGACCCAACGCCCTTGTTTTTCCAACTGTCAGAAATTAACATTTTTTCCATTTTGTTTTGTAGAACTATTTAACCTTTATTTCTCTCAAACATTCTCACTTAGACTATGCCTTTCAAAACAGTGCTCTGTCCTTAAAGGTATTTTCCCAAGCAAAAGAGCCATTCTCTGGCTATCATCAATAAATCAAAGAACAAATGTTGGCAAGGATGTGGAGAAAAGAGAACTCTCATACACTGTTGATGGGATTGCAAATTGGTACAGCCACTATGGAAAACAGTCTGGAGATTTCTCAAAAATTGAAAATGGATATACTTTTTGATACAGCAATTGCACTTCTGGGTATTTATCCAAAGAAAACCAAAACAATAATTTGTAAAGATCTATGCACCGGTATGTTCATAACAGCACAATTTACAATAGCCAAGATATAGGATTATGTTCATAACAGCACAATTTACAATAGCCAAGAAATAGATATGGGCACCTAAATGCCCATCAACAGATGATTGGATAAAGAAGTTATGGTTCATATATACAATGAAATATTACTCAGCCATTAAAAAATGAAATCCTATTATTTGTAATTACATGGATGGACCTAGAGGTTGTTATGTGAATGAAATAAGTCAGACAGAGAAAGATAAATACCATATGATTTCGCTCACATGCAGAATCTAAGGAACAAAAAGAACAAACTAATCAAAAACAAACTCAAAGATATAGAGGGCAATCTGGTGACAGCCACAGAGGAAGGGGATTTGGGAGACTGGGAGAAAGAGGTGAAGGGTTAAAGAAGTACAAATTAATAGTTGATAGGTCACAAGGTTGGGGAGCACAACATAGGGAATGTAGCCAGCAGTAATGTAATGGCTAGCTGTAGAGCCAGAGGAGAGAAAGAGCAATCAGGGGGATTGTTTCATAAACTATATAAATGTCTAACCAATGTACTGTATAATTGAAATGGATAATAAAATGACAATTTAAAAAGAGCCATTCTCATTCCAAAAAGAATGTTGTTTTTCCTAGATCAAAGAATTCAAACTGCACTGAGCTTTTTAAATCACCTATTTTTTCTTCATTTTTTTACACTAGTTGTGGAACACAGAATGCCTAAATAGTTCAGATTTTGCCCTTTTCATGCATTTGTGTGACTTTTGCACACTTGATATTTTTCCATGTTGGATCATCTTCTATTCCCATAGGTGCAGTTACAAGATCATCTCAGAATACTCTACCAGATATTCATCCCATAATACTCTTAGAAGAAAATTCTGTAACATTCCTTCCCATAGCAGTCAAGCTTAAGCAAATCCACAGGCTAATGGGACAGATAGAAATAGAGATAGAGAGATAGCGATGTAGATACTTAAGACTTTAATTTTTAGAGCAGTTTTTAATTTGCAGAAAAACTAAGTGGAAAGTAGAGAGATTTCACATATACCCCCATCCCTATACATGGATAGCCTCTTCCATTATCAACATCCCCCATCAGAGTGGTACTTTTATTACAACTGATGAACCTACATGGACACATCATAATCACTCAGAGTCCATACTTTACATTAGGATTCACTCTTAATAGTATACCTTTTATGGCTTTAGAAAAATGTGTAATGATATGTATCCACCATTATATTATCATTTAGAATATTTTCAATGCCTAAAAATCCTCTGTGCTCCGCCTTTTCTCCCTCCAACCCCTGGAAACCACTGACCTTTTTACTGTCTCTATAGTATTAAAATATAGTGTGCTATATTTTAATATCCACTGCGTCTTTTATGCCCTGGCCCAAATATTTGCTCCAGCTTATCGAATTATTACTTCTCTGTAAAACAACATTATATAAAATAGACCCAACAACAATTCTAAAATATTTTAAAACAAATGGGGACATAAGAAAAAAATCCTGCCATATTTAGCCTGTCACTTGAGCCCAGATAGTTGTCAAAACTTCTGCTAAAGGCATTTATAACCCTCTCTTCTTTCTCTTTTCTCTCCTCCTCATTCCAACTTAAAAGCATCCTTCATTTACCAGTCTTCACCTTCCAGCTGTGGCTCAATTTTAGGCAGTAAAAGAAAATTTTTCAAAGAAATAGTGTTCCTCCACAATCTGATTGTGAATGATGCATCTTGCCCCTCAAGTCTGGTAGCTTCTCAGTGAGAAATCCCGGGCCCAGAATGTGCCAAAAATTGCTTACTCTTAAGGAGCTCTTGAAAGCAAAAGAACAGCCTATAAACAGTAAAAACCTTTAGAAAAGCCAAACAACCCAAAGACTGTAAATGGAGATAACAAAGAGCTCAGATAAGATTCCTATCTAACTTAAATTTTTCAAAAAGAAAAACAGAGAAAATAAACACAAAATATGAACATTTTAGAGGTATTTCAACTGATAATTATCCTTCGATTGCTTCATTTTGTAGAAACACTATTTACTACAGCATTCAAATAATCTGTCCAGCCTCAGACCTAAAACAGTGCAGATAAATGGTTTAGCTGCTTGGGGTGGAAACAGAGATCCTAATAACAAAGATACAAGAGGACGATTTGCCATTTGGAAATTTCTGTAAATATGCATGTGTTTTTTTTTTCCTTCTCTTTCTATTTTTAATTACCATTTATCTGGTAAAAATCCTGAAGGAACTTCGATAGATGGTTACAGTTTAGATGACTATAAAAATAGGGCTCTTAGTGATTTTTAAAAATGGCTTACTTACCTAAGCATTAAGTAAGTAAAATTAGTAATTACCTAAAATTAATAATTTCTTTAAACAAATATATAAGTTGTTTAATAAGGAAAGGGATTTTAAATTTTTTAAATATATAGAAATCTTTATATTGTCAATGGGTGATTATATACATATTGTGGTAATGAGTGTTTTGAGTAGGTGAATAAGGTATTGTTTTGGTGTCAAACATGGGTTAAGTATGTCAGAGTTAATTTATTCCACAACCATCATTGCCTTTTCTGTTTGCATTTTGAGAGTATAAGTCTATGATTTTCAAAGCCTACATGACATTCTAGGAGATATAAGAAGTTCGGGATCTTTGGAAAATAAAATGCTAATATGATTTATACCTTCTTTAGAATAAAGAGCTACCACAATTAGACTTTACTATTTAAAATCTTTGGATTATGAATTTTCACATTCTTTCTGAATATTTCAGGCTTAATTAGGTGTTATTTTCTCTCTTATTCAAATGCAGAATATATGTCTGAACATTTCAGGAAGAGGGGAGAAATGGTTTCTCATCAGCTGTAATTTCTTTAACCTTGAAACAGGTCCCTATTTCTAGTCATCTTGTGCATGCCTTTACAATTTGCCTGTTCAGCTTTGGATAGAGTGGATGGCAGGGTGAAGGAGCTCAAGACAAGTCTCTAAACTACACTGTTTCATTTCTTAATCTGAAAATTCTTTCCCCTTCCCAGTAACTGACATCAGACATTGATGTAAGTCACCACCTTACACTGGCCCATTTACCCTGTAACGCAGCCCTGCCTTGTACTCATTAGCTTTTGCTATCCAACCTGGCTCCAGCCCACTTGCACATGGAGATCAACTCCTTCCAGCTTGGCCGTTCAACATTCACTTGCATAATTCTCTTCAGCCCACTGATGGTCTCTGCATCCTGGTTCCTCAGACCAGTGCTTCTCAAACTTTATTTTGCAAATAACCCAGGGATCTTATTTAAATGTAGATTCTGATTCATCAGATTATAATTCATTGGGGCTGATTAGAAGATTCTGGATTTCCAACAGCCTCCCCAGTGATAACAGGGCTGCTGATCTGTGCACCACACTTTGAGCAGTAAGACCTTAGAGGGTCTTGGAGCTTTTTCCTATATGGTGATGAAAAGTATTGCCTAACCATTTTCAAAGTGTCATCCCAGATCAGTGCTATATCTGGTATATGCAGCCTTTGTAATGGCAAGGTAAAATGAAATTGCTCAGTCCAGTCACTTCCTGGGAAGTGGTTTCTGAGGCTCCTTACTCTACTTTATTCACCCCAATGTTGCCCTCAGGATTTCCCTTGTAGTCACCAGATTCCAGACCCGGAATGCAGAAAAAGAGGATGGACCTGAGAACTCAAAGGCTAAAGTAAAAGTAACTTTAGAAAAGAGCCTATGTTTCTGATGAAACAGGGAACACTGCCCTCTGGTACAGATTTTCCCTACCTAACTGCTCATGATCATGATCTATCTCATAAAGTCTAATCCCCTAAACCCCTTGTTTCTAAGAGAGACTTTTGAATGTCTCTCCCATAAAGGGTCATTCCCCACAGGCAAGATGATTAAGCTGTGCTCTCACAGTACCTAGACATAGTCATCTCATAGTAGCATCGTAATTCACTGAAAATGTTCCATTGATAAGTGTACATCTTTAACTTTAACATATTCATACTATTTATTCTTTTCCATTTTATTTTTTCCTATTTTAGCAATGTAATACATGCATATAATTTTTAAAAAATCAAATGGTATTAAGATGATGACAAATAATTCAGTTTTACAGAGGGAAGTACCACTATACTTTTAAATAATATAGTTATTCTCTAATTTGTTTATTTACCTAAGTCATTTATGGACTTCCTGTTATGAGAAACTCAGCACAGTCCCCTACCTCTACCTCTTCTCTCTTCCACCTTTTGAATATAGTTATATCAATATTTTAGTTATTTCAATAATCAGTATTACATCATTATGATGTAGAAAGTAAGATTACAAACTCAGAACTTAAAAAGAAGCTGATATTTACTACACTGAGGAAAGAAGAAAGGGCATCCTCATGAGCCAGCATCTGGGCAGCCCCTTTCCTCGGCTCCATTACACATATTATAGCCTTTCTTTCTTACATGAGGACAACCTAAGACTCTAAGACCCCCTCCAAGCGTCACCTTGTGATCATTAGGGTTGGAGGAGCCTCAGATCATTTAGGTAGGGAAAAGGAGACTGCTTAGTCCTCAAACTGGATTCTGTGCTATAAAATAATGAGCTTCAAAAAGACTTACAAGAGGCGCTAAAAGCAAGCATGCATTTGAATAAAGTCACAGCATTGATTCAGTAAAACATTTAGCATATATGGGAAGGCACAGTGCTCATCCACGGAAGTAAAACATTAAGGATCTCTTTGATAATAGAAACTTAAACTTTCTTTCTCTAATTATTACATGTAGCACTCGTTCTTTAACAAGACTCTAATATCTTTATGAGAGTGAATCTATCCTGAGAAAAATAAAAAATAGCTACTATTTATTGCATATTTCTAAATCTGAAAGACATTGTCCTCAGTAAGACCCTTATAGTTTTATCCTTAATACTTAGGGAAAGCTTATTATTTAAATTTGGAAACTGAGGTTCAGAGCAACTTGCCAAAGATCACAGAGGCACTAAATTCAGAGCAAGAATTTAAAACCAGGCCCGCATGACTTTTGTTTTCTCTTACCAGTGAGGCGGTACTGTTTCGGAGAACTGGGCAATCTGCTATTGGTACCCCAGCTTCTCTATTCTGTATCATTTCCCTCTTGTCTACTATAATGTAAACAATTATATTATCAGTTACACCTCAATATACATCACTTTTCTAATGAAGTATTAACATGGTAATTTTTTCCCTCATGAACGAAATGGATGGCTTTCCCCCCTATTAAAAGTATCTAAGGTCTTAGTGGACTAAATAAACTTTTTTATTTCTGTGGGCATTTCTATAATCATTCCACCTATGTATGTATCAATCCAATTCTTGAACAGAGTTAAAACTCTAAATAGAAATGACTTTACTGAATAAGTTCACCCATTCTCGGAAGCTCTATTATAAACTTTCTAGCACAGGGCTGGCACCCAGGAGACACATTACATATAAAAAGTTTTCCTGTCATTTCAAATCCTTATATTGTTAACTGCAAATGTATTATATGTCATCCTCACATAATAACAGTGTTCACTTAACAAACATTTATTGAATACCTACCTACTAGATGCTATAGCGTTTTCTAGGCACTAGTGATATATTAGTGAACAAGACAGACAATAAGCAAACAAAAACTGTGTTGAATGAAAATATATAAATTCTACTTAGAAAATGATACGGACATAATAGCAAGCAACTAACGTAGAGAAAAGAGACCATTTTATACGGCGTGATGGGGGAAAGCTCTTCAATAATATGTTGTTTTAAGCAGAGAGAACTGAAGACAGTGAAGGAGTCTAGTGGACACCTAAGGGATGAATATTGCAGGTAGAGAAAACAACAAGGGGTAAGGTATTGAGACAGGAGAATGACGGTCAGCAAGGTGCAGGAAGCTGGAGCGGAATGAGTGACGTAGAGAGGAGTACGTGATGATGTCAGAGCTCAGGGCATGGTGTGGAGGTAGGGGATCTGGTGGACTTAAGGAGGACTTGGGGTTTTATTCAATTTAAAATGGAAGAACAATGGAAATTTGCATCAAGGAACAAAAAATCTGATGTGTGGTATATGGGATGACTCTGGCAGCTGTGTCAAGAATAGACCATAGAGAAACAAGGACTGCAGCAGAGAAAGCAGGTAATAGACTTTTGCAAAAACAACAACAACAACAACAACAAAACGGACAACAGTGCTGATGGCTCAGGCTGAAATGGTAGTGGGGGAGTCTGTGTACAACAACAACAACAACAACAACAACAACAAAACGGGCGACAGTGAACAAATAAAGCTGATGGCTCAGGCTGAAATGGTAGTGGGGGAGTTTGTGCGAAGTGGTAGGTCCAAGATAAATTTTGAATGTAACATCGATTGGTTTGCTAATGGATTGGATGAGAATTTGAGAAGAAGAGACAAGTCATGAATGACCTAGGTAGGATTTTGACCTATGCAAGTGAATTAACAGAGTTTCCATTTACTCTAATGAAGAAAACGAGGGAGGTGCAGGTTGAGAGATAGTGAGACATATTAAAATTGAGAAACTTAATTAGGCATCTAAACGTAATACTTAAGACTCCGTGCTAGTCTGCCTCTCAACAAAGACTATTTCAAATCAACAAATATCAACAGATAATGTTATAACATTAGAGACATTAGGAGTAAGGAAAATATTAAATAGACAGTTGGGCTCATGAATCTGGAGAACAAGGTTGTGGTCAGGCTGGAGGCAAAAATTTGGGAGTCATTAGCATATAGATGGCATTTTAGTCGGGAGAGTAGACGAGACCCTCAAGGAAATGAGAGAACTACTTAGGAAAAAGAGAATATTTGTGAAGCTAGGGACCGATACTCTCCAATATCTAGTTGTGTGTCTTACGGAGTCCCACGCTAAACATATCCAATCATATTTGTGCTGACCAGGCAGAGCCAGATATAAGGCAGAGATTAATCACAGGAGCCACCTTAAACTTCCAATTCCTTTAAAAAGTTAAAGAATAGTACTGTTTTTGAATAAATAGTAAAAAGCTAGTAGAGTCAGCTTAAGCAACAGGGCTTTATAGCAGTTAGAACTACTGAAAACCCACACTTCATTTCTAGCAGCCTACTCTGCAGAAATACAAATGGTACTAATTTATACTGATTCCAAATAATAAACAATATTCTTTAGAAAATGTTGGAATAGAAAATATTGAGCTAATTTAATATACTTTAGCATGAAAATAGGGGGTAGAAAAAAATAAAAAAGGAAAACTGAATACTACATTCCAAATAGTTGAATGTTTTTAAACTAGTACACTGCTATTCTTCTGCTTTATTAGTGCATACTGAATGTGTCTAAAAGGTCTTAATGAAACAGAACACTAATTCTGAACCTAGTGCTTACTGTGGTGTCAAAATACTTACAAGTGCTTAAGAATATTTATTTAATCCTTATAAAAACTATATGTGGTAGAAGCTACTACTACCTCACTCTTAGAGATGAGGAGAGTGAGTCATAGATAGTAGAAGAAACTTGCCTCTAGGAAGATCACAGCCAGGATTTGAACTTAGCAGTAAGGCTACTGATACTTCACTTGTAGCACTATGCTATTCTGTCTCACAACAAAGACTTTCAATTTCATACTAAATGTTGCAATTAAAGACTGGTTATCATCAGGACCAATAAGAATTTCTGATGTTACCTTTGCTATTTAATGTTGTTCTAAAAGTTTTCAACAAACAATAAAATCTTAAATAGAAACAAAGGTACAAATAGAGAGGATATAGAATTACCATAGTTTACCCATTACGTGATTATGTAATATAAAAATTCAAACTATTCCATTGCAAAGGTATTGAAATGAATAAAAGACTATTAGACAAAAACAAGGAACATTTGTTTATACCACCAGTGATAAGAAAAACAATACAGTTGACCCTTGAACAAACTGGGAGTTAGTGGCCCTGACCCCCATGCAGTTGAAAATCTGTGTATAACTTTTGACTCCCCAAAAACCTAACTATTGTCCCTAGGTATCCACAGTAGATTGTTTCTAATCAGGTCAAATCCATTGGATACCAAAATCCATGGATGCTCAAGTCCCTTATATAAGATGGTGTAGATAAATGCACATATCCACGCATTCCCAACCGCAGATGCAAAATGCAGTAATATAGAGGGTCAAAAGTATATTTATTTTTCAAAAATCTTCATATTAAAGGAATTCACTCAGTTCAAACACTTGTTCAAGAGTCAACATTATATTGAAAAAGCAATCTCTTCACTATTTTAACAGTCTAGACATAAATGATACAAAATGTTGGAATCTACATAAATATGAGTAACTTTTAATGAGATATATAAAATGAGGCTTAAGTAAATGGATGTAATATGGTCTGAGTAGGATGACTGAATGTAAGATGTCAATTTTTCTTAATGTATAGATTTAACGCAATTCCAACAACAGAACATTAATGATAGTTTTAAGCCTTACCAAATGTTTGAGAGTCAGTCTGGATACACTCAAATGTCAACAGTGGTTACACCTAGGGAATAGAAGAAATGGAAAAGTGAGAGTGAGGAAAAACATGAAATTTCAATTTTTCCTATTTATATGTCAATAATTTTCAATCTTTATGTTATTATAATTTAAGAATTTTCAAAAATGAAAGAAAAGTTTATCTAAAGAGTAATTTGGCAAAAAATGGATAATATCTTTAAAATAAAGAAATTCCAGCCCTCACATATACTGACACATTCTTCAAGGTCACCAGTGTAGGCATAAATAGAAAAATTGATGAAATAGAATAGATTCTATTTCACATTTTATATGAATTTTATAGGATAAAGAAGGTCTGACAAATCAATAAAGGAGAGAACCGTTATTCTAATAAAGGATACTGATACAATTGCTTAGTAATTCAGAACAAAAGACTCAATTTAGTTTCTCACCTCATTCCATGCTTTTATATTAAATTTGGGAAGGCTGAAAAGTTAAATAGCAGAAGAAAACAAATTTGAGCCATTACCAAAATTCCAGAGTGAAGAGAATCTTCTGAGTCCAAAACTGTAATGAGAAAATCAAAAAGAAAAAAAGAAAAAAAAAAGATGAATAGATTTAACCACAAGAAGCTTTAAAATTTAGCATCCTTAAAAAAAAAAAAATAGCAAAAGTAAAGCATAAGACAAATTTAAACATATTATGATCTCTAATTAATTTTCATGTGTGGAATTTTCCCGTATAGCCCTGAAATATGCTATCTCGGAAGTAAAAGCTTTACGAAGAGATTATTTGTAAGAAACAGAAAGGCAACACCATATATATGACCCATTGATCTGCTCAAAACAAATATAAAGTCAAAAATATATTGTTCTACAGACATTTAAAATATTCCATTGGGAGCAAAGGAGCCTCTTCCACACAAAACCTGATGCACCTTGATCCGCCACTTATATTGGGCCCTGGGGCAGGAAAATAATAATTATATAATGATCATACAATGGAGGGAGAAGACCCATCTTCCTCTAACTTCTGAAATATTAATATTCATCTTTCAAAATTTGATAAAATTCAGCAATGAAACCATCTGGAATTTTCCCTTAGAACAGGACTATGAAGAGCTAGAAAGGGAGCTGAAAGAAGTCTTTAAGAAGCTAATCACCATCCTCTGTCAGCTGACAGCTCAAGAGAACTCGATGGAATTAAAGTCAAAAATGAAGAGAAATCTGCCAAAACTGATGTTCAGAAGCTTCTAGAAATAGATTAGAAGCAAAGAGAACAAATGAAGTCTCTCCAAGAGGCCCTGCAAAAGCAACTTAAAGAGACATCTGAGATAGTAGAAAAGCAAAGGGCTATTATTAATTTTTTTAAAGACTTAAGTGGAAGCAACTGAAATGTCCTACAATAGATGATTGGATAAAGAAGATGTGGTACAGATATACAATGGAATATTACTCAGCCATAAGAAGAGATGAAATTCTACCATTTGCAACTGGATGGATCTTGAGATAACCGTGCTAAGCGAAATAAGTCAGACAGAAAAAGTTGACAGAAATAGTGGTAAAAGGGGTCAAATATTTGGTGACGGAAGGAAATCTAACTCTGTGTGGTGAACACATAATGCAATATATATATGACTTACTGTTGAATGATACACTTGAAACTTATCTTTGTTAAGCAATATCACCCCCCGATAATTTTTAATAAAAAAAGACAAGTGGAAAGAAAGCAAAATGATCTGGGATCTTCAGAATGAGAATCAAAGCTTGAAAAACAAATATTTGTCAGGAAACAAGCTGTGTGACATCCATCCAAAAGAGTCAAAAAAAAAAAAAAATCTGAGCCCAATTGAAGGAGCTTCGTTATGGAAAGAAGGATTTATTATTTAAGGCCCAATAGCTTACTAATCTGGAACAAAAATTAGCTGTGGCCAGAAATGTGCTCGAGAAAGCAACTCTTGAATGGAAGTCACAACTGAAAGCAATGAAAGAGACTGTAAAACCCTGCTTGTCAACTGTTTTCAGTGACCAACTGACACCGTTAAGTCTAATCAGGTCAAATCCAACTCATATGTCAATTCTATCCAAGACAATCGACACTAAAATTCCAGACCCAAGGATGAAAAAAGCAAGCTTCAACAATGCACTCCTGGAAGCCATGTGAGCTCTCAAATTGTGACAACAAAGGAAGAAAATCTGAATACCCCTGAGTGCAATTCTGAAAATCTTTTACAGGAGAATAGGACCTGTTTAATGAAACATAAAGAAAATCCCTCAAGCAATGACTGTAGAACTAGAACCTACCCCACAGAAATTGCTAATGCCTCTCTGTGTACTGAATGTGAAGTGGAAAAAAAAAAAAAAACACCCAGGAAAAACAATTGACCAGCTATGGAAGGAGAGAGACTGAAGAAGAAAAAATACTGTAAATACCAAGAAACTATGTTAAAAACATCCATTTGTTATTGTCTTCATATCCTCTTTAGACCACAGGCTTGATGGAAATACTAAGTTTTTATTAAAGCATGCAACTTTTTCACAATTTTATGTACTTTATAAAGTAGTCTGCAAATTTTCCAAAAGATTCCAGGCCAATTATGATCCTCAAGCAATAACCTAGTTAAAAAGAATAACCACAGTCAAAAATAAACAAATAAAATAAAATATTCAATCAGGCTATATTTAAGTTGCAAAGGAGATGAAGAACAGGGAGTCCAGGTAAAGATAAAAACACCTTTCCATCTTTAGTTAGCAATTACATCTGACATAATTCTGTTGACCTTGGACATGACTGGAAAGCCAACACTTTTTTTCCCTGTGACCTCATCTGGGCATGTTGTTAAAAGGTACAAATCATGTGGGTATCTGGACAAACAGCTATTTTTCAAACATGGAAAAGAAATTTTACTTTTAGGCAGTGTTTTAGTCTGTTTGGTCTCCTGTAACAAACTACCATAGACTGGATAGCTTATAAACAGAAATTTCTTTCGCCTAATTCTAGATCCATTCACCAGCACATTATGTGTGTGGTGATAGCCTAATTACTGGTTCATAGATTGCTGTATTACTGTAACCTCACATGGTAAAACGGGTGAGAGATTTCTCTGGGGCCCTTTTTAAAAGAGGGCTAATACCATCCAAGGAGGCTCCATTATCATGACTTGATCACCTCTCAAACTCCCCATCTTCCAAATACCACAACATTGTGGATTAGGTTTTAACATATAAATTCTGGTGGGACAAAAATTTGGTCAATGGCAGGCAGCCTATAAAATTCTATTTTTCATTAAAAATTTTATTTTTGTGAGCTTTTCTCCAAATCTTAAGCGTTAAGAAACAAACATATTCTGTTAAAATTCATATCTAAAATTATATTTAGCTGTTTTATATTGATTTATTGCCATCCTCTCAAATTTGAGGGGCTATAAAGCTGAACTGTAGTCTGAATGACAGCTTTTCACTAAAGGTATTTTGATTTTATTCATGGAATTAAAGGCACATGAGTCAGACCTCATCTAAAACTAAGATCTAATTTCCTTGATTAAAAACAGTTGTACTGGTAGGCAGAGCACAAATGCCATATGATTTCACTTACATGTGGAATCTAAAGAATAAAGTAAACAAATAAAACAGAAACAAACTCATAGATACAGAGAACATTTTTATGGTTGTCAGATAGGAGGGGGTAGGAGGGGTGGGTGAAAAAGGAGAAGGGATTAAGATGTACAGATTGGTAGTTACAGAACAGTCATGGGGATGTGAAGTACAGCATAGGGAATATGGTCGATAATATTATAATAATTATATGTAGTGCCAGGTGTGTACTAGATTTATGAGAGTGATCACTTTGTTATATAAATGTCTAATCACTACATTGTACACCTGAAACTAATATAATATCGTATGCCAACTGTAATTAAAAACTTAAAATTATTTAAACAAAACAAAAAAAAAACAGTTGTACTGGCAAAAGAACCTTTATCTTTCTTCTTGTTTTTAACATAACTGTACCCTGAGAAAATATATTTTACCATTTTAGTATGTTCTAAATAGGGTACATATGAAGGCAATGTATGAAATGAGAATTCAAAATGCAGTTGAGATTTTTAAATTTGAAGGTATTCAAATATAACATTGCAGATTTTTTTTAAAAGCTCTTTGAGTCCCCATTTATTAAGCTTTGCAGGCTCCCTGGGGTGGGCACTTACATACATGATCTTATTTATTCTATATAACCACTTTAGTACGTGTTAATACTACATTTTGCAAATATGGAAAGTGAAACTCAGGGAGACTAAGCAATTTTTTTTGTTACATATATTTTAGGTTTGAGAGCATGACAGTATCTCAGTGCCTGGAAGATAGTAGGCATTCATTAAATATTTTGTTGGTTGAATAA
>NW_006443138.1:2475769-2477800 GCF_000325575.1 Pteropus alecto | reverse complement strand
CTCTCTCCCTTGGCCAACCTTATGATAGATATTATCTCAATGGTCCCTGAATAGGGACTTCTTTAAGAAGGCACCTGTGTGGCCTCTATCAGGGTTGAAGGCCCTATACAGAGTTGTATTTTAAAAGAATTTCTCTTAGAAGGATTTTAATAAACACCCTCAAGATAAAACCAAGAAGAAAGAGAGAGAGAAGAAGAGGGAGGGAAGGAGGGAGGAAAGAAATGAGGGAGAGAGGGAGAGAGAGAGATTTTAAATAGTGCAGGTGATTCTTCCCACCATTCCACTCAGTGAGCTCATATCTGTATTGATAATGAAATGGAAGATGTAGATATACTTTTCTCTGAATTTCCATGAGCCTCTCATAATGTGGTTATATCACCCTGCTGAATATAAATATAATGCTTAGAGATGTATATTTTTCAAATGACATGGCCCCTAAATAAAAACAATAATTCATTTTGAACTCAACTAAAGAAAAACTGACCTGGTCCACTTCAGCATAATTAACCTCCAAGCCTAATCCTCCCAAAGGGATTTCCAAAAGTAATGTTGCCTGTACTAAATTATTGGCCTATGTTCTGACTTCAGCACACAAGCTTCAACTAAAATGTAGACTCTTCATATGGGAAACTGGTAAGTTTAAGTTTCATGGAACTAAATTACCTTCATAGGATCTAATTAAGCACCTCCCTGAAGTTTCCAAACCAACAGAAAAGTTGAAATTTCTCAGAGAGGAGACGCTATTATCTCTCCATCGTACACATTAGCATAGAATATGGTCCAACAGTAGCTTGAATCAAGGGCGCAAGGTATTATTCCCCTACCTATATTTCCTTGTTGCTTTCATTTTGGATCCTAGGTAGAATTCTCATTTACAGGTTTCAGTCGCCTATAATAATCATTTTTTTTAAAAGCTCTTTGAGTCCCCATTTATTAAGCATTGCCAGCTCCCTGGGGTGGGCACTTACATACATGATCTTATTTATTCTATATAACCCATTTAGTAAGTGTTAATACTACATTTTGCAAATATGGAAAGTGAAACTCAGGGAGACTAAGCAATTTTTTTTGTTACATATATTTTAGGTTTGAGAGCATGACAGTATCTCAGTGCCTGGAAGATAGTAGGCATTCATTAAATATTTTGTTGGTTGAATAAGTGTGTGAATGACTGAATGCCTCTAAATCCCATGCCTCTTGCATTACAGCATACTGCCTCTCTGATCTTCATATTCTCATGGCACTCAACCTTCATAAAGATTAAAACAGGCTTTCAATAATAACTGGTGAATAAATAAATTCACCAAGCAACAGACTGATTAATAGACTATTAATAGATAATAGATGATCAGAGTATGTGATGTTTTCCATTACTCCAGTCTTCCATTTTAAAGATAACATAGTGATCTGATGTCTTACAGCTTTGAATTGCCAGAATATTAAAATTAGAAATGTAGTTTCCACCCTGCTGTCTGCTTTTCATTTTTCCAAGGCTCCACAAAACTCATGGCTCTCTCTGCAGTAGATTTCACCAGCACTTCTCAACACTGCCACTGCTGCCATCCCCTTTATTGCTTCTTCACTTCTAACGGAATCAATCAGAGACTAAGTATTTCCACATGACACAGAGGCCATTTGTGGAGAAAGTTACTAAGTGATACCCAGACTGCTGATTCAGGACCCAGCCTCCAAAGATCAGGTTCATTTCTCTTGGACATATACCTATGAGTGGGATTTTTTTAGATCATACGGTAGACTTACATTTAGCTTTACTAGATACAGGTTTGCAAAGTGGTTATACCAATTTATGCTCTCTCCAGCAAAAGTATGAGAATTCCATTTGCTCTACATTCTCTTTAACACTTGGTATGTCAGTTTCAATCAATCTTCCAAGATCCTAAATTTTGTAACACCTCCTCTTTTTTTTTTATCTTCCCACAGCTCTAGTTGTGAGAGATGATCCCTGCAGTTTCTAATGTCTGGGTTATTTATTTATTTATTTATTTATTTATTTATTTATTTATTTATTTA
>NW_006443138.1:2445823-2474784 GCF_000325575.1 Pteropus alecto | reverse complement strand
ATTCCCCTACCTATATTTCCTTGTTGCTTTCATTTTGGATCCTAGGTAGAATTCTCATTTACAGGTTTCAGTCGCCTATAATAATCAGGGTTCTGAAGTAGTCATCTATTGTTGTTCTATCCATTGTTCCCTGCATATCCTCAACCACTCCTCACTCAGATCTGTATAACCTAAATTTTAAGATAGAAAAAAGGGCAGGGATTGCCTGGGTCATAGAACCATGGCAAAAAGAACAGACTAAGAGAGGTACCAAGCCAAGGGCTCTGAGCAATGTGAAGGCATCAGCATTAAGCAGGAACTGAGGAGAGAAGCAGAAAGTAGGACATAGGATGAAGCAAAGGGAAGGGAGAGGCTGAGCCACATCCTTGGAGGTCTATGTAAAGTGTATGTAAATTAGTGTTTTGTCCATGGCATTCAAAGCCTTCAACTCAGTGGTATGGAATTAATATGGATAGATAAAACATCGACTCTGAACTTAATATAATAACAAGCAGGCACAGTGATATCCATGTAATGTGGCAAATTGTAAAAGAGAAGAATTTAGAGGAATCCTAGGAAGCACAAAGAGTGGGGATGAAATCAATCACATGGTAAATAATTTCCTAGACCAACTTATTTGATTCGTGCTAGGTGTATAGACTGAACTTTATCAAATCCTCTGCATTTTCTTGACAACCACGTAACTCCAATTCCCACTTCCATCATAAAAAAGTGGAAGCTACATATTAGAGCGATGGACGGAAAGAGTCATTAATGTGACGATATCCTTTACCTCTAGCTGAATTCTACCTATAATCTTTTTATCTAGCCCAGAATGAAAATGAAGACTTCAGTGATACAATTATAAATCGACAAGAGAAAAACATCTAGTCAAACAAATTGTTCTCTCTATTCAACCCTGACCCAACATGTCCACTGAGGATGATTTTTCAAGTTCAGTGGAGTTCAGTGAAGACTATTACCAGCTGTTTCAGCAGGTACCAGATCAGGAGATAAACTCTAGGGATCAGCAATGAAGACATTGTGCCAGAAAAAAACGGGAGGAAATATCCTGTTGATGCGATTTGATTTCCCAAACCAACTGTATTTATGACTTGTTCTTTTTCACAACCCTCTCCCCCAAACTGTATTCTCAATGAGAGTCTTGTAAATAGAGGGTGACAATGAGCTCAGCTCTCCCAGAGCATCCATATTTTATTACCCACATTTTACCATGCCTAGGATCTAGCAAGGTCAGTGTAGAGGAAATAGCTCTCTCTCTCTCCTGGGTTGGATGTAAGCACTCAGACTGGATTTCTGCTGCCCTCGCTATAGAGATCACAAAGTTCTCCTTGGTTCCCTTCTTTGACATCAGATATTCAGCTCTCCCATTTATATAAGGTCTCTTATCTTCCCATTTTTATCATCTTCTCTTCCTTACCCAGACTGTCCACTGCTCAAAAACTCATCTTCAAAAGTACATTTTTAGTCAAATATTTACAATTCCCTTTTGACTCTCCAGTTAAACTGAAACAATCTCTCTGGCTTTCAGTGTCCTTGGATTCAGAGAACTAAAATTAACACAGAAGAATGACACTAACAGTGCCCTTAAAGATAGTCCAGTGGAACCTTAAACGAAAGCTTTTTATCTCTCCCTTTAGAAAACGATATTAGAATTCTATCCTAAACACAAAAGGTAGGATCAAAAACAGCTTCTTGGACCATTTAAAGAGTTTATTATAGATGAGGGAACTACTTAAAAACCAGTTTGCTTGAAATGCATTATGGTTATCATTATGCTTGACTCTGATCCTGTAGATTTATAGTATATGAGAAAAAACAGATTTTCAGTATTTTTATCACAGTCTACTAGCAATACCTAGGAAAGCTGTGCCTGCACAGAATCCTATAATCTCATGTTATCTTTTACGTAACAGATTTAACCACAGTTGCTCCTGCTTCCCCAAGTTCATTATGGGGAACATCATTCTCTAGTATCCCCAGAGTTGCAGTCTGGGCCGTATTTTTGACTTCACCCTTTTCTTTATGTTCCATCTGCAACCAATATTCTAGTTCTGTAGGTTTATTGATCTCATGGTTTGGCCAGTGTTATCCTTTCCCTCTATATCACTGCCAATACCTAGATAAAGCCGTCTGTCACTTCCTCACTGTAGAACAAAAATAATCTTGAACTCAAACTTGAAGAGGCTTCAACTCCTGTCTCTGTCTGATGTTGGCCAAGTCATTATCCTCTCCAAATTCCCTCATCCTTAAAACTAATAATATCTGTTCACAGTTAATATACTTATAATTAAATGCTTATTCCAAAAAAAATTACACTTTAAGCATATTTCACAAAATAATTATGTACATATAAAGCACTATTATTTGTTATTGTTGTTGTCAGCTTCCTCTTTCATCTATTTCTACTATCTTCCCTTCCTAATCCAGACTTCTCACTGCTCAAAATCTAATATTTCAGAAATACTCTTGTTATCATATTGCATTTTAGCTCAAGAATTTACAATGATGCCCTTTGATTCTGGAAGTAAGCCCAATTTATCTCCATGATATTCAAAGCCCTTCAATTAGCATAGAACTGGAATTAGCGTAGATAATAAAACATGGACTTTAGCTTTAAAAGTAGTGGAATACATGGACGTACAAAAGGGTACTGTGATATAATGTAATACGTTAAATTCAAAGAGAATATAGAGGGAGGCTAGGAAGCCCAAAGAGTTGGCATGAAGTCCAATATTGGAGATCAAAGAAAGCATTCTGGAGGCCCTGAGGACTGGATCAAGTTTTGAAGACTAAGCAAGAATCAACAAAATAAAGACAGGTGAGAAGGACATTCAACTAGTCACAGACTAGTCAAACTTAGTTCTAGTTCTCGATATGAGAAAATAGTCACTGATTATATCTAACTAATACCCTTTCCTATTTAAATGTCATGGCTTACTTATGGAAGCCCAAGAATCACCTCACTGTAGTTTTTTCAAGCTAAATCTTCCATACCCGAACCTTTCCCTTATTCTGAGTGCCATCAATCCTTAGGGATAGGGTACGTTAGTGTGGTCTCAGAATTGCCTATATATTGTCATAAACTCTCCAGTTGTTTCACATTATTAAAACAAAAGTCTCTTTTATGTAGTTTTAGTTTAAGTTACTGATTTATCAATGTTCTTTTGACCACATGGAAAAAAAGCCAGATAAAGTTTGTGGGGGTTATTGTGCAAAATAAAAAAAGAGGGTGAAGATTTTATGTAACTCAAATACTATAAACACCAATTTGAATACTGTTACCCATAACAACAACCAATTAGCATGCAATGTTTCAGAATTATAACTCACATTCCACAGGAAATAACATTAAATGTTAGAAGTCCATATATTTCCAAAAGTTTTTCTTAATAGATAGCCTTGTAAGGAAACTTTTATTATTGGTTAATGAAGCAGAAGACTTCATTCTTAGAATAAAACTAAATGGCTTTACTGTTCAGAACAACTCCCATTTACATCAGCAGTCTCTTCTTCCCACCTTGCTGGTCTGGAGTTCCCTTTTCTAATTAGGTAGTCTTATAGTTCTGAGCCAGGAAACTCTGGGACCAAAGAAAGCTAACACTTAATAAAGACATAGAAAATAACAGAAATCGGTCAAATTATAAAACGGGGTATTTTGGGGTCCATGTTTTAATCCCTGCACCTACGGCAGTTCTGGGTTTATACTAGCTGTATTGAAGAAAGCAAGACAAAAACCCTACTCAAAGACCCTATCCAATTTCCATTTCTTAAACAAATGGCTTATGTCAAGAGAACAGCTCACACCTGTCATCTTCACAGGGCAACAGGATAAAATGTGTATAGGCATCAGGCAGAGTCCCTTGGTCCCAGGGAAGATGGCCCATCCCCATAGTCAGGAGATGGGGCTCTGTGGCCAGTCTGGCCCACTGATATATAAAGTATATATCTGTGGCTTTCTGGAAATGATAAGGGAGAGGAAAAAGCAGAAACTCTCTGCCATGTGCTGTCTCCTGCTTCCCACCTTCAAATCCAGTTGTTTGGTAACATCATGTATGGAGCTGCCCTAACCAGCTTTGGACTACTGGGACCAAAAGAATACAGGGCCACCCATCTAGAGCACCAGCTCCACTGAGCTCTTACACCATCCCTGAAGCACCATGTGTTATGAGAAAAGTAAACCTCTCTTCCCCTATTTAAGCAACTACATATTAGGATCTTTTACTTACTGTGCATTGGTCATATATACTTGTGCCTGAAGCTGTCCTGACTGGTACATCTGTGCATTATATCACTTAGGGAAAAATCTGATTGTTTTGAGAAAATAATTTTCAGCATCATTGATATTCATATAGAATATTCACAAATATGACTGTGTATACATTATCAAACGTAAGGTCTAACCTAGACAAAATCGTGAAATAAATAGAGTATGTTTTGGATTACCTTTTGCCTGCAATACTACTACTGCCCTCACTTTATCCCTAAGAAATCTTGCCCCTGGGTGCCCTGCTAGAGATCAAAGATACACTCCTGGACTTCCATCCCAAATAGCATATGGAGTACTGGCCAACAACTTTATTTGTGAATTTTGCGGCACATGCCAGACTGGCATACCACAATAATGAAAGCAATAATACTAACCTGTATTGAAATTTACCATGGGTCAAGCATCTTACATGCATTAACTCATTTAATTCTCTCAGCAACCATATAAAGTAGAATTAAGAATGATAAAGAACTCTCTTGAGGTCCCATGGTTGGTCAGTGGTATAGCAGGAAATGAAATGAAGGTCAACTTTACACCAAATGTATGCTCTTACCTACTATGCAATATAGCCTCTATCTTAGAGAGAATGTGGCTCTTTCTATCAGAAATTCCCTCAGATTATACCAATTACCCTGTTGATCGAATCAATACAAAAAAGATTTACAGGTCTGCCTTCCAGGAATTAAAAAACTTGCTTATGTGACTCTATTCATTGTGATGTTTTCCTTTTATACTAATATTTTTCCAGGTCTTAAAAATAAACCTGCAAAGTATAGTTCAGAGAAAAAAATAAAATGTGTTTTCACACTCCTATTTTATTTTCTTACAGACTATGGCTGCTCAAATTCAAATATCACAAGAGCATTTTTATTAATGATAGGGAAATCATTTCAAATAAAATAAGGCCAGAGGTAAGATCAGTGATGAGACTATGTGCCATGCCTTCTCGTATGGTTAACAGAGGTGCGCATCACATTTGTAGCTTCCTGGTAAAGAGGAGATGTGATTGATTACAAGATTCACAATGTTCATAAGCTAAAATCATATCAGTTGTTTCAGAGAACAGCTTGTCCTGACACTGAGAAATGAGAAAAATTTTTTTCCATTGTCTTCCAAAGCAAAAATAGTGCATCCAAAAACTGGAGGAGAAAGCTAGTGTATTTGAATATCCTAAAGTTTTCTTGAGTACTCTGTTTTCAAAAAAAACTCAAACTCAAATATATACTAGAAATACTAGAAATCTGACTTTGTAAACCATTTCACTAGTTTTAGAATAATTCTGATAAGGAATTTTGGAGTATTTTTTACTTATAGGGTAAAATTTGAATCACTGATACATTTATACTTGGGAGACATAAATTTAGGCTAAACTTAGATATTCTACATCATGGAATATGTAGAAAAGTTCTTACAGAGGAAAAAAAAATCACTGGACTAGATGTTTGGTAATAACAATGTAATGTTTCAGAGCTCAGTTTTAGATTTAGACAGAGCTAAGTTTGAATCAAGAGATCTGCAACTAACTAATAGTATATTTGGAATACATTATTTCACCTTTCTGAATTTAGTTTCTTCATTTGTAAAATGCAATGATATTAACTGCCTCTAGATGTTGTTTTAAAAATTAAGTACCCAATTAATGATTGACATCAATATCAATACTACTCTAACAAGGTGTATGATGTTCAGCAAGCTACTGATTTGTAAAATGAGAGAATCAGACTTTGGTTTCCTGATCTATAAAATGAGGGAATTCAATCAGATGAATTCAAACTCCTTGTCCATATCTTAAATCCTATGAAAGTCTGAGTGTAAAGGATGTACTGAATAAAGTATGATAATAGCAATAGGCTGCAGAGATTTTCTTAATCTGTAGTTATTGATACAACTGTAGAAAAGTTGATAAGAGTTTAAAAAATTGATAGGTTATAAAAGTTGATACAACTAGCAGCTTTTCAAAAACTTTTCAAATGATATCATTCTTTTCATAAAGACAAGAACGTGTGTGTATGGGGGAGGGGGACTCAAGAGCACAGAGTACTTATATGTCTGTATTGGTGGGGGAGGATATCATGCCTAGTCATTCTCTCTTTTTTATGAAACTTCAACAAACAGGAAGACGTGAGAGACAGAAACAACTAGCTTAGAGATATTTTTAGAAAAGTCTTTAAATCTACCAGTAAATCCCTATGTACTATCCAGAAATCTCTCTCCCAGGGCTTGTCCAGTAATGTTTAACTGAGCGCTTGTTGACCTATTCAGTTTTTCTTCTGTTTCCCTATTGTGGTAGCTGAGGAGCTATTTTCAAATTGGAGCTATGATTCATGGAAACAATTTAAAAGAGATCATCCATCATGCCTCTAATTCTTCAGTTTGCCTCCGAATTATTCCTAGAAATGTTTCAAAGGCAAAAAAAAAAAATCTATAAAAAAATCAAAGGGATGCAGTCACACTATGTTAAGTAAAAAAAAATTTTGAAATAGCATGAACAGTACGATCCTTATTTTATATTGTTCATATTTCTATACACACACACAGCAAAATTTGTTCCATGGAAACCAATTTTTTAAGATGCGAAAAGGTGCTATTTTTTTCAGTCATTTTAAGATTGTGAAATGCTCACATAGAAAAAGTTAAACAGGTTTCTTTCCTATAAGGCTCTCTCCGTCTGTAATATGATGATTGTAAAACTCTTATAATAAAATGTGTAGTTGTAATGGGATTACTCTAGTTCCTATTACAAAAACAATTCTCAGTACAACTTACGGTATGACACCAAGCTTCCAGTCTATCAATCTAAACAGAAAAAACATCTCAGTTTTTCCTGGGATTTCTCCCTGCTTCTGGAGCTGGGATATCGTTTTGGAATCTCGAGCTGTGTTAAGGCATGTGTGTGAAGTCAGGAGTATGTGGGGAGGATGGGAAATGATGCAAATCTAGACCCCCTCTAGCCCCAGGTCATCAATACACACCAGTTAATACTGAATTGTAAAACACTCTTTTCTCTTGCTCCTTAGGGAATGCTTGCCATGACCAGTTGAGACCCAGGGATATTTCATAAAGCTGCCAAAGTCCCTTCTGCTTAGATATGTCAGGAATGATTTCTCAGGTCTTCCTATTTGCTTTCTTTTCTTTTCTCCCTCCCCCCACCCCAAGTTTAGATAAATCACTTTCTTAACTGGGCTAAAGGGGAAAGTGTAATGATAAGAAGAGTGAAGTACCTACTCTCAGTGGTATCCTGGAATCAGACCAGCTCTTGACAGCCAGTTGTTAATATTCAGAAATTTTGTAAGCACTTAGACTTGACATTGGTAGCCTGATATTGGCCACCATGGAAGTATTTGCACCATGGTGCGAGTATTTATACCATGGGAATCAACAAATGCCACAAGTCAGGGTTTCCTGCCTCTCCCTCTAAAGAGAGCTGGTTGTTAAGCGTTTGTCTGCATCCCACAGCACTCTTCCCCTTTTTCCAGACCTCTTTCATCTTCTGGCCACTTAAAAAATTTGTAGACTATTTCATTTTTCTGTCCTACCACATGCCCCCAAGCCAATGAAGTACAAAGTACAAAGTTGGCTATTATTTGAAGAAATGGGAAAGGGAGAAATATAAGAAAAACAAAAACATAAATTAATACTTCTAGTTACATAGTAATTCCCAAGTTTATTTGATCAAGGAGCCCAGTTCTCTTAGAGAATGTTGATATACTTTAGCAATAGGGGGGAAAGCCTTAATTTGGGGGAAAAAAGCTTAAAACTGTGCACGTCCACAGATAGCTAAAGATTATAAAGAATATTTAACAAGTCTATTCAAATGGTGAAAAAATCTGCGAATCCACACTCTACTCTCGCAGTCCAATTTTTGATTGGGATAAAAAATAGAAACCAATAAAAATAACATTGCACTTAATTTTTTTAACACCTCGAATCAGTTGGGGGTAGTAACACTTATTCATTCAACAAACAAACTTTAAGTGCTACTATATTCTAGACATTATTCTAAATATTGAAATACAATAATAAATAAAGCTGATAAAATTCCTAAAGAGATGTTCTTTCTACAAGACTGAAAAAGTTTTCAACTCCTATTTTCCTCTCCTCTTCCTAGTTTCTCCTTATACAGGCTCATGCAGCGAGAGTCGGGAGGTGGGAGGAGTACAGCAGGTTCTCAAACAACATCCTTTCATTCAACGTTGTTTTATTATAATGTTGATGAGATCTGTCAGAACTTAACTCTTGTTTACATCAATTAGTTTATGGTAAAATTGGTTTCATTATATGTCATTTTGCCGCTGTTCCAAGAACCTATCACCAACATTAAGTGAGGACTTACAAGCTTTCTAGCCAACACATATCTTAATAGCATTCATTTCAACAATGAAAAAATAATATTCCCTATACTAACAAACCTGCAAGTGTCAAAAAGCATGAATAAATCTTAAATGCTTAACACTATATAGAAGAAGCCAGTTGGAAAAGGGGATACTGCATGATTCCAATTACATGGCATTCAGGGAAAGGCGAAACTATAGCAATGGTAAAAATATCAGTGCTTGCCAGGGATTTAAGGGTGGGGAGAAGGACTGAATAGATGAAGCACGGGGGATGTTTTCAGGTAGTGAAACTATTCTGTATGATACTGTAATATTGGATATGTGGCATTGTGCATTTGTCGAAACCCAAGAACTTTATAGCATAAAGATTGAACATAAGTATGCAGTTTTTACAAAAATCATTTAGAAAGTTGGAGGATCCCAGGATGGAATGCAGAATGTGACAAAATAGTCTAATTGTATTACAAATGTATGAAACAACTTCACTAAAGGGGATAGAGAAAAAAGATGCTGACCTAAATAACTCTGGAGATGGAGTCTAATACTGAAGGCAAAAGGAATTGCACGTAAGAGTATACATTAATTGATAAAGCTGTTTCCCATGAGAGTATGGGCTAAAAATTCTGATAATACTATACACATATCATATTCTGAGATTGAACAATCAGGTAAATAAATGGCAGATTGTGGGAGCCAAGTTCCTCACTGTTGGAGTAGGAATTTATAGATAAGAAAGTAGAGGAAGCTACAACAACCTATGTGGTGATAGATTAGAATTGGAGAAATCAGTATGAACTCATGTTTATCTTAATATCAATATAGATATCTATATGTAGATATGTGTATATACATGGGTTAACATAGACATGTATATTTTCTTGCTCTGTCAGCTGAGAGGATCTAGAAGTAATGACACCCAGAAGCAGCAAGTACACCGGGCATCTACATCTTTGTTTCTAACACCATTCTAAAAAAACAAAAACAAAAACAAACCCCCAAAAAACAAAAAACTAGAGCTTCTTGGAGAAATGCCTAAAGACTGGAAGGGGGGAGGATACAGAAGATGAGCCTGGAGTATCCTATAGTGCCAGCAAGTAAGACTGTGCTAAAAAAATTAAAATTAAAATTAAAAACTCCAACTTACACTAATGGAGGTATGTCAAAGGAACACAGGAGAACAACAAAATAAATAGTTACTAAATTATAAGCCAGAGTATAAAATAATATCCATGAGTCTTATTAATATAAGTAAATAATTGAATAAATAAGTGGGGGAGAAGAGAGAATCTCCCATGCAGAAGAATTACAAATAATCAATGTAGATACTGTGCCTTCAAGAAAGTGGAGCATTACTCTCAACTCCTTCAGTATTGTCTGCAAATAGTGATCATTCCAAAGAGTATAATATGAAAAGAGGGGAAAAGAGTAACTACAGTAGGAAATCCTGGCAAACACTACCTCAGCCAGGTGAGGGAAGGTTTTGCAGTATTAATATACAATGAATTTTACAGGTAAGTAACTCCAATGAAAATCAAGGAAAGGTTTTACTTTTCTTGGAAACTTTACTAAAACTTGCTTAACAGTTCAGAAAATTATTTCTTCAATGGCTATATAACTCGTTTTTTGATATACTAATATCTCATACCTTTAGTCCGAATTTGTAACTGTCATATTCATATGGCTATGAACCCATTTAGCCCATATTTTATAATATCATATAATTTTTAAATTTGAATAATATTTAATTGAAAATTTAAATTGAGTTTTATGGTTTCAACCACAAATAAATATTTATCAATGTCTACCAACATGTTTTTCTAATAAAGAAATGAATCAATCAAGAATAAATAAACTGAGTTGAGGAGAGTGATGCAAGCAGCATGGTGACATGAGAGGACCTCCAGGTCTCTCCCCTTGAAGTTACAACAAGTTGGACAGCTATAGTTCAACAAAAGATTCCCTGCTCAACACAAAATCACATCTGACTAAGCCACACATTTACACATTTGAAGATGAGCAAATCAGGGCAATAGGAAGATGGGATGGGGAAAGACCAGCTGGTGCAGCAACCCCAGCAGATGTGGTAGTAGTGAAGTGTCAGGTTGCAACTCCCTCTGGGCAAACTAGAGGAGCAGAGGCAGCAACTAGGCCTGAGTGGCCAGTAGACATTGAGGCTGAGCCCAGGGGCAGGGGCAGGGAAGCAGTGTAAAGCGTGGCAGCATTTCATAAACTGCCATCACAAGACAAAAGAAGCCATAAGCTCAAAAACATTCCCTCCATCCTCCTGTGGCCTGATCAGCAGTAAATTCCTCACTTGGCATATTGCGAAGCAGCAGACACAATTTTCCAACTTAAGTAGTCTGTACTCATTGTGGCTGAGACCACTGGAAAGAACAGGCCCACAAACACACGAACCACTTCCCCCTGTTCACTCATCGTGGCAGAACCTGGTAGAGGCAGCCAGGGCACATAAGATAGACTTGTGCATCTGGCAGCTTCTGGATGCAAGAAGGCAGTGCCAGGAACATACAGGCCAGGAGACCCATAGCTCACCACATCCCACCACGGCGGTGGTGCCCTGAGACTGAGGCAACTGGGTAGTAAAGAAGATGCCTACTTCCTCAGGAATACAGGGTATTTTCCACAGCTGAGGTGATGCAGCCCCACAGGGATCCCCAAAGCCCTAGTAATACAAGTAAGAGAAAACAAAAACTTGTACTTCAGCACCACCTACTGGAAAATAAAAGAAAGACCTCTACTTTTGAACCTGCTAAACAGTTGTCAAATATTAAAAAAAAAAAAAAAAAAAAAAAAAAAGATTTAATTCTCTTTAATTCTCACAAATGCCTAGGCAGAGAAATAATCTATCAATCATAATGAATAAACAAGGTAACAAGGGAGTTCAGAAAGAAAATGAAAAATCTCCAGAAAATAAACTTAAAGACATGGAAGATTATGATTTAAATGACAGATAATGCAAGATTTCAGCTCTGAAAAAACTCAATGAGGTACAAGAAAATTCAAGCAAGTAATTCAATGAGCTCAGAAATAAAATCAATGAACAAAGGGAGTCCTTCACCAAAGAAATTAAAACTATAAAAAAGAACCAAACACAAATTTTGGACCTGAATAAATCAATAAATTAGATGAAGAATGAACTCATGAGCTTAGGAAATAGAGCAAACTAGATAGAGGAAAGACAATGATATTGAAGATAGAAATGTAGAAATGACTCAGGGGGAAGAAGAGAGAATCAAGAGTAAAAAAATATAATTAAAGAACTCTACAAAAACTATCTGACTCCATTAGAAAGAGCAATATAAGAATAATGGGTATATCAGGAAGAGAAGAGGAGGAAAAAGAAACAGAGAACTTATCCAAATAATCAAGAACTTCCCAAATCTATTGAAAGAACTGAACTCTTGAATCCAAGAAGCTGATAAAACACCTAATTATCTCAATCCAAAAAGGCCTTCTCCCACACACATTATATTAAAGCTGTCAAAAATTAATGACACAGAAAGAATTCTCAAGACAGCCAGGAAAAAGAAAAAGGTAACCTATAAAGGAAATACCATTAGATTATTATCAGATTTTTCAGTAGAAATCTTATAAGCTAGGAGAGAGTGGAATCAACTATTCAAAATATTGAAAGAGAAAAATTACCAGACAGAAATAATATGTCCAGCAAAGTTATCTTTAGATATGAAGGAGAAATAAAGGCTTTTTTAGACAAACAAAAGCTTAGAGGATTTACCATTGCAAAACCTGCATTACAAAAAATACTGAAAGGTGCTCTTCTACCTGAAACAAAAAGATAAAATAATACAAAACTATGAGTAAGGTTACTGATAGATAGACAGAAGCAGGGATTTGCAGCTCTTGTTCAAATAAGGTATTAAACAGTTAAATGTAATTTAAAGGTTAAAGGAGATAAAAAGCATTGAAAAAAGACAATAGGCACTGCAATTTGGAAATGAATGGACAGCATAAAAAGAGATAATTTGTGACATTGAAAATATTAAAGGGGAGGAAGGACTGAACTTGCACAGGTGAATGGGGATAACACGTAATCAAAAGAAAAGGGATTATTGTATATATGAAACTTTTTTCATAAACCTAATGTTAACCACAAAACAAAAACCTAGAGCTGAGACATGTAAAAGAAAAAAGAAAAACACGGAGGGGAAAAAAATCATAGAATACTACCAAACTAAAGTAACAGATGGAAATACAAGAGGAAAAAAAAAAATGGAAACACAGAGCTACTAGAAAACATAAGATAAAATGGCTATAGGAAGTTCTCATGTATCAATAATCCCCCTGAATGTAAATGGAGTGAACAAATCAATTAAAAGACACAGAGTAGTCTTTTAAAACAAAACCCAAATATATGCTGCCTTCAGGAGACCCATTTCAACTTCAAAGACTAACATAGACTAAAAGCAAAGGGGTGGAAGATGGTAGTCCAAAACAAATGGGATCCAGAGAAAAGCAGGTGTAACAATCCCCATCAAAACCCCAAGTGCATTTTTCAAAGAAAATAGAAAAAAAAATCATCAAATTTGTATGGAACCACAAAAGGCCATGAATAAGCAAAGCAATCCTGAGAAAAAAAGAACAAAGCCAGAGGTATCACACTTCTGGACTTCAAATGATACTATGAAGCTACAATAATAAAAACAGTATGGCATTAGCAGAAGAACAGACATAGAATTGAGAGCCCAAAGAAACCCCACCTGCATATGGGCAACCAATTTCTGACAAAGGAGCCAAAAACATACAATGGAGAAAGGAAACACTCTTCGATAATTGTTGTTGAAAAAAATTGGAAGGCCACATGCGAAAGAATGAAACTAGATTTATATTTTATACCATACACAAAACATTAACTCAAAATGGACCAAAGACTTACATACAAGACCTGAAACAATAAAATATATAGAAGAGAATGTAAGTACTAAACTTATGGACCTTGGTCTAAGAGAGGCTTTTATAAACTTGACCCCAAAGGCAAGGGAAGTAAAAGCAAAAATAAATGAATGGGACTACACCAAACTATAAAGCTTATGCACAGCAAGAGAAATCACCAACAAAACAAAAAGGCAACAAACTGAATGGGAGAAGATATTTGCAAACAATACCTCTAATAAGGGGGTAATATCCAAAAAATATAAAGAATTCATATAACTCAACAACAACAACAAAACACTAAACAATCCTATTAAAAAATAGGCAAAGTACCTGAACAGATACTTTTCCCAAGAAGACATACAAATAGCCAACAGATGTATGAAAAGATGCTCGACTTCGCTAGCTACAAAGGAAATGTAAATCAAAACCACAGTGAGATACCACCTCACACCTGTTAGAATGGCTGTTAATAAGTGCTGGAGAAGATGTGGAGAAAAAGGAACACTCATACACTGCTGGTGGGAATATAAACTGGTACAGCCACTATAGAAAACAGTATGGAGGTTCCTCAGAAAACTAAGAATAGAGTTACCATATGACCCAGCAATTCCTCTTCTGGGTATCTACCTCAACTTATTTTTATTTTTATTTTTATTTTATCTTTTTTTTTTATTTATGTCTACAGCACCTGTTCTTCCTAGGTGGTCTCCCATCCAAGTACTAACCAGTCCTGACCCTGCTTAGCTTCATGAGATCAGACATCAGGCTTGTTCAGGGTGACATGGCCATAGACCATGCACTGTGGCTCCACTGGGGCACAAAATCAGGACCTTCTGCGTGTAAAGCAGAAATGTTAACCACTACATTATGGAACCATGTCCACTAGCTCAAAATTTTGAAAACATTTATTTGTAAAGAAAATGTTATTTTAAAAATTATGGACCTTAGCTACAAAGGGGTGGTCATTATTAACACATAAATTTTTTTTATGGAAAATTTTCCTTTTTTTCAATTTTGTTTCTTGTGTAAAATGATGCACAGCTATAGCTAGTTGGCACTGTAGGTTTTAACCTTTATAAAAATATAACCAAGTATATTAGCTAATAATTACATATTCATCAACAAGGCTTAGTCAGCAAGAATCTTTGTGAACATCTTCACGAATGAAAGAATGTTAGAAGTTTTATTACATTAAGAGTAATAGCTTGAATAATAGATTATTTTATAAACTGAACATTGACATCAAAGAAGAGTTTTACTATTATTATCCTAGACATGGAAATTAAAGGGTTCTACATAAGAAATTGTTTAATAAAATTTTCTTCATTTTTAGATACTACCACAGAATATTTTAGTCCAAAAGATCAAAAATTAAACATTAAATTTAAAATACTACTAAATTACATGGTATATTCTTTAGATATATTTGAATGGTAAATGGCCTAAGCTGCAAGAAAATTAGAAGACTTAAAGTAAAAAAATGTTCATGAGATCTATGAACAAACATTATTTAAAAGTAATCTTTATCATTGATCATTTTCAGTTCTTGCTTTTCAACAGTTGGAGGAAACAAGCTTAAAGATATTAACTGAGAACCATTACTCTTTGAATACTGATTTTAAAGAATAATGATTAGATATAAACATTTCCGTTTAAATCTACTACTGATTTAAACAACCTTCTACTGATTCATTAATTCCTGTGTAAAGGATTTAGAACACCTTAGCCAACTTTTATGTACGTCTTCTTTTTTGGAAAAGAAGCTGAAATACTTATTTTAGCATTTCATGCTTTATATTTAGTGTAGCTACTTCAAAGGTTTGTAAATGCAATTTTTGCAAATATGTAACATGCAATATTGCTAAAAATATTCAAAATGCAGAGATCTCCTATAATTTTATTAACAAAAATTGCTTTTTAAATACTTCACTTTATCAGATGACAAAATGAAAATATGGGTAAAATTCTACCCAGTAGGGAGTGAATGATTCAGGCTGAAGTTTGGAAATATTTTTAGTAAGAGATATCATTTGAGGTAGGTCTAACAAGTAAGCCAAATTTCATACACAGAGAAATTGCAGATAGATAGGGGGATAGTATAGAGATATAAATAACAAGGTGTGTTCTAGTGACTATGAATATATGATTCAAATTAACACATGCTGTAAAATTTTGATATTAGCAATCACAAGTAGATGACAGGAGTTAGCTAAATTTTGAAAGAAATAGCGGTGAAATTATTATTTCAATAGTGTTTTTTCTAAAAAAATTAATACTTCCTTTTATTTTTTGAAATTTTATAAAATGATAAGAATATTATGCTATAAAAATTCTTTATTGAAATTATTTATTAAATTTTGAAACTGGCTGCTATTTTTTTTATCTCACTCTAAAAGACTATTGTACAAATTTTCTATAGCCTCTTTTATTACTATATTTTTTTCCAAGCCAGTCTCTATGCACCATCACATGTTGAAGGATTTGGTCTCTGAGATCTTTTCTAAAGACTAGAGACTGACTGACTATAAATCCTGATTCCGCATTTGATTGCAGGCTCTGACACCTTTTAAGCCAGCTATAGTAATTTCTGTCTACTCGCTCAATCTCTACCCACTCTGCACACATTCATAAATACTTCTCAGTGACCCCTGGGTATAAGACAATAGTCTGAGGAGAAAAGTGAATGAAAAAGAAATTGCAGTGGAGTTCCCTGACAGTGTTAACGGCCAGCTTGAATTTAATGCGGTGAAATGAAGATGACTAGTTCTTATGATGATGTGCTTTTTCCCATCCACAGTTAGTTGCTTGGGTCCAGGCAGAGGCAGGGGAGAGCTGGATTTAATCAGGATTTGGATTGGAACGAAGCATATAACCTTGCAATAGTGGGTCAAGAGAATTGAGGCTGTGCACAACAGATTATAGTGAATGTAATAACTATAATCACTGTTTACTAATTATGACATCACTGTCCTTGCATTTGTCCATGCCCCAGAATCAACATCAGTTTCAGAGGATTTGCGTCTATGCCCCCAAAACAGAAGTCATTTTTCCTCTTTCAAAATTAAATGTCTCCTTTAAGAAATGAGGAAGAAAGTGGTATTAGTGTTATCAGGGAGCACTAAATCTGTCAGTATTCTTTATGTATGTTTTTTTATGTATGTAACCTACACAAATAAATTTTTACCAATAAAATCTCACATTTTTCACATTAAAAAAATAACCAGAATTTTACTGTTAAGGACTTTTAGATAAGCATTGGGCCACATAAAGCAATAGCCCCTTTAGTCAAGGCAACTTGACTATTCTCTAGCAAGCTTCTCAGCAGAGAATGGCAAGCAATCAGTGTTTGAAGTCAATGGAAATCCCCATCCCATCCCTCATTTCACAAAGCACAGGTTGGTTTTAATTTCAAAGCAAATAAAGAAGCCAAGACAATGTCACCTTTTATGTTTGAGGACATAATGCTGCTCTAAATGATCTAGTTCAAGGTCATCCCAAATGATTAGATCATCGCCAAGGTTTTAGTTAGAGTCCCAGTTGCCCCTCATTGGGACTTTCCAATAATAAGCCATGGCATTCACTCTCTTAGCTAGACATCTATTGGCTTCAGCTCCTCAAAAGCAGCATTAGCCAATCCATTGGCAAAATAAGCATGCAATGAAAAAACACATTTAATGTATCAAATGGCAGGCAGTGGGGTAATTTTATTATTCAAAAGTATTTCAGTTTTTCAGAATTGAATCTACTAATGCATGAAGAAGCAGGAAAAAGATTTCAAAAACTGAAGGAACCTACGATCTCTCTTTTAACAACTGAAAGAGAGACGTCTTGAGGGAA
The DNA here is from genome assembly GCF_000325575.1 of Pteropus alecto. Lineage (NCBI taxonomy): Eukaryota > Metazoa > Chordata > Mammalia > Chiroptera > Pteropodidae > Pteropus > Pteropus alecto. The sequence goes on along the minus strand of NW_006443138.1, from coordinate 2,457,429 downwards.
GATAAATAACAACAGGATAAAAGGATTTTTTATAGCTTGCCTCAAAAAATTTTGACATAGAGATAGCACATTTGCCAAAAAGAAAATTTTAGCCTAGAAAAAATGCAATTACTTCAGAATAAAATATTCAGGTGGTATCTAAAAGTGGTTATTAGATCAACCCTTTAAAATTGAACTTCTAGTCTCTTCAAACGCCTAGTCAAATACTTTACTTTTTTTCCATTTGACTATGAGTAGTTTGTTTTGATAAGTGACATGAAGAAGAAAAATTGCTATTTGGGGGAAAAAAAGAAAAATTATAGCCAGTTTCTAAATATAGTCTCCCAGATGGATGGCCTGTTTAATTATGCAAAGTATGCCCAAAAGCCTATAAAAGGAGCACTGAGGCAAAAAAACTTAAATATCTCTGTATGTTACAGTGTTATGATGTCTGTAAGTTACTTAAAAATACTTCAGCATAGACAGTGTGATATTATGCATTAGTTAGGCTAAAATATAACCCTGGCTTCTTCAGATGTTCTAATCAGGATTTCACACTGAAGTGGTAGAAGGGAGTAGGGGAAGCAGCTAGAATTTTATTTAAAAAGTCCTCACGCTCCAGAAATAACTACGATAAGCACTTTGGTGAACTACTTCTCTGATCAACAACAGACGTTTTATTAATTAGCATAACAGTGAAATTTGTAATTATCAGCATAAATAAAATTAGAAATAGACTCACCAGTGAATATAGAACTATTCAACATACATGAATTTATAAGATATTTTAGAACAGAGATTTGCAAACTATGTCCCACAGGTTGAATCCAGCCCACCTTGGTTTTAGTATGACCTGTGAGCTAAAAATTTTTTTTTACAGTTTTAAATGATTGTAAAAATTTTTAAAGAATATTTTGTGCTGTAAAAATATAAACTTAGATTTGGGTAACCATAAATAAGGTCTTATTAGAACACAGCCACATTTGTTTATATATTTTCTGTGGCAGGGATTAGCAAATGTTTTCTGTAAAGGGTAAGATGGTAAATAGCTTAGGCTTTACGGGGCATACTGTCTCTGTCACAAGTATTCAACTCTGCTATTAAAGACATATCTATAGGCAATACAGAAATGAATGAGTGTGGCTGTGTTCCAATATAACTTTATTTATAAAAGTAGATGATGGGCAAGATTTGGCCAGTGGGCCATAGTTTGTCAATTCCTGGCCTATGGATGCTTTTACAAAACAATGGCAGAGTTCAATAGTTGTACCAAAGACCACAGGCCCTCCAAAGCCTAAAATATTTTCCATCTGCTCTTTACAAAAAAAGTTTGTCAAACCCAACTGTAGACTATAAGGTTCATGAGAACTGGGACCTTGTCTTTCTTGTCTATAAGTATATTCCCAAAATTTAGACTAGTGCCTGGCAGTCACTATAATAATTACTAATAGTCACTTGTAATTATTTGTTGAGTGGATGAATGAACGAATGAACAAATACAAATAAACTTTCTGTGCCTGAAAACTCACTAATCCATCATGCAGCCCATTCCATTTTGGAACAGCCTAGTGTTCTGCCTTATGGTGAAGTTGGAATGTCTCCCTGCAACTTCATCCAAGGTCCCAGTTACTAATTCCTTTGCTACTTATAAAAATTTAGTCTGTCTTCTGCCTGCAACTTATTCAAATATTTGAAGATGATTCTCGTGTTTCTCGAATTGTCTCTGTGGACTGAATCATTTAAGAATACTTTTAATGCTACATCCCACATGTGATTTTTGAGTTCCTTAGAAAGCCAGTGGCCCCTCATGAAGATTAGCAATCCACAAACTCCTTGTTTGTTCTCAAAAACCTAACCATGAGATTAAGAACAAAAGGTCAGTGCTGTCAGTATCTGCTAATGTGATATTTTGTCATTGGAACACAGTGGCAACACAGAACGATATTCTTCTTTGAATGTCCAATAAATGAAATGATTTGAATTCTTATTACATGAAGAGTTTACCACACACAGTTCTACTCATCGCAGTTTTATTCTTTTTTATCCTGTCTAAAAAGTTATCTATAGATCTCTCTAAACCTTGGAGAGATATAAAGTTCTTCTTAAGTAACTGATTTTAGTAAGCAAATTTGTTTCTTTGACAAGGTATGCTCAATTAATAAGTGACAACTAGCAATTTTTGGTTACCTTTCATTTTCTCATTAGCATTTGTACAATTGCCACTCCTAGAATAGCATTATTACACAATTCTGTGCTTGCCTTGATTTCAGTTCCAGTCTCTAGAAACATTCAGCCTATTTTTAGCTGCATTCCAGACCCTATAAGCTACATTCAGTGATTTACTTCCCCATTTATGTCATTCTCCCAACCTCGTCTCCTCTGAGGTTCTCCCATGACTCAAGGACAATTTTAAGCTACTCTGCTCTGTCCTATTACAGTAAACTGAGACAGAACAGCATTTCTAACATAATGAAACATCTATAATATAATCTTGCTGTTAATCAATGTATCTTTTATAGCAAATGGGCTGTTGTGCAATATAATTAACCTAGACATATTGAAAAACGCAAATGTTATTGTTTCACGTGGAGAACTAGATGAAATTGCAGATCGTATCTAATGGACTCCAACTATAGTCCCTGGGTCCCTAGTAAACATAGATTTTTATAGCCTCAAGTTTGGTTCTGCAAGCATTACAGGATAGGATGCCCTAGTGCTATGTAGATTCTCTTGCTGTACTGGGAGACAAGTAAGGGAATGGAGGGAGTTTACTCCAAATGACTCTATCTTGGAAACCTACTAACCAAAGCTCAACTGTAATAGTCTGTTGAGCTAGAAATTATGTTCCCACTTCTCTCATTTAGAAACACTTTTCACAGACCCTAGAAAACCAAATTGCAACTTGAGAGTTCGGAAATAATCAAGGCCACTAGTGAGGGTGGTGTCACCGGTGAAAAGAATGCAGATCAGGAAATATCTGGAGCTGAACTCCCACCTCTATACTTGCTAGCTTCACAATACTGGGAAAGTTTCTGTATTATTCTGGGTTTCAGTTTCTTCATCTCTGTTATGGGACCACTTACTTTGCAGGGTTACTGTGAACATGAAGTGATAGAAACAGGTAAGACATCTGACTAATACAAAACAGATGTCCAACAAATGTCAGTTCCCTTCATCACCAACAGATGTAGAATTATCCCCTTCTCTGGGTTCTATAGAAAACAAAAATAAAGAGTAAGGGGATTTCCTAGGAATTAGGACTTTCCATGCTAACATCCTGGTCAAACCAGGACACATTTTCAAAAGGCTGCAGTTGATAAACTATTCCAAGTTTTAAATATATAGTGATTAGGTCCTTCTTGGAGTCCTGAATAGTGTTTTCAATTGTTTTGTGGAATAGAGTTAAAAAATAGGTACTCATTATCTTGATCATTTGTTTTCAATCACTTAATTGAAGACTGTATCTGATTTTATAGTGACTCTTAATGAGACATTTGGTAATTCTGGAAACTTCTTGGTTATCATAACTGGGGATAGTGGGAGGGTGCTCCTGGCAACTGGTGGATAGAGGCCAGGGATGCTGCTAAAGATTTTAGATGCACATGAGAGCATCTCCCCTCTTTTCCTTTCTGTTCTCCTCTCTCATACAACAAGGAACTGTCCAGCATCAAACATCAATTTCTATAGGTTAAACGATCCCTATTCTTTTTGTAATTCTTCATAAATATACATACAGATAACTCAAAGGAAACATTCAAAGAAAAATTAATACCTATCTTTCTAAAACTATTCCAAAACATTGAAGAGAAAGGAAGGCTCCCAAACTCATTTTATGAGGCCAGAATTACCTTGATACCAAAACCAGACAAAGACACTACAGAAAAAGAAAATTATAGGCCAAGATCCCTGATGAGCATAGATTCAAAATCAAAATATTAACAAACCAAATTCAGCAATACATTAAAAACATTACACACCATGATCAAATGAGATGTATTCTCAGATACAAGATTGGTTCAGTATCTGCAAATCAATTAACATAATAGGCCACATAAACAAAATGAAGGATAAAAATCATATGCTCAAATCAATAGATGCAGAAAAAGCATTCAACAAACCCAACATCCATTTTTGACAAAAATTCCCAGAAAAGTGGGGATAGAGGGAACATACCTCAACATAATAAAGGCCATGTATGACAAACCCACAGCTAACATCATACTCAAGCTAAAAGTGTTTTCCTTAAGATCAGGAACAAGATAAGGATGTCCACTGTCACCACTTTTATTCAAAATAGTATTGGAAGTCCTGGCCACAGCCATCAGACAAGAAAAATAAATAAAAGACATCCAAATTGGAAAGGAAGAAATAAAACTATTATTATTTGCAGGTGACGTGATACTATATATAGAGAACCCTAAATATTCCATCAGAAGAACCTATTAGAACTAATAAATGAATTCAATAAAGTAGCAGTATACAAAACTGATATTCTGAAATTGGTTGCATTTTATACACCAATAAAAAACTACCAGAAAAAAAAAGAAAATAATCTCATTTGCAACTTTATCAAAAAGACAAAATAGCTAGGAGTAAATTTAACTAAGGAGGTGAAATACCTGTACTCAGAATATAAGATACTAAAAAAAAGAAATTAAAGAGATACAAATAAATAAAAAGCTATACCATGCTCATGGATAGAAAGAATTAACATTATTAAAATGTCCATACTACCCAAAGCAATCTTCAGATTCAGTGCAGTCCCTATCAAAATACCAATGTCATTTTTCACAGAACTAGAACAAAAGATCTTAACATTTATATGTAACCACAAAAGACCCCAAATAACCAACAAAATCTTGAGAGAGAACAAAGTTGGAGTATTATCCTACCTTATATCAGACTATAATACAAAACTATAGTAATCAAAACAGCATGGTACTGGCATAAGAACAGACACATCAATCAATGGAACAGAATAGAGAGCCCAGAATTAAACCCATGTATATATGGTCAACTAATCTATGACAAAGGAGGCAAGAATATTCAATGGGGTAAAAACAGCCTCTTCAATAAATGGTGTTGGGAAAACTGAACAGATACATACAAAAACAATGAAACTAGTCTGTTTTCTTACACCATATACAAAAATAAGCTCACAGTGTATTAAATACTTAAATATAATACCTGACCATAAATCTCTTAGAGGAAAACACAGGCAGTAAACTCTTTGACATCACTCTTAGCAACATTTGGGGGCGGGGGGAGGAGGGCAGGAATATGTCCCCCCAGGCAAGGGAAACAAAAGAAAAAAAAATAAATGATATTACATCAAACCAAAAAGTTTTTGCATATTGAAGGAAACCACCAATAAAACAAAACAAACAAACAAACATACAACAAACAACTTACTGAATAGAAGATATTCTCCAATGATGTAGCTGATAAAGGGTTGCTATCCAAAATATATAAGGAACTCATACAACTAACACCAAAAATCACAAACTATCAGATCTAAAAATGGGCAGAGGATTGAATAGATATTTCTCCAAAGAGGACATACAGATGGCCAATGCACATATGAAAAAATGCTCAACATTAATCATTAGGGAAATGCAAATTAAAACTACAATGAGATATAACCCTACACCCGTCAGAATGGCTATTATCAATCAATCAACAAACAACAAGTGCTGGCAAGGATGTGGATAAAAAGGAACCCTTATGCACTGTTGGTGGGTTTACATATTGGTGCAGCTACAATGGAAAATAATACAGAGGTTCCTCAAAAAATTAAAAATAGAAACTACCATATGACCCAGCAACCCCACTTCTGGGTATTTGTCTGAAGAATTCTAAAACGCTAATTCGAAAAGACGTTAACACCTCTATATTTATTTCAACTTTATTTTCAATACCTAAGATATGGAAGCAACTTAAGTGTCCACTAATGGATGAATGGACAAATAGGTGGTACATATATACAACGGTATATTACTCAGCCATAAAAAGAATAGAATCTTCTCATTTGTGAAAACATGGATGCACCTAGATGGTGAAGTAAGTCAGATAGAGAAAGACAAATACCATATGATTTAGCTTATATGTGGAATCTAAAAAACAAAATAAACAAATAAAACAGAAACAAACTCATAGATACAGAGAACAAATTGATGGTCACCAGATTTGGAGTGGGGGGAGTTGGAGGGATGTGTGAAGAAGGCGGAAGAGATTAAGATGTTCAAATTGCCAATTATAAAAATAGTCACAGGGGATGTAAAGTACAGCATAGGGAATATAATCAATAATATTGTAATAATTATATATGATGTTAGATGGGTGCTAGACTTTCTGGGTGATCATTTCATGAGGTATATAAATGTCTTATCACTATGTTGTACACCAGAAACTAATATAATATTGTAAGTCAACTGTAATTGAAAAATAAATTTTAGAAAGAGATAGCTCAGAAAAAAAAGCTAATGGCCTAGCTCCCATCTCTTTCACCATCAGCACTTAACTTTTGTATAGACCAATGATTACAATAATAATATTTGTGTGCTTTAGAATTTATAAGGTGCTTTCATATAATATCTCACCTAACTCTGACAACAAGATTGTGACAAATCTGTTATTAATAATTCTGTTTTCACAGATATAGAAATATTTTACCTAAGACCATACTTCAATGGCAGAACTAAGGCTCAACCCAAAGATTTTTGACACTAGATCTCACATGCTTTCCACTGCCTCCTAGTCCTCTTGGCCTCATCTTGAACAACAGAAAGGACTCAAAGGAGTGGATCCCAACTGAGAATGAACATGAGAATCACCCAGGGAGATTTTTTAAATGTAGATTTATGGTCTATTAAACCTATTCTATCTGAATCTCTAAAGATAGGGCCAAGACGTGTATATTTCCCAAGAGCACCACCCTCCCGCCACACACACACACACACACGCACACACACACACACACGCACACACACACGCACACACACACACACACACACACGTCCACTTCTGGTTTGTCATCTGGTTCAGACTACAAATCCAGTAATAATAATCCAGGAGAATTTGCATGTTAGCATTCCTTAATCCAAAGGAAGAAATCTCTAGTGGTATTTTAGGCATCAGGGAGACTTGAGTACGGTGGGAATAGTTCTGTGTTAGTAAATTCTCTCAACTACTCAAAACTGCTATTTTCATCTAGTTTTACAACTTTATTCTGGGTCAAAGTTATTTTAAAAATGGAGCTATATTTGTTGTTTTTTTCTGTGTACTTTCTACATCCCTCACATACAACATACACGATAAGTTTCATAACAAGAAACCTAATATATTAAAAACCTAACATATTAATGGCAAGAAAAGTCCATTAAAAGCCCAATTAGTGAAAAAGATATCAGGATCATTGTCATACAGCTCCTGTGTCTGTACTTCAGGTCATTCCAGTACCACTTGTCATTTTTCAATCTTGTTTACATGGCTAAGTCACATGTGGCTCTCTACCTGGTTTTCTTTTTACCATACTCTTCCCAATGACTGACTTTGGGCTATTAGTGATCTTTACAAATTACTTCTTTAAGCGCATTGCCGCACAGTATTCTCTGTGATCCAGCAGCATGGGCAACAGCTGGGCACCTGTTAGAAATACAGAATCTACATTTTATTAAGATCTCTGGGCCATGCACATCCAAGTTGGAGGAGCACCGTTCTAGTGAGTTTCCCCCACAACACCCCTGAGAGACTTCCCCTCCCCACTCATACGACTAATAATAGCTCAACAGTGCAGCAATTCTCTAAGGCAGAGTTTCCCAAAATGTGGTCTCCATACCAGCAGCAGCAGCATCCCTGGGAACTTGTTAGAAATGTACATTTCCAGGCCTATTCAGGCATACTGAATCATCAACTCTAGGGGTGGAGCCCAGCAACCCGCGTTTTAAAAAGCCCTTCAAGTGATTCTTATTGGATATGGTTTGGTAAGAATGCTGTAGCCACAGAAGAGAACGAGGTTTGGAAGAAGTTCATTATACTCACAGGTCCCAGAGAGAGTGTCACCACATGGTATGCAGGGCCACAGGGGACAACACTAGGTGGTAAGAAAGCAGAAGACAGAGTGAGTGGAAGGTTTAGGGCAGAACTTTCATTAGGGTTTCCAGGGCAAGGCAAGAGAGGGCACAGCAAACAATTTAGGACTGGCTAGTTTTAGTAATTCCTGTGGGCTTTGGGCTATAGTTGTGGCTTCTAGTTGTCTGGTACCTGGCCCCGGGATGATTTAGGGCAGGGGAAATATTACCTTGGTGTGTGAGAGTTAGATAAGGAGGTAGTTGGGCATATAAACTCTAGACTGGTTGGTTTGCATATGAAAAGCATACTCCTAGGTGAGTTATTATCATTGTTAGGCATTAGCTAGCCCTGGGAATGCCAGTTTCTCCCCAGCCAGTAAGGGTTTTTAAGATGTCAAAACATCATAAGATACAGAAAACTGAAAATATATGTATTTACAATGCCTTCTGACGTATGCTAAAGTTTCAAAATGATTTCTCTGAAGCAGAAGTTATCTACCCTACATTATATTGGAATAACTTTTACAAATACCAACACCTGTGCCCTACCACAGATTTTTTTTTTTGAACAAATATACTGTCAGGTGATTCTAATGTGCATCAAAGTTCATAACTGAGACTCTGAAAAAAAGTAAATGTGGTTGATAAAGTATTACAGATTTAATCTAATGTTTCTCAGCCCTGAAAGATTAGGGAGAAAAAGAAAAGAAATCCCGGTATCAACCTCCCCACCCCTAATTTGTCTGGGGTGTTGTAAGGGATTATATTTTTTTCAATTCTTCTCAAATGATTCTAGTGGGCAGCCAGAATAGAAAATTACTGGTCAGCTCTAACCTTCATTTTATAGACAAAAAGTATGAGGTTTTAGAGATTAAGTGGTTTATTTAAATTTACAAGAAAGACCTCAAGAGTGTGGGGATTAGAACACCCAACTTCTCATTTCTAACCCAGTGTCCTTTTCCCCATATACATATCTCCATTTTCCTCTGTGTGCACATAACTTGGCATCTGCCTTCAAGTGAATTTCACTTCCCCAATTTTTTTAAGGTCTCTAAGAAATTTGACCTTGATCCTCTAAGAGCCTAGGCACTTTGACCGAGAAATTTTTAGGATAAAAGGTATGACTCATGCTTTTTAAGGAATAAATATGGATTTGGCAGAATATATTTTCCAAAATATCTCCCATCCCACATATTCTTCTACAAGGTGGCCTTGTCACTGCCTCCATCGAAAGGTTATATCTAATTATCCTCCTCTAGAGTCTAGGCTGGACTTGGTGAGTTGTTTGACAAACAGATCACGGTGAGGGTAACATTCTTAAACTTCCAAGACTAGTGCATAAAAAGTCTTGGAGCTTCTGTCTGGGTCTCATGAAATGCCTTGAGACACTTTTCTCTAGCTTCCAGCTGCCATGCAGGGAGAAGCCCGACCTACACAGAGAAGCTATATGTTAGGCACTCTAGTCCACAACCCCAGCTGAGCTCCCAGCTCCCATTGGTCTTCTCAACCATGTGAAGGTGCTATCTTAGACCACCAGTCCAGCAGTCTTCTGATGACTGCAGCCCCAGCTGACATCTGACTGCAAGTGCATGAAAGGCTCCAAGCAAAAACTATCCAGCTCAGCCCAGTCCATCTACAGAAGAGAAATTATAGCCCCTAGCTTTTGAGGTGATTTGTTGAACAGCAATAAATACCTAGAACAATGAAATACAAGAAAACAACTACAAGTGGAAAAAGTGTGGTATTTGTGAGTTAATAGTATATAAGAGTTAATTAAGAGAGCGCAGGGTGGGGGGAGGGCAAGGAAGATCAGGAACACACAAAAAAAGAAAACAAAAATATTTAAGGAATATTGCCTCCTTAGAGAGTCAATGAGATATAATCATTATCCTTTTCAAGGAGAGTTTAGAAGTACAAAAAACACATAAATTTAGTCAGTAAACTGTTTTTCTGTAAATTTTCTAAAGTTCCCAGAATACCAAAAATTTAAAGATTAAAAATATTAAGAATGAGGTTGAAAAGAAAATTTTCTAAGTAAAATTATAAGTAGACAAATTAATAATTTATATTTCTACAGAGCTCCACTTACTTTAGAATCTTGGACATGAATCTTTGTTGCAACCATAAATATGGCATCAGAAAATTAGTGAAGACTGTGTGGCCCCTTTGGTTTCTAGAGGCCAGTTTTCTGGGTGGACAGGTAAACAAGAGCATTTCCAAATGTCAGTTCTTTGCTTGGCTGGATAAATCCAGCACTGTATCAGAAACTCAAGCTGCGATCACTCCTTTTCATATTTAGTATTCTTTCAACAAAAATAATGATTCTGAAATTGGATTTGGATGACAACTGCTTTTGAATCAAAATACAAAAAAGAATATTGCACAGTTTATTCTTGTCCCAATTTTTATTATAATACACTCATTCTTCAGTGGTTTTCACCATCAAATATATATATTTTACTGACATTAGAGCTGGCTTACAAGACACATAGAAGGCAGGCGAATGTTGTTTCAAGGCACCATTTTGTAATCCAACTTCCTCCCTTCACTTCTTGAATTTATCTCTTTTGCTAGTCTCTGGCTGCTGAGTTTAGGTGGTTAAGTTCAGTCACAGTGAAACCAAGATCAAAAGTTGGTTCTCTGGGTGTACCTATTACCTTTTGCTCTCTTTGATAACTACACTTGAGTTGTCTTTTAGGCATATCCTATTTATCAAGAGAGGAAAAGTAGGAAAGACCATGAATCAAGGAAAAGCTATTTTGCTAGAAATAACTGTTAGTTATTTGTTCACTAAAAAATAACTCGAAACACTGGTCCAGGTGTAACAGTTATTTAGCACACATGCGGCCACTCTCCTGTTAGGAATCACTAATCAATTATGGCTTTCCTTCTCTTTGAGTCAGGGCACAGCCTCAGAATTCTCCTCAACACAATGGCCCAGACTTCTACCACTCAATCAGAGGGAAACATTTTGTTATCCTTGTACTTCCCATCTTGATGGTGCATCAAGAAAATCATCTCTCTATATAACTAGCTTTAAATTTATTATTGACTTTCTAAATATGGCAGGCAGATGTTACAGAGAATCCCCCTACTGACTGACACTGTGAGGTTAGATATTTTTAAAGAGTATTTTTTATATTGTATAATAACTATTTTTCCCTTTAAAAATTGCAGATACTCATGGATATCATATATCATGTGACCTGGATCCTACGGTGGTAGTTAAGATAAAAGGGAGTACTAGAGAATTTCTCAATCCATTTAAAAAAATAAGTGATACTTCTTAGATATACGCATTAACTGCACTGAAACATGTAGAACTTCCATAGCAATAGTCTGGGGTGATTTCTGAAGCCACACAAAACCCACTCAGAGGACTTCACCAGCCCAGCACCAGGGTCAGCCCGCTGCCTTGGCTGAGTACACGGGTGTCTTCGAAATGGATCTGGGCAAATACATCAGTGCAGAGCAGAAGGTGGCAAATACTTTTTCAGTTATTATCTTCGGGATACTTTGCTAGTTGTTGTGGAAAAAAAAAAGCAAGGTTGAAGTGAG
>NW_006443138.1:2442474-2445805 GCF_000325575.1 Pteropus alecto | reverse complement strand
CAAATTGGAGGAAATATGCCTTGAAAGTGAAACAACTGTCTAGGCAGCATGGTATTAAATAAATGATTGGTAGGGCGAGAAAGCTTCAAATATGGTTCACAAAGGAATGAATTTTTTACTTTTTCAGAATCTTAAAAGAAGTCAAAAGTGATGAAAGGAACCCTGGTACTGGTGGCCTTCAAGCTGACTTGTTTTCAAGTCCAGAATCTGTCATTTACTAGCTATGTGGATTTGTGTAAATACGAGGTCACTGAACATTTCTAAGCATTGGTTTCCTATCTATAAAACAGGGATAATAATACTAATAGTCACCTCACGGGAATATTGTATAGATGAAATAAAACAATATATAGAAAGAGCTGAGCATGGTTTCTGTCATGGGATAGGTGCTCAAAAACTGTTACATTACCATCGTATGATCATTGGATTCCAGAAACTACAGAAGTTGAAATGGGAATGTCATAGAGGATGGTACCCTTACAATTGGGACCGATTCGTAGGTTCCCTAGACAATGGACCTCTCTGCTGTCTGTTAACCCTATATGGACAGTCCATTTCAAACAAAATACCAATATGAGCTGAGGTAATCAAGAATGGTTTTATGCTGGAAGTAGTATTTTGTGTCTCGACTAATGCATAGACTTTAGATAGAGAAGAAAATATAAGCTAGAATACCTTGTGGCACGATGTGTCTGGGAAACAGTGAGTAAAGAAGCTGGTTAGAATGGACAGCAGTGGGGAGTTTCAGGAAGCAATATTACAGTAGGCCCTGGATGAGTCGCTCAACAAAGCGGAGATTGATACAGCCATTCATTGCCTATCATGAACCTTCTACTTCAAAGTGGATCTTATACTTCCCCTCCCCCACAGCCATTTAGAATATGTGCTTTAAAGGATTTGTAAAGGAAGAAAAGATTTACATAGTTAACACTTCCCATTATTGTCTGTAGAGAAGAGTGTTCCACACTTGAAACTGATGTGATTTCTTTAAAAGAATGTGAGGAGACAATGTCCATATCTTTTAAGTTGGATACATTTGAAGTACTTGTAACTTCACATGCACTGTGAAGACAAAACAAACTCCACAACTTCATTTTATTTTTTGTAATCCATCAATATTCTTCAGATGGAATCTGCTCGCCGCATTCTTTCCATAAAAGCCCATTCAGAGGGTTTCACCAGTCTGATACTAGTATCGGCCTCATAAAGCCCAGCATTAGTACATAGATACTTCAAAGTGGATTAGGTGAATAAGTCAATACACAGCAAAACATGCAAAACTTTTTTTTCCTTAGTGAAATAAAGGTGAGAGTACCATTATTATCTTCACTCTGTGTCAAGTACTATGCTAATGCTTTACGTGCATTATGTTATTTCTCACAACAACCATATGCGGTAACTATTAGTAACCCCATTTTACAGAGGCAAAAAGCGAGGTTGAGAGTGCATAAGCAACCTGCCCAAGGTCACACAGCTATCAAAGGAAGGTCGAGCCAGCACTTGAACCTGGGTCTGTCTGATACCAAAGCCACCATGCTATACTGCTTCCCAAAAGGCATCCATAAGTACCTAGTGGTTAAAATGAGATGAAAATCTCCTATGCAAATCAGAATTCTTAAGGAGAGGAAAGGTCTCAAGCAGACAGATGTTAATTGTTTATATTAATAGAGAAACAACTGTTGATGATCTCAATCTAAATATTCAAAACAATTTAAAATGGCCATTTGTACTCCCTGGTTAAGAAAACAAACGTAAATAATTAATAGTTGAAGAACATAAGAAGAAACTTTAGAAATATGCCAAAAGCTATTTTTAATATAGCCCTTAGTAAGCAGACATGGTTTACCAGAGACTGCATTTGACCACTTAAATTTTAAGATATATTGCGTACCAAACTACCTGATGTGGTCCAAGGCCTCAGACAAACAAAAACACAGCTAACAGGCAGGATATTCCTCTAGCTTAGAGGTTATTTCTAAGAAGTTGGGCAAAAGCCAGACCTTTCTTTGGATTGTGCAGAGTTTAGACAGTGAAGACTTGCTGAGTTAATCCTTTGCTGCACAAATAGACATTATTTATAGTTGAGTAAACTAACACTCTGAAAACCTAGGTTACTTTTCCAATATCTAGTAGATATAAACCCTGTATCCAAGGTTTGAATTTCCTTTTGTTTGAATCCAAAATCTGTACTCTTTCCTTTAGAACATACTGCCTCCTCTCCAGGTACTGAAAGTCAAACAGATGATTAGACATGATTCTGAAAAAAATTAAGGGATCAATGAAGGTCTAACACAAGGAAACGACATATGGAAATCAGTGTTCTAAGAAGACTTTGAAATTATTTTCCAATATTAAGAAAAAAAATTATTTGTAGAAGAATCGATTCCAGCTAAAAAATTTTTTTTTTTAATAATCCAAATATAGCGTAATAAACTCATAGCTGTAAGAATATAAAGGAAAGCATATGTGAACTATTTTCAAGAAAGAACATTACAAGACTTTGTTAAAGACTGGATATTGGGAAGAGAGAAAAAAGGTGAAAGACGATACCAGAATTTCTCATGATACTCATTACTCTTTATTGCTTGCTTTACATTTGATAGCTCTTTTAATCCTCATCACAACATGGTAAGATTGGAATTATTATTCCATTTTCACAGATAAGGAAACAGAGGCTTAGAGATGTTAACCACCTTGCAAAGGTCTTCAAACTAGCATGCAAAACTAGTTCTACCTGAATAAAAAGCCCATGTACTTTCTTCATCATTGTGCAACCTTCCTTTGGAGGCTGGAAAAAAGTCGATGCCTCTAAATGGAGAAAAGTTGATTGCTTCTGTTTTGGACATGCTAAATTTGAAATTAACAGAGTAGCAGCTACATGAACATACTTGGTATATAGTAATTAACCTTACATTTTTATTAATTCTCCTATAGTTTGCCCTTATTATCAATGCATGTCTTTGTGGAGAAATCTTCTTTACTATTTAACGTTTCTTTAAATAAGCTTAAATATCAAAGACTAACTAATGTGCCCGCAAAATTAATATATTTTAAATTTGAATAAAAAGAATTATATTCCTTTAAACAGCATTTGGCCTACATTTTGGGGCCTCAGAAGTTTAGATGCTTGTAAGTGCATGTGCATAAGGCAACTAACTGCTCAATAAAGACAGACAAGTTCTAGGCCAAAAAAAAAAAAAGGCAAGGGGAGATGGAGGGGAACATCCAGATAGAAGATAGAAAAGAAACCAAAATCTACTCAAAGACTCTAAACATACATACTAACATTTATTCTGTGGAAAAGAAAGGTGCATGGCTTCTCTCAGTCCTA
>NW_006443138.1:2419079-2442455 GCF_000325575.1 Pteropus alecto | reverse complement strand
TACTCCAATGACAGGGAAACTGGTGGTGTCATTTCCATCTGAAAAAAACATGTTCTAACACATAGCAACCTTGAAACCCAGGACAGAAAATAAAATCACTCTCAGGTTGTTGTACATCTACAAAATTCTAAAACTATATTCCTTCCTCTTCCTTCTCTGACAATGTCACATCTCTTAGCCCGAAGACAGTAGAGTAACCAGTAGGCCTACCCCAGCCACTTCTGCTAGTTGAGTAACTACCCTGTTTTGAAGTACATTATACAATGTTCTGAGGAACTCAAGTTATTTTGAAATGAAAAATAAAACGTTGACCGAATCTATTCGTGCATGAGAAGAAAGTATAGTTTTTGCAGCCAGAAAATATCACTTTTAGAGACCCCCTCGCTTTCTCTGCCAGGCTAGTCATTACTTTGCCTTCATCCACATTGCATGGTGATCTGAGGGCTCACAGTGAAGAAAATCTCTGAAGAAAAATTTTGACTCATAAATTTGTAGCTATGGGACTATAAAGTTGATCATACCCAGGAAATGTCCTAAGTAGTTATTATAGGAACTATTGGCCCTCTGGGAAATTGCAGGATTTCTTGGATTCGTTTTTTGAATACGAGCCAGAGGCAAATTCCAAACCAAGAAATATGGACTGGTGACCAGAGAAAGGCTCACTAACCTTTCTTAAGAATATTTCTACCGAAAGCCCTGATGATTTTGGTGACTTGTCTTAACTGTTTGAGTTTCATATGCGTCAGTTTCTTTAATATGTAGCATAGCTATTACCCTGTTCTATCTAATCCATTAATGAAAGTGGGTCAGAATTTCATTTTCTTCTGTGACATCCCCTTCAAAATAAAATTTAAACTTTAACGTATCTTGCCTGCTTATCCCTTCGGCCTCATTCCTGTTCCTACCCCCAGTTACACCATAAAATCAAGCCGCTGAAAACTCAGTTGTCCCATTTTAGTCTTTATACAAGCTGTTCCCACTGCCTGGAGTGGCCTGGCAGGCCTCCAGCTTATTTGAGAGGCTAATTCTTACTCATCCTTCAAAATTCAGCTCAGAGCCACTCACTGCTCCAGACTGCCTTCTCTTGGCTCCCCTGATTCTCATCTAAGAGGCCAATCTCCATCTGCGCTCCATAAGCAATCTTTGTTCACCCTTCCCATAGCACTGACGCTGAATCCCATTTGTCCATTTCTGTGTCATAATGAGGTGTGATCTAAATAACGAATTTGCTTCTATAAAAGGCTTCTCTGCTTCCGGTCTTGCTCTCGTCGTCCTTTTTCACTCTGCCACATCATGCTCTTTCTGAACATAAGCCATTGTGTGCATAGCCCTTTATAATCTGGCCTGAGTTACTTCTCAGTTTTGTTCCTTCTACTACCCTCCTCCTCCCCCCGCCCCTGCCCCCTACTCCACGATATGGCCATATTAATCCACTTGCCATCCTCAGGGCACATTACGATCACTCCTTCACAGTGCCCATACATAGGGAGCACTCAGTCAATGTTTGTTTAATAAGTGAAAAAGGCCAAGCATCTTGTGACATCCTGAAGTTTGTAGAACACAACTGAGTGTGAAAATCTTAGCAACATTTAGGTTTAACACCCTACTATGTGCCAGGCACTGAGTTAGGCACCAGGAGAACAAAAATGAATAAAGCGTGGTCTCTGTCCTCGTAAGAATTACTGTATAATGGGGTAAAAGACACATAAGTAGAATATTTTTTTAAAGTGAGTGCAACTAAAAGCATGGAGGCATGAAACCATATGGAACAGGCTAAAAGCTACACGTGATATAAACAAGGGATGGTGGTGGCCTGAACTAGAGCAATCGTAATAGAGATGGAGGGGAGGGGATCAACTCAGGAAATAAATAGACATAAGATCAGCATCCTTGATGATGACAGAATTGGTGGGAAGGGAGAGAAAGATGAAAGTAATGACATGGTGGAGCAGAAACAGATTTGGGGTGGGTGAGGAAAAAAATGAGTTCCAGTTTCAACACGCAGAATTTAGATATCTGGGGGATAGCAAGTCACTCATAAGCAATAGACACAGTCTGATATGCAAGCAGATATATGCAGCCAGCAGTTTGACATACAACCCAGGCTCTTATAATCAGAATGGGAAATCTAAGACCATAAGAGTATAAATAAGATTGCTTGAGGACTTTATACAGAAAAAGAAGCAAAGAACCAAGAACAGAGGTCAGGGTCACAGAGAAGAGGCAAGGGAGGACTAGCTCAGGAAGACGATCAAAGAAGGCAGAAAGTAGTTTCATAATCGGGGGTGAACAGTTCATGAAACTCAAGGGCATAGAGTTCTAAAGAGAAAGAAATAAGAGTGATCATTGCAGCAGAGTAGTCCGAAATGATAGAGACAGGAAAATAATCACTGGATTTGGCAAGATAAACGCCACTGGACTAATGCTAGGGTTCAGTGGAATGATGGGGGATGAAGGCAAATTGCAGAGAATTGACAAGTGAAAGGCAGATGAGGAAGGGGAGGCAGTGAGTGTAGATGACCTCTAAAGAAGCCTGAATGAGAAGGAAAGAAAAAAAAATAGGATAATATTGGAGGTGAGCAGGGAAGAGAATTCATGGTTCCATGGTCTCAGGAAAAATTATATTAGGATAGGAGAGTTATAAGCATGTTGGGAACTAGGGAAAGGCCGCTGAAAACAAAAAGGTTGAAGACAAAGGAAACTCACTAAAAATTACCTCCTTGTTGCCTTGCATTGTGTCCATTCTTTTCTTTTCCTTCAGTCTCAGCACAGTGCCCAACACAGAGGTATCCAATGTCTGCCAAATAAATGAATGTGTGAGTAAACGAAGAGGCAACATCTCACAGGAACCAGCAGAAAGTAGTCAAGGAACTAGGTTGAAAGACTGACCTTCGACAGGAAAAAAGACACTTCATTCTCTGACACAGAAAGATATGAGGGAAAAATGGATTTCCAAGCCAGAGCTTTCTCATACTCAGATTAACTTTGTGGACTAGTGAATACCAGTATTTAAAATTTCTAATTAATTGTTATGAGTTATTGTTTTATTTACTGTTCAACACTTCTTAAATGTATATTTTTAAGGAAGGTAAAATATATTCTTTCTGACCTTCTGGTCTATGTTTCTATTATATCACTTTTTAAGAGACAATAAGCCCCTTAAGAACATGAATCTTGACTTTTTAATTTTTATTTCTTAGAGAAGTTGTAGGCTTACGAAAAAAAAAATTGAAAGGACAGTAGAGAGATTCCCTACTCTCTGCCGCCACACATGCATAGCTTCACCCATTATTAATATCACTCACCAGAATGTGATTTGGTAGTATCGATTAGATGTATGTGGTATATGTATAAAAGAAAGAGGAGCCAAGGCTGACACTAAGCTTTTTGCCCTGAGCAACTAGAAGCGCAGAGTTTCTGTTCATAGATTGGGGAAGATTGTGGAAGGAAAGGCAGGCATTCAGTCTTGATTTGAGATGCATATTAAGTACCTACGTGGAGGGGCAATTGGATATATGAGTTGGAGTTGCAGGGAAAAGTCTGCACTCTATAAATTTGGAAACCATTGGTATATAAATGCTATTTAAAGCCATGAGACTAGATGAAATCTCTGAGGGATAAGTAGAAATTAAAAAAAGGTCACTGGGGACCTCTTTAACCCCAACACGGGCAACTCCGGCATTCACAGAGTGATGTGTGAAGTCGGAGGCAAACTGTAGGGGAAACCAGGAATGCAGTGCTTGGTGTCCTTGAAAGTTAAGAAGGAAAAGTGTTTTGAAGAGGAGAGAGTGATTTCTCTCAGGAAAGTTCATTAGATTTAGGAAAGTAGAAGTCATTGGTAACTTTACAAAAAGGTTTTGGCAGAAGAGTAGGAGTAAAAGCCTCCTTAGAGTAAAGACAAATGACAGTGGACCAGGAGACCTCAGAGATAGCACGTGTAGAAAACTCTTTAAAGGAGTTTTGTTGCATATAGGGAGCAGAGAGACAATACAGTAGCTAGAGGGAAATCATCAAAGATTTTGTTGGTTTTGATATTTGTTTTTAAGATGAGAATTGTCGTAGAATGTTTCATGTTATTAAGAATGATTTAGCAGAGGGGGTAAATTAGTGATATAGTAAAAAGAAACTGAAGTTCTAATTACTAGATAATTAATAAGCAATGTCTTTGACAAGTTTAGAGTTGATGCGATCAGGAGACAAGCGGAGGGACTAGGCTTAAATAGAGAGGGATACGGAGAGTAATAGGAAGGAGAGTGGAACACGGCAGGTAAAGAAGTTCTCAACTAACTCCTAATTTCTGAATAAAATAAGAAGTAGGGTCATCAAATAACTGAGGAGATGAAGGAGGTGATGAAAATTTGAGAAGATATAGAATAATTGACTAGAGCAATGTTTCTTGAACTTTTTTCTAAACACAAAATACATTTTGCGTCATAACCCAGCACACATGTATACATAAATACATGTACCTGAAATAAGCATTTCATGAAATAATATTTACCCTTATTATATACTATGAACTCTATTAAATTCTAGTCTGTTCTAATTGGTTCGATTTTTTAATGTACAGCTTGAAACTTGATGAATAATTAGTCTAGAGAAGTAGAAGGAATGGAGTAAAGAGATAAAGTAGGACCGCCGGGCAGAAGGACAGGCCCTCTTGAAATTAACGGAAATAAATGTCATGTGAGCCCAGCAGCCATGGTTCTTATTCAGTCACATTCAGCTGCACGGAGGCAGGCACAGAGTAGGCAGAGAATTAGATTTAACTAGAATTGAGTTTTCCAGGTATCTGTGATGAAATATGAAGCAAGAACATCCAAGAGATGGCAAGGGGGTTAATATAATGTCAAAGCATGGAATCCAGGCCAGGTAAGCCTATAAAATGAGGGAGAATGAGAGAAGGAGAAGAGGTGGTCAAAATCCATGGATTGAAGTTCTGGTGGGTTGGGGAAGTGAACACAAGGCCTCAGAGGGAGTGAACCAGAAAGACAGGATGTGGTGGCAGGAAAGCGGGTGCTCAAAACTGAGGCTGACGTAGGGATGAGGTTTGTGTTGCTCTGGTAAACACAAAGGCAGGGGTATGACAGTCTCAGTGAATGACCGAGGTAAGGAAATGGACGAGATCCCTGGAGAAGAGGAGGTTAAGGAACCAAGAGCACTGTGTTGACAGGATCATTTGTCTGGGTACTGAAATAACTAAAAGTTGTCGCAGGAATCTTAAGAGGAAAACAGCAGTGAGCCAGAAGCTAAAAATATTAAAGAAATTAAGAGGATGGGGCAGGAAGTAGATGACTGCAGCAAGCAGGGATTGTGGAATAGTCTGATAGCAAGGACTTCAGAGCTGGATTTTTTGGGAGACAGAAGGGAGAATGGTCAGGGATGGCGATGAGGAGCTGGCAGGCACCTCCTGCCCCGCCAGGCCCAGTGTTAAGAGAGGTGTGGGAGGGAAAGCAGCAGGAGAGGGAACAGCAGGGAAGCAGGGTCCTCGCAGAAAGCCAAGTTTCCACTGAGCGAAAACATAAAATAAAGATTCAGAGAAGTGGAGGCCCTTCCAGTTTTGCAGATGACAGATCCTGAACTCCAGAGAGCATAGTGGAAGGCTTCCAAAGTGGGAAGGGGAGAGAAATGGGGCTGGTTAACAGGCATGCGGAGCCATATGAGGATGAGCATCCAGTTAACCTACTAAGATAGATAGATAGATAGATAGATAGATAGATAGATAGATAGATAAATAAATAAAATAATTTAATTCAAATGTGCTTTCTTTACGTGAATACCAGGGCTTTTAAAGTAAGGGACAGGGAAATTTGCTTTGATTCTGTTGTCCTTGAGAAGGTGTCAGCCTAGTTGACATTCGTGTTACATTCTTTACCACATTTAGACCTCTCATTCTCTTTTAAACAGTTTTTTCTCATGTTTAACATTCCTAGTTTTTGTACTCAGAAATAAATGCAACAAGATTAACAATTTAGTTGAATTTTGTAGAGAGAAAAACTTTTCACTTGACATTAACTCAAGAACCAAATGATTTACATTTTCTATTAGAAAGCTATTAAACACTAAACAGGTTGAAGCTTGGTACCAATCAATACTTCAAAAAAATCTAAGCTTATTACAGAGTTCCCACAGAATCACCTAAAATTCATCCAAGGATATGGAAGCATTCATCCAAAAAATTTTCCATTCATGCTTCGTCCTACACTGTCAACAAAATGCAACATGGGCTCCACCCAGTGGATATTTCCTGTTACTACAATGTTACCTTTTAACATTGGCAAATAGAGGTTTTCATTCATTCAATATTATTAATTACTGGTAAATATTATTTAATGATTGTCTTCTACGTACTAAACACTGTTGTGGCCCTTGAGATACAATAGTAAACACAAAAGACAAAAATTCTGTCTTCATGGAGCTTAAATTTTACTGTACAAAATTTCTAATTTTATTCAACCACAATAAACTATATACAGGCCATATCTGTGTAATAGGAATCCTGGATAAGGCTGAACATTAAGACTTTAGAAACTTGAAGAATAAAAGTAAAAAAAAAGCTTTTTAATTAAAAATTACCAAAAAATTTTATTTTCTAGAGCTAGAAACAATTTACCTTTAAGGCAGAGTATTCTCTATGGCAATAAAAACACACATCCTGTGTGTCCATTACCCCCTCCCATTCTTTTTATACAGTTCTATTAATCTACTACAAACTCATAATTTAAAAAAAGATTTGTTATTTTTGCTATGCAAAAACGATATCATGCTGAGTATGATTGGAGGATGTCTTCCCTTTTCATTTTATATTTATATTGCTAAAATTCTTCATAGTGTGAATGTGCCATAGTTCATTTACCCACTCTTCCATTGATGGGCATTTAGGTCCTTTCCAGGTTTTTCCTATTTAAACAGTAGTGCTATGAGCATGCTGTACATGTCCAGATGTATATGCATTAGCTGTTTTCTTAGCTATGTATCTAGAGCAGAATTGCTGAATCACTGATATGAAAGTATTCAATATTTTTAAGATAAGGACACATTGCTGTTTAGATCAAGAGTAACCAATTATGCTCTCTACAGAAATTTATAATGAATAGTTTGAAACCAAATCTTCTCTAACACTTGATATTTTCATATTTTTAATTTGGGGCAGTGAAATGGATACAAAGTGGTATCTCATTGTGATCTTGATAAGCCCTGTGAATGATGTTAAATGTGTCATTATGGCTTTATTGGTTATGGGTGTAACCTCTTGTGTGAAATGTTTGTTCATGTTTTTCCCACATTCTTATGTGGTGTCACTTATGCTTTCCTTATTATTTGGAGGAATTCCCGGTGTACTCTTTTAACTCTTTACTTTAAAATGATTTAAACTTACAGAAAAGTATTTCCATAGTACATATCTTCCCCCGCTCTATAACTGTTAACAATTTATCACATTTTCCTTATTATTCTCATTCTCTTCCTGCGTGTGTGTATGCGTATGTCATTTTTCTCTGAACAACTTCAGAGAGTAAGTTTCAAACATGATGCTTCATTGTTCATCAATATTTTAGTGCGTATTTCCTAAGAATAAAGCTAAATTCCTAATAGCCAGATAAAACTATCAAAATTAAGAGAATAGCATTGATATAATACCACTGTCAAATCCACACACTCCATTCAAATTTTGCCAGTTATCCAACAGGTTTTTTCACGGCTCTGGATGTAATCCAGGATCACGTGCTGCACGTAGTTGTCGTGTCTCTTTAGTCTTCTTCAATCTGAGACAGTTCCTTGGTCTTTTGTCTTTCATGGCCTTGACACTTGAAAAGTACATGCCAGTTACTTTATAGAATGTCTCTCATTTTGGATTTGCCTGGTGTTTTCTCATAATGAGCTTTAGGTTATGCATTTTTGGTAAGGATGCCACAAAAGTAATTCTGGGTCCTCTCAATGCATCCTATATGGAGGCGCATGATGTTGATTTGTCCCATTATTGGTGAAGTTAACTTTTATTAACTGGTTAATTTAGTGTCTGCCAAATTCCTCTACTATAAAGTTATGTAATAAACATTGTGAACTTATTAATACCTACTTAATAAGCATTTGGAGGTAACATAAGTCCTCATTAGTATCATAGATAGCTTTTGTGACTTTAAATGAAACGACATAAAACAGAACAAATTTTACCATAGGCTAATTGATATAAACAAGAGTTGAGTTCCTTATGACCGCTTTTGCCGTGACCCAAAAGTTTTGATATGTTGTACTATCATTATCATTCGTTTCTATGTATCTCTTGGTCTCTCTTTTTATTTCTTCCCTGGCCCAGTCATTCTTCAGTAGCATGTTGTTTAATCTCTATGTATTTGTGGTTCTTCCTGATTTCTTTCTGTAGTTGATCTCGTTTCAAAACATTATGATCAGAGAATATGGTTAGTATGATTTCAACCCTCTTATATTTGTTGAGGCTATCTCTGTATGTGGTTGATAAATGTCAATTATGTCCAGTTGATCTAATGTGTCATTTAAGGATGTGATTTCCTTATTGATTTTCTGTTTGGATGATTTGTCCATATCGAACAGTGGATATTTTGGTCCCCTACTACAATAGTGTTTTGGTCTGTTTCTCTCTTTAGTTCTGTTAGTAATTGCTTTACATATATTTTGGAGCTCCCTGATTGGAGCACAGATATTAATAAGTGTTATGTCTTCTTGGTGCATGATTCCCTTTATCATTATGAAGTGTCCCTCAGTATCTTTCTTAACCTTTTTTATTTTGAAGTCTATTTCATTCGATATTAGTACTACTACTCCTGCTTTTCTCTGAATGCCATTTGCTTGAAATATTTTCCACCCTTTCACTTTCAGTCTATATTTGTCCTTGGAGCTGAGATGTGTCGCCTGGAGGCAGCATATGCTTGGGTTTTATTTTTTGATCTATTCTGTGCCTTTTTATTGGTGAGTTCAGTCTATTTACACTTAGAGTGATTATTGAAATATGAGGTCTTCTTATAGCCATTTTATCTTTTGGTTTCTCAAAGCTCAATGTTTCCATTGCTTCCTTGTCCTTGTGTTTTTGTTTTCTTTATTTTGGTTGGCATTTGTGGGTTTTCTCTCTGATTCTTCTTGTTTTATGTTATATACTTCAGTTCTGAATCTTTGATGTGTGGTTACCATTACGAATATGAAAAGGATAGTTATATATACGGTTATCCATTTTCTTCTGCATGTGCCTTATCTCCATTCCCCTTTGCAAATTTGGATCTTTGAATCCTCCCCTTTTCAGTCAATATTTCCCTATGTACACTAAACATTCATTACTATCTTGCTATAGCAATTCTCTTCTTATTATTTAAGCTTATAATACCCTGTTCTTAATAAGGATTGCACTCCTCTGCTTCCATTTGCCTGATAGTCACTTTACTTGTTTTTTGTTTTGTTTTGTTTTGTTTTTGGTCATTTTGTTTTAGATGAGCTGACCTCTTTCAGTATTTCCTGTAGAGCAGACCTCGTAGTGGAGAATTCCCTCAATTTTTGTATGTCTGGAAAGGTCTTAATTTCTCTTTCATATCTAAAGGAAGGGTTAGCTGGATACCTTAATCTAGGTTAGCAGTTCCTTTCACTTAATAGTTTATATTTGATTCCATTCCTTTCTGGCTTGTAAGGTTTGTGCTGAGAAGTCCAAGGATAATCTAATGAGTTTTCTTGTATAAGTTATCGTTTTCTTCTCCTTGGCTGCCCTGAGAATTCTGTCTTTGTCATTGATTTTTGACAATTTTAATACAATGTGTTTCGGGGAAGGCCTTTTTGGGTTGAGATAGTTGGGTGTTCTGTTGATTTCTTGAATTCCAAGCTCCAGCTCATTCCTTAGATTTGGGAAATTCTCATCCACTATTTGTCTGAAAATGCTTTCTAGTCCCTGTTCGTTTTCCTCTCCTGATGGTATCAGCTAGTTCTTGAATTTCTCTTTCATTATTTTTTATTCTTCAGTTTCCCTCTTCTTCCTTCTGATTTATTTCTAGATTTCTGTCTTCGATATCACTGATCCTTTCTTCCATTTGGTGGACTCATTTCCCAAGCCTGTTATTTCATTTTTTGACTCTTGCAATGTGTTCTTCATCTCCAGAAAATCTATTCTGTTCTTTTTGAGGGTTTCAATCTCCTTGCTCTGCTCATCTAGCTGTTTTTTCAATTCCTGATATTGTTAATATGACTCATTTCGGAACTCACTGAGGTTTTTCAGAAGTACCATCCTGAATTCTCTGTCATTTAAGTCGCACATTTCTATGTCTGTAAGCTTATTTTCTGGAGATTTTTCTCTTTCTTTCTGAGATGACTTGTCACCTTGGTTGTTCATGGTGTTTAATGAACTATTTCTCTGCATGGGCATTAATGGAAATGTATTCTACTATTTTCCTAGAAAGAAGATTTATTATATAAAGGTCTCTCTTTAGCCTGCTGCAAAGAAGGCGCTTTTCTTTTGGTTTCCAGGAGGTGGCATCTAAGCCTCTTGTATCCCTGCTTTATACAAAGCCTAAATAATGCCTTTTTTTGTTTTTTTGAAATATATTTAATCACACTCACTACCCTCAGTTTCAATCCCTGTCAGTGTTAGCAACAGTTTTGGTAACATTTGCTCAAGTTCCCCTGGGGCTCCGTGGTGATCGGTCTCGAAGGGTATGGGGGGAGGGGTCCTCTGGGTTGGGAATTAGGGGCTGTGGTTCAGCCTCAGTTTTGCAACTGGGGCTGGTAAAAATTAACTGTTGTTTCTTTGCTGTCCTACTTCTCTGCTTTCTGCCTTAATGACTGGACTCTCCCTCTGGCTGCGTGGAACATACAGCACTTCCAGGCAGGGCTGTTCAGGGAAGTCGCTGCACCTTCTCCCCTTCCCCTCCTCCTGCAGGGAGCTCTGGAGGTTGTGAGAGGCAGCTTCTTTATTTCTCCCAGTCCACCGCCCCACACCCGGGGTTCTGACCTGTGATAGCTCTTATGCGCAAATCCCATGCTCAGATATGCTGATGTGCAGTTTGGGTGTTTTTTGTTGAGTTTTAGATGTTCAACTTATTGTTGTTTAAAGGGGAGAGATCTGAGGATGTCTCTCGCTCTGCCATGTTTCCCAGAATGTGAAGAGTTAAGTTCTTATGGCATCTCATCAATGTTATAACAAAATGACATTATTTGAGTACCTGCTTTGATACTATGACACTTTGTACTTTGATACTATGTAAATCTCTACCCTCTATGTATCCCCGTACTGTTATATCACTCTTAATCATGGCCTGACATTTAGTTCTGATATCTGGTACTTCAGAAGTATCTTGACTATTTGGGGGCCCTTTACTCTTCCATATAAATTGTGAAATCAGCTAGCAAGTTCCATGATTTTGATTCAATTGCTTTGAGTCTATAATTTAAGTTGGGAAGAATTGGCATCTTTAAAATATTATCTTCCTTCCCACAAACATGATATGCCTCTCCATTTATTGGGGTTCTGTTTTATATTTCTTAATAAAGTTTCATAATTTTCCCTGTGGAGGTCTTCTTGAAAAACTGTCTCAAGGCATCCGAACAACTCATACCAAGAAACGTAGAGCTGAGATTTGGGATAGAAAGGAAATGAAAGTATAATCTTCACCTTGGACCGGAAGTGAGCCTCAACTGAACTGGGCTTGCTTCAGCTCAACTCACAGTGAATATTGAAGCCACATCTACACATGATGAGTATTTAAGATTGATGGTCAAACAAACAGAAACTCATGGACATAGACAATAGACTAGTTGTTACCAGAGAGGAGAGAGGAAGGAGAAGAGAGGAGGTAGACAGGATAAAGGGGGTCAAATATGTGGTGTCAGAGAGAAATCTAACTATAAGAGATGAACAGTGTGTGTGTGTGTGTGTGTGTGTGTGTGTACTGTACTGTTAAAGTATACAGCTGAAACATTGGATTTTGTTAACCAATGTCACCATTGAAAAATAAATAAATAATTATAAGCTTGAAAAAAAAATAAGATTGACGGTAACATGTGTTTGACTTTAGAAACCTCCAATGGAGTTGATGCATCCACCACTTCCTTCGCCTCTCCTGACCTGAGGCCAGTATTCAACTTTCCCTCTTGAGAAGTCAGTAAGAGCTAGAGTGGATAGAGAGACTGCTAAGATCCAGGAGAAACCTGAGAAAGAAGAAGACCTCGGGCCAGAATTCTGTTACCCTAAGTGGAAGATGTGGGAGAGGATGGCAGCACTGAGCAATGGGGACTGTGGAAGAAAACCATGAGGAGGGTTGCAGGAGGAGATATTTAGGAATCTAAGCAACACTCAGGAGGAAAGACCTTTGAGTAGGAATTCAGAAAGCGATGGACATCGCTTTGTAACAAACCCACTCCACTTCAAGTCACCAGTCAGAGGAGTGTCCCGATCGGCAGGTGACTGCCCAGACTTAGAGATCATAAGGCAGCATTCTCTGGTTTCTGCTACCAACACCGTTACGCACCAAAGCCAGAGTGGCAAAATAAGTTTTATGCAATATGGAAAGGAGAAGCCTTGCGAATGAGTTATAAATTCAACAGTGACCATTCCATAGCAGTTCACTCTCCCAAACGGATGCAAGAGCACAGTCTCCAAGAGAGCACAACTGCACGAGAGCCTACCATGTGGTCCCTAGTGGTTGGGCTTGATTCAGTCTAGAATGCAGAATGCAAGGGCACTCAAGGGGCTCATGGACTCGGGACACCCCTGTGAGAGTTGATCATTAGTGGATTACACTCATTATTCCTGGAACAGTTCAATAAGATAAGACAAGCAGTTAAGAAAAAGATAACCAGAGTGTTATCTTCAATCCAACTGAATCATGCCTTTTATGGAGGGATATGCACAACACCCCTGCCACAGAAGTGGGCCAAGAAGTCCCCATGGGCAGGGCCTGCTCTTCTCAGAAGATAGTTCTGGTGCTGTTCCCTCTCACAAACAATTAAACAATCAAAGCTCAAAAATTATTCCTTTAGCCTGAAATTTTGAAAGTAGCCATTAGTTTCCCACTATAGCCATTAAAACTCAATAATGGCTCGAAATGTCAAATTTTAAATACTGTAACTTTTTGATGAGCTTTTCCACATAATTTAGCTGAAAAAATATACTCCCAGGTAATTAAATATACTGATCAATTAAATCAACCAATTAAAGGCTGCTGCCTAAAATGATGATTTTGCTTTAGAGTTGTATTTAGGTCATTTTCTTTGACAAAAATTAGATGCAGAGCTAGTTTTCTGTGGAGGCAAATTTATGACAGCTCTCCTAAACGTCTCCTCCCACAATTACAGTCCCATTCTGCCAGTAACTCATTTTGTGGCTGGTGGAAGAATGCAACTTAATAATGTGTTTAGATTTAGAAACTGTCAGATATATTTTTATTTAAGTTTTTCAAAACCAGTTGCACTAGGGAGACATCAATTATAACAACTATTAGAGCCATCAGAAGTTAAACCAAGATATTATAGTCCGTGGGGAAGGCAGAGAATGCAATTCAAGGCAGAATAGGAAAAAATAAGAAAGGAATCCAGTGAATTCAATTTGGGTAGATAACCGAAATGATCAACAATAAATTGAAATATTTCCACCTTGTAGTCTAGTCCTATTTTATGAAATTTTATAGTTATTTAAGCTGTTTTACAAAACGTGTTAAGCATGGATGCAAAGAAATTGAGATTGTATTTTTAAACACATAAGAATATATATATATATTTATCAATTCTTATCTCCCCGGACCCTGGGTAAGAAAGCTCAGACTATTTAACAAATAATAATCTGACTTGAGACCTTTGTCTTCAGCTTAATAAATCCAGCTAATGTCCTTTGTAAACCTTCTCCCCACAGGAATTTTAAACATTTCAGTACATAGAAAATGTACTGTATGAAACAAAGATAAATGGGGTAAACAAAGGTTGCTTTCTTCTTGTTTATACAAAGGTACTCTTATAATTCTGATTTTATATATTCCATTTTCGAAGGCTTCCATTTGCTACTCTGTGAAACAAACAAACAAAATGTCCATATATTTCTAACTTTTCTTTTAGCCACCACGTTTTCTCTTCTGTGTGTGCCCTCTTGTTCAGGTCGATAGTGAAAAAGATCAGGGACAATCTGGGATCAAAATCCAACCCCACTGCTTCTTAGCTGAGTGGCTCGAAGCACATTATTAACCAGCCTGAGCCTCGTTTTCCTCTCTGTATATCCACCTTTCAGAGTGACTGTGTGGA
The DNA here is from genome assembly GCF_000325575.1 of Pteropus alecto. Classification (NCBI taxonomy): domain Eukaryota; kingdom Metazoa; phylum Chordata; class Mammalia; order Chiroptera; family Pteropodidae; genus Pteropus; species Pteropus alecto. The sequence continues at coordinate 2,428,217 of NW_006443138.1, read as the reverse complement.
TTTGAAATAATATATGTACAGTTCTGGCTCATAATAATACCCAGAAAAGTGTAGCTATTGTCTTTATCACATAAGTGCTGTTTCCCATAAATATAATGCTGCCACAGCCCGGCCACATGTTTTTCTTCTCTGACTAAACAATCGGGCCACTCCTTCTGACACAATGCTTTCAGAACCCATTTACATCTCCTGAGTGACCAAATATGCCATGTGGATCTTTGATTTATTTTTAAATTCATAACGCTCTTTCATTTGCTCCGTGTGCGACCTGAATTTTAATGCCACATCATTGTTTGAAGTGAGCACATGAAGAACAAGCCATCCTGGCGTCTTGGGCTCTTTTCCTTGCTCTGCTCCCCCATTCCACGTGACCCTGACAGGTCACCTTTCTTCTCTAAGCCTCAGTTTTCTTACCTGTGGGCCTGAAAATAACACCTACTTTATGGGTTAATGATGCGGATTGGATAAGATATTGTCAGACATTTAGGGGAGAGTGAGCACTCAATAAAAGATGACAGCAGCAGTAGCAGTAGTATTGTTCATTTCTAAGATGCTAAAGGACACAAACCATATCTTTAGTTTGTTTTGCTCAGTTCTTTCATTGAAACGTAGGTGAGGGTGATAATAGTGATATGCCTTCTGTCTGAGGCAGACAAAGATTATAAATTCTGTAATGTGTGTCTGATATGATATATTTAATTGATAATATCCAGTTCAATGGTAGCGGATAAGAAAAAAGCAGGTAGGATGGATAAAAATCATAAGATGTGCTCAATAAAGAGAGTAAGCAAGTCGCTTGTAAGACCTGAGCAGCAAGATGTGTTAAGTATAGAGAGTTGGCAATCTATAAGACATGTGAGTGAACCATATGATTTTTAAAAAGATGGAACACTCAGTGTTTACTTATATAAAGAGAAAATGATGGGAGGACCGAATTGTAAGGTTCACATCAAGCCCCCTTATGATTTATGTGTCATCTCTAAATTGGCTAGCCATTGGGGCCCCATTCCAGCTTTGCGTGCTCTCTGCCCAAAAGATAAAGCTCACAGCTGCCTAGCAAACTAATTGGTCAACTACAGCTGTGCTCAGGCATCTTTGCCCCTGTGTTAACAAATGTGCATTGACTCCAGACACTTTGAGCTTGCTAAGCCCCCTTATTCAAGCTCAGCTCTTTGTAACCACACCACAATGAGGAAAAACTGATGAGACACAGAGAGAGTGGGGGAGAGGCAGTGGAGAGAAGGAAGAGGGAGAGCGAGAAGGAGAGGAGAGAGGACATAGGGACAGTTGTGTAACACAAGATTCAATAGTGTGGACCTTCCACTTCATCCTGTGTAAACTTACCCCATATCTCTTTTCCCTCAGTACTCAAGGTATGTTTTATGTTGATCCAATAAACCATGTGATCTGAGCATCTTAATTTAGTCTGTGAGACTTTCTGTATTATGACCTTTGGGATGGCTTGCCTGGAGTGTCCTTGGACACTATCATTACATCAGGATAATTTCTCAAACAAAACATTTTGCCTTGGCACCAGAATTTCTTCTGAGAAAAGAATCGGTTGGTATTTTTCCACAAATACATCAAATTGGTGTTATTTTGTGCAAGAGAGCAATAAAAGCTTTCCTCCAACATTTTTCTGGTGAAAGTAGTTTTGATACTTTCCTTGTTAATGTTTCAAGAACTAGTAATTTCATATGAAATTGCAGCCTTTCCTTCCAGGTGTTTGTTTCTAGCTATATTCCTTGCTGTCATCTGATCTTTTTTTACATTATCATCGTGGAATTTTGTTTTTTTTTTTAAACTAATTGTTGGCACTCCAGTGGGCGCCATTATCCTGACTAGGCTAGACCACAGCCACAACAGGAAAAGCAGCGGAAATATCCAAGCTCATGTGGAAGTGGCCATAGCCAGCACCTGAAAATCACTCCTGCACAGTCACGTTTTCTCTCTCTTTCTCTTTCTCAATCTCTCTCTCTTTCTGTCTCTGTCTCTCTCTGTCTCTCTCTGTCTCTCTCTGTCTCTCTGTCTCTCTGTCTCTCTCTCTCTCTCTCTCTCTTTCTCTCCATACCCCCCAACCTTCCTCCACCCTCTTTCTCTTCTGGTAACCACCATACTATTGTCTGTGTCTATGATGTTTTTTGTTTGTTTATTTGTTTTGTTTGTTCATTTGCTGCTTTTTGTTTTATATCCTGCATATAAGTGAAATCACATGGTTCTTTTCATTTTCCATCTGACTTATTCCACTTAGCATAATACTCTCAAGATCCATCCATGTTGTTACAAATGGCATTATTTCATTTTTTTTTTTTTATGGCTGAGTAGTATTCCATTGTATATTTGTACCACATCTTTATCCAATCATCTGTCAAAGGACACTGAGGTTGTTTCCATGTCTTGGCTATGGCGGATAACGCTGCAATAAACATAGGGGTACATACATCTTTATGAATAAGTGTTTTCAATTCTTTCAGGTACTCAGAAGAGGGATTGCTGGCTCATATGGTAGCTCTATTCTTAATTTTTTGAGGAACTTCCATACTGCTTTCCGTAGTGCCTGCAGCAGTTTACATTCTCACCAGCAGTGTGTGAGGGTCCTTTTTCTCCATGTCCTCTCCAACACTTGTTATTTCTTGTATTATTTATAATAACCATTCTAACAGGTGTGAGGCGGTATCTCATTGTGGTTTTGATTTGCATTTTTCTTATAACTAGTAACATTGAGCATCTTTGCATACGTATTGTGACTAGTCTCAAGTGTTTGTTGTCAACTCAGCTTCTCTGCAATATGGAGGAGAAACCAAGAGTAAAATTTCCCAAAGTTATTTTCCCCATTTGACTCTTAAGGATTTGCCAATGAGCAGCATTCTCACGAGATTTGGAAAGCAAAAGGAAAAGAAAAACCATTCATTGTTTGCTAGAAGTAGTTGTAGTCAGATGCATAGACCAGGGGTCAACAAACTTTTTCTGGGAAGAGATAGTAAGTAAATATTTTAGTCTTTTGTAGGTCATGTGGTCTCTGTCACAACTACTAAACTCTGCCATGTAGTACAAAAGCAGCCATAAACAATTTATAACCAATAAGTATGGCTGTGTTCCAATCAACCTTTATTTGCAGACACTGAAATTTGAATTCCATGTAGTCATCACATCATAAAATATTATTCTGCTTTTGGTTTTCTTCCACTATTTAAAAATGTAAATCCATTCTTAGCTCATACACTCTACAAAAAGAGGAGGCAGATTTTTCCCACGGGCTGTAGTTTGTTGACCCCTCACATGGAGTCAGCCGATATAAGATCCACCTGTGGCACCTGCCTGAGCTCTTGAGATCCACCCACTTCAGTATTTCAGGATGAGACTGAGAAATGGCTTCTATAATTCTGGTCCCCTCGCCTTTCCAGTGGTTTGTAGGTCTTTAATTCTCTGTATTAAAATCATTCGTAGTTGGAATATACAGAGTGACTGCTGCTTTAGTGACCAAACTGTGGCTCCTAGAATGTTTAGTATTGGCGGCAGTTTTAGGAAAACAGAACCTCAAAGGAGATGATCTGAGATCCATTGTATGATCTAAATGAAGTTAAAGGAAGGAATAACCTCGCTGCTAATGAAGAATGAGACTTTTTGGCACACAAAATGTCGTGGCAAAATAATTCCTTAAATTTCTACTTCTAGTTGCCTGGAGTTAAGTGGCTATAAATAGCTAAGTGTTGAAAGACCACATGACTATTGCAATAGAATGTTCTGGTAGAAAGTCTGACGATAAGTACTGTGGAGCTGACTGGATACATAACACTGTAGCTTACTGGAGGAAAGCCTTAAAATTCTCAAGCACAGCTAGAGAACCAAAAAACCTTTAGTACTGCCCTAAAAAGACCCTTTTATTTCTTGTAGTTGAAGGGTCGATTCATCTGAAAATCAAATCCGAAATGTGGTCCTATAGTTGGCTAGATAACAATTAAAGTTGAACTCACAGTGACCTTTGTCAAGCCTCTTTTGTAAAAGTTAGGGCATTGGCTGGGAAAGAATGGGGCCGTGAGAGTTGGAACGAGGCACTTGGGGAGATTCCAAAGGAGGAGAGAGGCTGTTATTCTCACGTGGCAGATGCAGGCGGACTGCGCGAGCAGACAGCGGGTGAGAAGCACACAGCTTTGTCTTTCATGCTCTTGAGGACCATCCACTTCTGTGTTGCTGTGAGATCGTTGGCAGTGGGCTTCTCGAGCTGCCCTTTCCTGTGCCATCTGACAGGTGTGAAACCTCTAGTTCCCTGTATTAAAATACAAAGAACAACTTCTGCTTGAATGAATTGCTTGCGTGAACACTGACTGATACAATGACTGAATACCAGTTATCCAAAACTTGAGGAAATTTGTTAATACGACACTTTGCTTCTCAGTAATGTTAACAAAAAGGCTGTGCAGACATGAAAAAGCAAGCGATGTTTCTAAACCAGGTAGGAATGGTCGATATCAGCGAGCGGTCCCAGCCATGTGCACCAGTTAACATGTTAGGACCTATGGATGTTTGTTAAACAGATACTGATGAAAGAAATTATCTCTGAATTAAGAGCTTTTGAGTCTTTTTATCACTGTAGCCCAAATCCCCGTCCCAATGTCTAACACATCTGAGTGCTCAATAAATGTTTATTTAGTAGTTGAATTTGCCTGGAAAGGGTGAATCCCTCCCTGCTCAACGGTTATTAACAATTTAATAGTCAACCATACAGCATTATCATATTAAAAGTCTCAAAGTCTGCCTGTCTCGCAAAGACCTTCACATGGGGTCAGAGATTTATTTTGTTTGATCTAAAACAATCTAACTTTCCCTTCTTATTCTAAACAAGGAAATTTCAGAAGTTGGATGTATTCAATAAAATTACAGCTTGTTTTCCAAAATTTATGTTAATGTATTTTAGAACAAGAAGACCCTATTCCTACGGTCAAGATTATTTTCCTTCCTTTAAATATAATATACAATGATTTTGACCTAAGTAGATTTTTGAGGAACTTTCCCATGGAATTTAGCTTTAAGTCTCCAAATCTTTGGAGAGAGTTCAAATGAATATTTTAAAATTACATTTGTGAAAATTCTATACAAATGCTATTTCAGCAGTGTATTTGGAGTTATAAAGTTATTTCACGTACATACAAAAAAAGCCTCTCCTTGTGACATATTTCTTCATCTAGGGAGTAATATTTAGGTGGCTTTCGATACTAATAAAGTTCAATACATATATATGTGTATATATATATCAACATTTCTGGATATACAAATATAAATATCTTATGGAAATTAATTAGCAAATTTATGAACTAGTGGTCAACAGAGCACTTAGAAAGCGCTCAACAAAGTAATGAAAAAGCTAAATAGATGTAAAATGCCTTAAACATAAAATAAAACCCAATTTGATCTGTTTATTTCTTTCTGAAGTTAGCATCTCAACATTCTGAATTTTTTTCCACTGAAAATAGGAACTTTGTCTAGTTCATCACTTTACTCAGAACCTAGAATATGTGTTATAAGCAAAGCCCTCAGTAAATATTCTTTTAATGAATGTAGCATGAATAGATAGATAAATAGTGGGGGGTTTTTTACCTTTCATTTTAGCTTTTTCCACTCCACCCCCACTCATTAAAGACTGCTTTAAAAAAATTTTTAAGGACTCCATGTCTGCTCCAATTATCATTAGCAACTCCTCAATTCATAATATAACGCTTGTTCAACATTATCCCTTGAATAACTTTCTTACGGACACCTGAACCTGTGGTCTTCCCCTGCTCCCCAGCCTTCTCCTCCGCTGCCTCAATTCCTCTCTAGCCAACATGCCCCACTTCCTCCACCCCTTCAACCACCCTCACCCCTATCTCAGTAAACACCAACACAGTCCACTAGCTGTCTCCAGAGATGTTCCTTTATGTTTCCCTTTTCCTCACTCCCTAGATCCAGTTGCTACAAAATCTTATAAATCTACTTTCCAGAATCCTTCTCCAATTCATCCACCAGGTCCTATTCCCATTGTCGCCACTCCATCTCTATCTGGACCTGGCAACAGACTTTAAACTCATCTCCCCTTTATCTTTTGTAACTCAGCCAGAGAAATCTTTTTAAAATTCACACTAGATCCATTCTGCCTCCTGTTTAAAACCTTTCGGCAAGGATGTGGAAAAAAGGGAACTCTTGTGCACTCTGTCAGTGGGAAGGTAAATTGGTGCAGTCACTATAGAAAACAGTATGGAGGTTTCTCCAAAAATTAAAAATAAAACTACCATATGATCTAATAATCCCACTTCTGGTAATAAATCCAAAGGATTTAATTTTAATTCAGAGGCTCATCATGCTCTTTGTGTGAAAAATTAAATACTGATTGGAAAAAACTGGGGTTTAAGAACTGGAATAGGATTAGCAGATGGATTTAGATGACTCTGAACTCCCCCAAACTACTAAATATTCTTTAGCAGCTGCATTAGTTATATCAGTTGCTGCATAATAAATTTCCCAAGACACAGCGGCTTAAAATAACAAGCATTTCGTATCTCATGGCTTCTGAGGATCAGGAACCTTAGACCCAGCATAGCTGGGTGCTTTTGACCCAGGGTCTCTCACAGGCTGCAATCAACCTGTAGCTGGGTCTACAGTCATCTCAAGTTTAGCCTGGTGAAGGATCCACTTCGAAGTTCACTCACATGGCTATTGGAAAGCCTCAGGTTCTCGCTGGCTATTGACTACCAACACTAACTTCTTCCACACGGGCCTCTGCAAAAGGCAGCTCATAATGTGGCAGCTGGCTTCCCTCAGAGCAGGTGAGCAAAAGTGAGAAAGGAGGCCCAAGATAGAAACTATAATCTCTTTGCATCCTAATCTCAGAAGTGACAGTCCATCACTTTTTTCATATTGTATTGTGAGTGAGTCACCACATCCAGCCCACACACCGCACAAGCAGAGAGCATTACACAGGGTGTGAACAATCAGAGGCAGGAAACACTGCGGCATCTTTCAGGGCTGCCTGTTGTAGCAATAGAAGTCTCTCTTCTCTTGGCTGCGGTTACTCCTGCCTTGCTTAAAGACTACCTAAGGACTTCATGTGACATAGTAGCAAGTTAATTTTCCAGAGGGTGACTTCTCATGCCCCTCTTCGTTTGCCCTCTTCTTTTCCCAGACAATGGTGTGCTACAGCTCCTAAGAGCTGATTGTGCACACCTCTTTCTAATTCCAACTAGGTACAGAAATTTCAGGTTGGTAGTTTGAAAACAGCCATGAGACCACCTAGGAAAACCAGGTGCTGTAGGAGTAAAAAAGAAAAAAATAAGGGATTGTAGGCTGACAAGTTCCTTGTAATCTGTGAGGTCAACCAAGGGTTGCCTCGCCTAAAAAGAAAAGATAAAATAAAATAAAAATAAAAATTATAATAAATAAATAAATGAAAACAGCCATGGTGAGTGTTTACACTATAGAATTGGCAGATACTACAAATTAGGTTTTTGATTCACTAGCACACCACTGCCCTCGGACCTATAAGTAAAGTCACATTTCAGCATGGCTTACACAGAGAAGTACAGAGTCTGATGCTGGAAGATAAAGCCAAGCTAACTGTGATATCGTGGTATTATGTGTGGGAATGAATTCTTAGGCTGCTAGAAGGCCTTGAGATCAGGCCAGATGTTCCTGTGGGATGGCACTGACTGGGATTCCACACTGGATGCACCGGCTTGACCAGGTAGGCGCGGTTAGAAGAGACCGTGCGGTGGGTTGACTGACAACTGCACTCGATGGAGCCCTAAATCACATGCTAACTCTATGGGTAAAATAGCCCACGTTTTTCAAAGAACGAGTTACAAGAAAAATAAAGGAATGGAAGGTGAATATATAAATTAGAAGAAAATTAAGGATGCCAACTTGGGTGCTAAAACTTTAAAGAAACACAAGGAAGTGATTACTATAAAAATCAAGGTAGTTGTGGTTGCTTTCATGGAAAGGCAGGGGGTTGTGATAGGAATGAGGCTCAAGGAAGAGCAAAATGGATGGCTAGGAAAGCGACGTCTTGACCTGAAGTTGTGGTTACAGGGGAGTTCGCCTTATGATATGTAATTAATTAAGCGATACACACATCTGTCTTGTGTAATTTTTGGCATTCGTATTTTTATTTTGTAATTTTAAAAAGTTAACAGCAATATAGATATATGATTGACATGGAAAATGTCATTTCTTCATTGAATAACTATTTCTTGATCACTCTCTCTGAGCTAGACATAATAGCAACATGACACAAATTCTCTGTCTTCACAGATTTTACTTTCCAGTAAGAGAGACAATAAACAGATAAACATATAATATGAGGGATGCATGCTGTGAAGAAAATGAAGCAGATAAGAAGGCTGGAGAGTGATGGAGGCTAATTCTTTAGATTAAAGAATTAGGTTGGGGGGCGGGGGCGGGGTTCTTATCTGAGTGACAGTTGAGCAGAGACCTGAATGAAGGGAGGGGCTGTCAGAGAGGTGGGAGAATATCCCAGGCAATGGGAACAGTGAGACCCAGAGTGGGGATGTGATGAGAGTGCTCAAGGAACAGCAGGGAGACTAGAGCACTCAGAGGAAAGTAAATGAGGGGAAAGGGAGGTCCAGAGAGTCCCTGAGGCCAGATCCTACACGGCCTTAAAGTCGACTTGTGAGTAGGGGATGCAGGTTTCAAAATAGAACAAATCCATTTTTTTCTGATATACAGATAAATCCATTTTTATCATTGATATGAAACAAAATGTTTTAAAAACGAAGTCATCTCAACTTCATTATCATCGATTCCCCTTCTTCTAGTCAATTGACAAAACAACAGCACTAACACAGCACAAGTTTGTATTGTGCATGAAAATGATTACTACATTTTAGATTATCAATAGTGTCTACTAAAATATCCAAAAAACCTCCAAGCTATCTTTAACCATGCACAGAGCAATGCCACATTCTAACTACTCCCTGAATCAGTGTCTTTGACCACAGTTTTTGTTTGTTTGTTTGTTTGTTTGTTTTAAGCTAATTCCACCAGCAAAATATATGGGTTAGGGCTAGTTCATTTCTCCTATCTATCCATTCAGTTATGTAAATTATAACTGAGATTTGGAATCAAATCTAGGGGGAACCTTGATAA